>NW_027672032.1:600000-930000 GCF_964165515.1 Mesoplodon bidens | reverse complement strand
CCATATGATCCGGCAATCCCACTTCTGGGCATATACCCAGAGAAAACCATAAATCAAAAATGCACATTCACCACAATGGTCATTGAAGCACTATTGACAATAGCCAGGTAATGGAAGCAACCTAAATACCCACAGACAGACGAATGGATAAAGATGTGGTACATATATAAAATGGAATATTACTCAGCCATAAGAAGGAATGAAACTGGGTCATTTGTAGAGACGTCGATGGATCTAGAGACTGTCATACAGAATGAAGTAAGTCGGAAAGAGAAAAACAGATATTGTATTTTAATGCATATATGTGGAACCTAGAAAAATGGTACAGATGAACTGGTTTGCAGGGAAGAAAGAGAGACACAGAGGTAGAGAACAAACGTATGGACACCAAGTGTGGGAAGCCATGGGGTGGTGGTGGTGGGATGAGTCGGGAGATTGGGATTGACCTGTATACATGTATATGCATAAAATACATAACTAATAATAACCTGCTGTATAAAAAAATAAATAAAATTAAATTTCAAAATTTTATAAAATAAAATTTAAAAATAGATAAAAGGTCTTCCCTTCACACAGATGTATTTATATGAATGAACTATTGCCATGCTTATATCAATAAATACACAAAAGAGGAATAAAACCTAACTTGAACCAAAAAGGAAAAAAATACCTGAACCCACCAGTTATACAGAGGAAAACCCTATCAGGGCACTTGCTCCAGCGGTAAACAATTCTGAAATTGGTCAGAGGTGGGGAATCATCTCCCATACAGCCAGCAGCCCACCCCCCACGCAAGGAGCGTCCTCATTGCAAAGCTGGGGGACCGTGCCGAGGCATCTGTGAGTAAACGTGAGCAGAGCCCCAGGCCAGCTGCTGCTGAACTGTTCCCACCCTTACCAGGTAAAACACCTGAATATGTACAAGGGCTTGAAAGCCTAGAGGAAGGGCCGTGGAGCCACACCAGCGGCAGCACGCAGGCCAACTTGGTGCCTGCAGGCCAGCCAGGATGGTCCTGGCCCCGGGTGCTCTTCTAGAAGCTTTCCATTGCCCTGCCTGAGATACCCTTCCTGTCCAGGCCCCCACTGCTTTTTTCCTTCCTCACCTCTGTCCGGAGAGAAATTCCAGCGGAAGGTATGGGTGACACATCCTCTTCTTTACAGGTGGCAGCCTGGCAACTCCTGCAGAAAGTCCAGCAGAGCCCCACTCACAACGGGCCACCCACAAAGCCGTGGCCCCTCACTCCCTCCCACCAGCACAGCCCCGAGACTGCTGACGGGGCAGAGAATATGGAGTCAGGCACAGCTTCAGGGGCTATTGCTGCCTGGAGCGCTGTTTATATTGACCTCAACCCAGGCACACCTGAGGAGGGCCGGCCGGCAGGTTCAGGCTGCCCAGGTCAGCTAATCCACAGCCCTCAGGGAATCACACTGTTGAAAATGGACCTCACTAAGGCAGAGTAGAAGCCAAGGAATAAAAGGACACAATGCCATTTGCAGCACTGTAGATGTGTCTAGAGGTAATCACGTGACTTGTAGTAAGTCAGAAAGTGAAAGACACATATCATATCATATCACTTATAGGTGTTACCTAAAAACGGATACCAGGGCAGATATTTCCACGGAGAAGGACAATCACAGATTCATTAAACAAACTTATGGTTCACCAATGGAAAGGTGTGAGGATTGGTTTCATTACGATATAGGGGTTAAGAGACATACAGACACAGGTGACATATATAATCACCAAAGACCTTAGAATACCAAGAGAAGACTACTCAACATTCTGTCATAACGTACATGGGAAAAGGATCCCAGGAAGAACAGACATATGTGTATGTGTAAAAGAAGCACATCTTCCACACCTACCACAAGCCAAACATTGTAACCAAACTTGCTGTAATAAAAAATAAAAAATTAAATTAAAAACACGAAGAAATAGTGAGACAAACTTGAGGGGCTTTCTCCTGGCACATTCCATTCTAAATTCCAATCTAGAACACGACTTCCATTGAGGCTCTGTTGCCCTAGTAACCAGATTTGGTAAGGGAGAACTGCTGCCACCTTGTGGCCGTTTCACGCAACAGGAGCTTTAATCCCAGCGCTCATGGTCAGTTGATATTCAAAATCATTGCAGACCTGTAAATGACACCTGCCCTGAAAACAAATCCTGGGGTCACATATCGACCAAAAAATTCAAAGGACGCCCATATTTCAAAACGACCGTTTCAAAAGGCATATTTTACGCACATTAGTGTTCTGCTTCTTTTTCTTTCTTTCTTTCTTTGTTAAAAAAACAGGAATGGAAAAAGGCATCCCTCAGAATGGGCGAAAATATTTGCAAACGAATCAATGGACAAAGGTTTAATCTCCAACATATATAAAGAGCTCATGCAGCTTAATATTAAAACAACAAACAACCCAATACAAAAATGGGCAGAAGATCTAAAGAGACGTTTCTTCAAAGAAGACACAGAGACGGCCAAGACGCACATGAAAAGCTGCTCAACATCACTAATTATTAGAGAAATGCAAATCAAAACTACAATGAGGGATCACCTCACACCTGTTAGAATCGGCATCATCAGAAAATCTACAACCAACAAATTCTGGGGAGGGTGTGGACAAAAGGAACCCTCTCCCACTATTGGTGGGAATGTAAATTGATACAGTGTCTATGGACAACAGTAGGGAGTTTCGTTAAAAATACTTGAAATAGAATTACCATATGATCCGGCAATCCCACTTCTGGGCATATACCCAGAGAAAACCATAAATCAAAAAGGCACATTCACCACAATGGTCATTGCAGCACTATTGACAATAGCCAGGTAATGGAAGCAACCTAAATACCCACAGACAGACGAATGGATAAAGATGTGGTACATATATAAAATGGAATATTACTCAGCCATAAGAAGGAATGAAACTGGGTCATTTGTAGAGACGTCGATGGATCTAGAGACTGTCATACAGAATGAAGTAAGTCGGAAAGAGAAAAACAGATATTGTATTTTAATGCATATATGTGGAACCTAGAAAAATGGTACAGATGAACTGGTTTGCAGGGAAGAAAGAGAGACACAGAGGTAGAGAACAAACGTATGGACACCAAGTGTGGGAAGCCATGGGGTGGTGGTGGTGGGATGAGTCGGGAGATTGGGATTGACCTGTATACATGTATATGCATAAAATACATAACTAATAATAACCTGCTGTATAAAAAAATAAATAAAATTAAATTTCAAAATTTTATAAAATAAAATTTAAAAATAGAAAAAAGGTCTTCCCTTCACACAGATGTATTTATATGAATGAACTATTGCCATGCTTATATCAATAAATACACAAAAGAGGAATCAAACCTAACTTGAACCAAAAAGGAAAAAAATACCTGAACCCACCAGTTATACAGAGGAAAACCCTATCAGGGCACTTGCTCCAGCGGTAAACAATTCTGAAATTGGTCAGAGGTGGGGAATCATCTCCCATAGAGCCAGCAGCCCACCCCCCACGCAAGGAGCGTCCTCATTGCAAAGCTGGGGGACCGTGCCGAGGCATCTGTGAGTAAACGTGAGCAGAGCCCCAGGCCAGCTGCTGCTGAACTGTTCCCACCCTTCCCAGGTAAAACACCTGAATATGTACAAGGGCTTGAAAGCCTAGAGGAAGGGCCGTGGAGCCACACCAGTGGCTGCACGCAGGCCAACTTGGTGCCTGCAGGCCAGCCAGGATGGTCCTGGCCCCGGGTGCTCTTCTAGAAGCTTTCCATTGCCCTGCCTGAGATACCCTTCCTGTCCAGGCCCCCACTGCTTTTTTCCTTCCTCACCTCTGTCCGGAGAGAAATTCCAGCGGAAGGTATGGGTGACACATCCTCTTCTTTACAGGTGGCAGCCTGGCAACTCCTGCAGAAAGTCCAGCAGAGCCCCACTCACAACGGGCCACCCACAAAGCCGTGGCCCCTCACTCCCTCCCACCAGCACAGCCCCGAGACTGCTGACGGGGCAGAGAATATGGAGTCAGGCACAGCTTCAGGGGCTATTGCTGCCTGGAGCGCTGTTTATATTGACCTCAACCCAGGCACACCTGAGGAGGGCCGGCCGGCAGGTTCAGGCTGCCCAGGTCAGCTAATCCTCAGCCCTCAGGGAATCACACTGTTGAAAATGGACCTCACTAAGGCAGAGTAGAAGCCAAGGAATAAAAGGACACAATGCCATTTGCAGCACTGTAGATGTGTCTAGAGGTAATCACGTGACTTGTAGTAAGTCAGAAAGTGAAAGACACATATCATATCATATCACTTATAGGTGTTACCTAAAAACGGATACCAGGGCAGATATTTCCACGGAGAAGGACAATCACAGATTCATTAAACAAACTTATGGTTCACCAATGGAAAGGTGTGAGGATTGGTTTCATTACGATATAGGGGTTAACAGACATACAAACACAGGTGACATATATAATCACCAAAGACCTTGGAATACCAAGAGAAGACTACTCAACATTCTGTCATAACGTACATGGGAAAAGGATCCCAGGAAGAACAGACATATGTGTATGTGTAAAAGAAGCACATCTTCCACACCTACCACAAGCCAAACATTGTAACCAAACTTGCTGTAATAAAAAATAAAAAATTAAATTAAAAACACGAAGAAATAGTGAGACAAACTTGAGGGGCTTTCTCCTGGCACATTCCATTCTAAATTCCAATCTAGAACACGACTTCCATTGAGGCTCTGTTGCCCTAGTAACCAGATTTGGTAAGGGAGAACTGCTGCCACCTTGTGGCCGTTTCACGCAAAAGCAGCTTTAATCCCAGCGCTCATGGTCAGTTGATATTCAAAATCATTGCAGACCTGTAAATGACACCTGCCCTGAAAACAAATCCTGGGGTCACATATCGACCAAAAAATTCAAAGGACGCCCATATTTCAAAACGACCGTTTCAAAAGGCATATTTTACGCACATTAGTGTTCTGCTTCTTTTTCTTTCTTTCTTTCTTTGTTAAAAAAACAGGAATGGAAAAAGGCATCCCTCAGAATGGGCGAAAATATTTGCAAACGAATCAATGGACAAAGGTTTAATCTCCAACATATATAAAGAGGTCATGCAGCTTAATATTAAAACAACAAACAACCCAATACAAAAATGGGCAGAAGATCTAAAGAGACGTTTCTTCAAAGAAGACACAGAGACGGCCAAGACGCACATGAAAAGCTGCTCAACATCACTAATTATTAGAGAAATGCAAATCAAAACTACAATGAGGGATCACCTCACACCTGTTAGAATCGGCATCATCAGAAAATCTACAACCAACAAATTCTGGGGAGGGTGTGGACAAAAGGAACCCTCTCCCACTATTGGTGGGAATGTAAATTGATACAGTGTCTATGGACAACAGTAGGGAGTTTCGTTAAAAAAACTTGAAATAGAATTACCATATGATCCGGCAATCCCACTTCTGGGCATATACCCAGAGAAAACCATAAATCAAAAAGGCACATTCACCACAATGGTCATTGCAGCACTATTGACAATAGCCAGGTAATGGAAGCAACCTAAATACCCACAGACAGACGAATGGATAAAGATGTGGTACATATATAAAATGGAATATTACTCAGCCATAAGAAGGAATGAAACTGGGTCATTTGTAGAGACGTCGATGGATCTAGAGACTGTCATACAGAATGAAGTAAGTCGGAAAGAGAAAAACAGATATTGTATTTTAATGCATATATGTGGAACCTAGAAAAATGGTACAGATGAACTGGTTTGCAGGGAAGAAAGAGAGACACAGAGGTAGAGAACAAACGTATGGACACCAAGTGTGGGAAGCCATGGGGTGGTGGTGGTGGGATGAGTCGGGAGATTGGGATTGACCTGTATACATGTATATGCATAAAATACATAACTAATAATAACCTGCTGTATAAAAAAATAAATAAAATTAAATTTCAAAATTTTATAAAATAAAATTTAAAAATAGAAAAAAGGTCTTCCCTTCACACAGATGTATTTATATGAATGAACTATTGCCATGCTTATATCAATAAATACACAAAAGAGGAATAAAACCTAACTTGAACCAAAAAGGAAAAAAATACCTGAACCCACCAGTTATACAGAGGAAAACCCTATCAGGGCACATGCTCCAGCGGTAAACAATTCTGAAATTGGTCAGAGGTGGGGAATCATCTCCCATACAGCCAGCAGCCCACCCCCCACGCAAGGAGCGTCCTCATTGCAAAGCTGGGGGACCGTGCCAAGGCATCTGTGAGTAAACGTGAGCAGAGCCCCAGGCCAGCTGCTGCTGAACTGTTCCCACCCTTCCCAGGTAAAACACCTGAATATGTACAAGGGCTTGAAAGCCTAGAGGAAGGGCCGTGGAGCCACACCAGCGGCAGCACGCAGGCCAACTTGGTGCCTGCAGGCCAGCCAGGATGGTCCTGGCCCCGGGTGCTCTTCTAGAAGCTTTCCATTGCCCTGCCTGAGATACCCTTCCTGTCCAGGCCCCCACTGCTTTTTTCCTTCCTCACCTCTGTCCGGAGAGAAATTCCAGTGGAAGGTATGGGTGACACATCCTCTTCTTTACAGGTGGCAGCCTGGCAACTCCTGCAGAAAGTCCAGCAGAGCCCCACTCACAACGGGCCACCCACAAAGCCGTGGCCCCTCACTCCCTCCCACCAGCACAGCCCCGAGACTGCTGACGGGGCAGAGAATATGGAGTCAGGCACGGCTTCAGGCGCTATTGCTGCCTGGAGCGCTGTTTATATTGACCTCAACCCAGGCACACCTGAGGAGGGCCGGCCGGCAGGTTCAGGCTGCCCAGGTCAGCTAATCCTCAGCCCTCAGGGAATCACACTGTTGAAAATGGACCTCACTAAGGCAGAGTAGAAGCCAAGGAATAAAAGGACACAATGCCATTTGCAGCACTGTAGATGTGTCTAGAGGTAATCACGTGACTTGTAGTAAGTCAGAAAGTGAAAGACACATATCATATCATATCACTTATAGGTGTTACCTAAAAACGGATACCAGGGCAGATATTTCCACGGAGAAGGACAATCACAGATTCATTAAACAAACTTATGGTTCACCAATGGAAAGGTGTGAGGATTGGTTTCATTACGATATAGGGGTTAACAGACATACAAACACAGGTGACATATATAATCACCAAAGACCTTGGAATACCAAGAGAAGACTACTCAACATTCTGTCATAACGTACATGGGAAAAGGATCCCAGGAAGAACAGACATATGTGTATGTGTAAAAGAAGCACATCTTCCACACCTACCACAAGCCAAACATTGTAACCAAACTTGCTGTAATAAAAAATAAAAAATTAAATTAAAAACACGAAGAAACAGTGAGACAAACTTGAGGGGCTTTCTCCTGGCACATTCCATTCTAAATTCCAATCTAGAACACGACTTCCATTGAGGCTCTGTTGCCCTAGTAACCAGATTTGGTGAGGGAGAACTGCTGCCACCTTGTGGCCGTTTCACACAACAGCAGCTTTAATCCCAGCGCTCATGGTCAGTTGATATTCAAAATCATTGCAGACCTGTAAATGACACCTGCCCTGAAAACAAATCCTGGGGTCACATATCGACCAAAAAATTCAAAGGACGCCCATATTTCAAAACGACCGTTTCAAAAGGCATATTTTACGCACATTAGTGTTCTGCTTCTTTTTCTTTCTTTCTTTCTTTGTTAAAAAAACAGGAATGGAAAAAGGCATCCCTCAGAATGGGCGAAAATATTTGCAAACGAATCAATGGACAAAGGTTTAATCTCCAACATATATAAAGAGCTCATGCAGCTTAATATTAAAACAACAAACAACCCAATACAAAAATGGGCAGAAGATCTAAAGAGACGTTTCTTCAAAGAAGACACAGAGACGGCCAAGACGCACATGAAAAGCTGCTCAACATCACTAATTATTAGAGAAATGCAAATCAAAACTACAATGAGGGATCACCTCACACCTGTTAGAATCGGCATCATCAGAAAATCTACAACCAACAAATTCTGGGGAGGGTGTGGACAAAAGGAACCCTCTCCCACTATTGGTGGGAATGTAAATTGATACAGTGTCTATGGACAACAGTAGGGAGTTTCGTTAAAAAAACTTGAAATAGAATTACCATATGATCCGGCAATCCCACTTCTGGGCATATACCCAGAGAAAACCATAAATCAAAAAGGCACATTCACCACAATGGTCATTGCAGCACTATTGACAATAGCCAGGTAATGGAAGCAACCTAAATACCCATAGACAGACGAATGGATAAAGATGTGGTACATATATAAAATGGAATATTACTCAGCCATAAGAAGGAATGAAACTGGGTCATTTGTAGAGACGTCGATGGATCTAGAGACTGTCATACAGAATGAAGTAAGTCGGAAAGAGAAAAACAGATATTGTATTTTAATGCATATATGTGGAACCTAGAAAAATGGTACAGATGAACTGGTTTGCAGGGAAGAAAGAGAGACACAGAGGTAGAGAACAAATGTATGGACACCAAGTGTGGGAAGCCATGGGGTGGTGGTGGTGGGATGAGTCGGGAGATTGGGATTGACCTGTATACATGTATATGCATAAAATACATAACTAATAATAACCTGCTGTATAAAAAAATAAATAAAATTAAATTTCAAAATTTTATAAAATAAAATTTAAAAATAGAAAAAAGGTCTTCCCTTCACACAGATGTATTTATATGAATGAACTATTGCCATGCTTATATCAATAAATACACAAAAGAGGAATAAAACCTAACTTGAACCAAAAAGGAAAAAAATACCTGAACCCACCAGTTATACAGAGGAAAACCCTATCAGGGCACTTGCTCCAGCGGTAAACAATTCTGAAATTGGTCAGAGGTGGGGAATCATCTCCCATACAGCCAGCAGCCCACCCCCCACGCAAGGAGCGTCCTCATTGCAAAGCTGGGGGACCGTGCCGAGGCATCTGTGAGTAAACGTGAGCAGAGCCCCAGGCCAGCTGCTGCTGAACTGTTCCCACCCTTCCCAGGTAAAACACCTGAATATGTACAAGGGCTTGAAAGCCTAGAGGAAGGGCCGTGGAGCCACACCAGCGGCAGCACGCAGGCCAACTTGGTGCCTGCAGGCCAGCCAGGATGGTCCTGGCCCCGGGTGCTCTTCTAGAAGCTTTCCATTGCCCTGCCTGAGATACCCTTCCTGTCCAGGCCCCCACTGCTTTTTTCCTTCCTCACCTCTGTCCGGAGAGAAATTCCAGTGGAAGGTATGGGTGACACATCCTCTTCTTTACAGGTGGCAGCCTGGCAACTCCTGCAGAAAGTCCAGCAGAGCCCCACTCACAACGGGCCACCCACAAAGCCGTGGCCCCTCACTCCCTCCCACCAGCACAGCCCCGAGACTGCTGACGGGGCAGAGAATATGGAGTCAGGCACAGCTTCAGGGGCTATGGCTGCCTGGAGCGCTGTTTATATTGACCTCAACCCAGGCACACCTGAGGAGGGCCGGCCGGCAGGTTCAGGCTGCCCAGGTCAGCTAATCCTCAGCCCTCAGGGAATCACACTGTTGAAAATGGACCTCACTAAGGCAGAGTAGAAGCCAAGGAATAAAAGGACACAATGCCATTTGCAGCACTGTAGATGTGTCTAGAGGTAATCACGTGACTTGTAGTAAGTCAGAAAGTGAAAGACACATATCATATCATATCACTTATAGGTGTTACCTAAAAACGGATACCAGGGCAGATATTTCCACGGAAAAGGACATTCACAGATTCATTAAACAAACTTATGGTTCACCAATGGAAAGGTGTGAGGATTGGTTTCATTACGATATAGGGGTTAACAGACATACAAACACAGGTGACATATATAATCACCAAAGACCTTGGAATACCAAGAGAAGACTACTCAACATTCTGTCATAACGTACATGGGAAAAGGATCCCAGGAAGAACAGACATATGTGTATGTGTAAAAGAAGCACATCTTCCACACCTACCACAAGCCAAACATTGTAACCAAACTTGCTGTAATAAAAAATAAAAAATTAAATTAAAAACACGAAGAAATAGTGAGACAAACTTGAGGGGCTTTCTCCTGGCACATTCCATTCTAAATTCCAATCTAGAACACGACTTCCATTGAGGCTCTGTTGCCCTAGTAACCAGATTTGGTGAGGGAGAACTGCTGCCACCTTGTGGCCGTTTCACGCAACAGCAGCTTTAATCCCATCGCTCATGGTCAGTTGATATTCAAAATCATTGCAGACCTGTAAATGACACCTGCCCTGAAAACAAATCCTGGGGTCACATATCGACCAAAAAATTCAAAGGACGCCCATATTTCAAAACGACCGTTTCAAAAGGCATATTTTACGCACATTAGTGTTCTGCCTCTTTTTCTTTCTTTCTTTCTTTGTTAAAAAAACAGGAATGGAAAAAGGCATCCCTCAGAATGGGCGAAAATATTTGCAAACGAATCAATGGACAAAGGTTTAATCTCCAACATATATAAAGAGCTCATGCAGCTTAATATTAAAACAACAAACAACCCAATACAAAAATGGGCAGAAGATCTAAAGAGACGTTTCTTCAAAGAAGACACAGAGACGGCCAAGACGCACATGAAAAGCTGCTCAACATCACTAATTATTAGAGAAATGCAAATCAAAACTACAATGAGGGATCACCTCACACCTATTAGAATCGGCATCATCAGAAAATCTACAACCAACAAATTCTGGGGAGGGTGTGGACAAAAGGAACCCTCTCCCACTATTGGTGGGAATGTAAATTGATACAGTGTCTATGGACAACAGTAGGGAGTTTCGTTAAAAAAACTTGAAATAGAATTACCATATGATCCGGCAATCCCACTTCTGGGCATATACCCAGAGAAAACCATAAATCAAAAAGGCACATTCACCACAATGGTCATTGCAGCACTATTGACAATAGCCAGGTAATGGAAGCAACCTAAATACCCACAGACAGACGAATGGATAAAGATGTGGTACATATATAAAATGGAATATTACTCAGCCATAAGAAGGAATGAAACTGGGTCATTTGTAGAGACGTCGATGGATCTAGAGACTGTCATACAGAATGAAGTAAGTCGGAAAGAGAAAAACAGATATTGTATTTTAATGCATATATGTGGAACCTAGAAAAATGGTACAGATGAACTGGTTTGCAGGGAAGAAAGAGAGACACAGAGGTAGAGAACAAACGTATGGACACCAAGTGTGGGAAGCCATGGGGTGGTGGTGGTGGGATGAGTCGGGAGATTGGGATTGACCTGTATACATGTATATGCATAAAATACATAACTAATAATAACCTGCTGTATAAAAAAATAAATAAAATTAAATTTCAAAATTTTATAAAATAAAATTTAAAAATAGAAAAAAGGTCTTCCCTTCACACAGATGTATTTATATGAATGAACTATTGCCATGCTTATATCAATAAATACACAAAAGAGGAATAAAACCTAACTTGAACCAAAAAGGAAAAAAATACCTGAACCCACCAGTTATACAGAGGAAAACCCTATCAGGGCACTTGCTCCAGCGGTAAACAATTCTGAAATTGGTCAGAGGTGGGGAATCATCTCCCATACAGCCAGCAGCCCACCCCCCACGCAAGGAGCGTCCTCATTGCAAAGCTGGGGGACCGTGCCAAGGCATCTGTGAGTAAACGTGAGCAGAGCCCCAGGCCAGCTGCTGCTGAACTGTTCCCACCCTTCCCAGGTAAAACACCTGAATATGTACAAGGGCTTGAAAGCCTAGAGGAAGGGCCGTGGAGCCACACCAGCGGCAGCACGCAGGCCAACTTGGTGCCTGCAGGCCAGCCAGGATGGTCCTGGCCCCGGGTGCTCTTCTAGAAGCTTTCCATTGCCCTGCCTGAGATACCCTTCCTGTCCAGGCCCCCACTGCTTTTTTCCTTCCTCACCTCTGTCCGGAGAGAAATTCCAGCGGAAGGTATGGGTGACACATCCTCTTCTTTACAGGTGGCAGCCTGGCAACTCCTGCAGAAAGTCCAGCAGAGCCCCACTCACAACGGGCCACCCACAAAGCCGTGGCCCCTCACTCCCTCCCACCAGCACAGCCCCGAGACTGCTGACGGGGCAGAGAATATGGAGTCAGGCACGGCTTCAGGCGCTATTGCTGCCTGGAGCGCTGTTTATATTGACCTCAACCCAGGCACACCTGAGGAGGGCCGGCCGGCAGGTTCAGGCTGCCCAGGTCAGCTAATCCTCAGCCCTCAGGGAATCACACTGTTGAAAATGGACCTCACTAAGGCAGAGTAGAAGCCAAGGAATAAAAGGACACAATGCCATTTGCAGCACTGTAGATGTGTCTAGAGGTAATCACGTGACTTGTAGTAAGTCAGAAAGTGAAAGACACATATCATATCATATCACTTATAGGTGTTACCTAAAAACGGATACCAGGGCAGATATTTCCACGGAGAAGGACAATCACAGATTCATTAAACAAACTTATGGTTCACCAATGGAAAGGTGTGAGGATTGGTTTCATTACGATATAGGGGTTAACAGACATACAAACACAGGTGACATATATAATCACCAAAGACCTTGGAATACCAAGAGAAGACTACTCAACATTCTGTCATAACGTACATGGGAAAAGGATCCCAGGAAGAACAGACATATGTGTATGTGTAAAAGAAGCACATCTTCCACACCTACCACAAGCCAAACATTGTAACCAAACTTGCTGTAATAAAAAATAAAAAATTAAATTAAAAACACGAAGAAATAGTGAGACAAACTTGAGGGGCTTTCTCCTGGCACATTCCATTCTAAATTCCAATCTAGAACACGACTTCCATTGAGGCTCTGTTGCCCTAGTAACCAGATTTGGTGAGGGAGAACTGCTGCCACCTTGTGGCCGTTTCACACAACAGCAGCTTTAATCCCATCGCTCATGGTCAGTTGATATTCAAAATCATTGCAGACCTGTAAATGACACCTGCCCTGAAAACAAATCCTGGGGTCACATATCGACCAAAAAATTCAAAGGACGCCCATATTTCAAAACGACCGTTTCAAAAGGCATATTTTACGCACATTAGTGTTCTGCTTCTTTTTCTTTCTTTCTTTCTTTGTTAAAAAAACAGGAATGGAAAAAGGCATCCCTCAGAATGGGCGAAAATATTTGCAAACGAATCAATGGACAAAGGTTTAATCTCCAACATATATAAAGAGCTCATGCAGCTTAATATTAAAACAACAAACAACCCAATACAAAAATGGGCAGAAGATCTAAAGAGACGTTTCTTCAAAGAAGACACAGAGACGGCCAAGACGCACATGAAAAGCTGCTCAACATCACTAATTATTAGAGAAATGCAAATCAAAACTACAATGAGGGATCACCTCACACCTATTAGAATCGGCATCATCAGAAAATCTACAACCAACAAATTCTGGGGAGGGTGTGGACAAAAGGAACCCTCTCCCACTATTGGTGGGAAAGTAAATTGATACAGTGTCTATGGAAAACAGTAGGGAGTTTCGTTAAAAAAACTTGAAATAGAATTACCATATGATCCGGCAATCCCACTTCTGGGCATATACCCAGAGAAAACCATAAATCAAAAAGGCACATTCACCACAATGGTCATTGCAGCACTATTGACAATAGCCAGGTAATGGAAGCAACCTAAATACCCACAGACAGACGAATGGATAAAGATGTGGTACATATATAAAATGGAATATTACTCAGCCATAAGAAGGAATGAAACTGGGTCATTTGTAGAGACGTCGATGGATCTAGAGACTGTCATACAGAATGAAGTAAGTCGGAAAGAGAAAAACAGATATTGTATTTTAATGCATATATGTGGAACCTAGAAAAATGGTACAGATGAACTGGTTTGCAGGGAAGAAACAGAGACACAGAGGTAGAGAACAAACGTATGGACACCAAGTGTGGGAAGCCATGGGGTGGTGGTGGTGGGATGAGTCGGGAGATTGGGATTGACCTGTATACATGTATATGCATAAAATACATAACTAATAATAACCTGCTGTATAAAAAAATAAATAAAATTAAATTTCAAAATTTTATAAAATAAAATTTAAAAATAGAAAAAAGGTCTTCCCTTCACACAGATGTATTTATATGAATGAACTATTGCCATGCTTATATCAATAAATACACAAAAGAGGAATAAAACCTAACTTGAACCAAAAAGGAAAAAAATACCTGAACCCACCAGTTATACAGAGGAAAACCCTATCAGGGCACTTGCTCCAGCGGTAAACAATTCTGAAATTGGTCAGAGGTGGGGAATCATCTCCCATACAGCCAGCAGCCCACCCCCCACGCAAGGAGCGTCCTCATTGCAAAGCTGGGGGACCGTGCCGAGGCATCTGTGAGTAAACGTGAGCAGAGCCCCAGGCCAGCTGCTGCTGAACTGTTCCCACCCTTCCCAGGTAAAACACCTGAATATGTACAAGGGCTTGAAAGCCTAGAGGAAGGGCCGTGGAGCCACACCAGCGGCAGCACGCAGGCCAACTTGGTGCCTGCAGGCCAGCCAGGATGGTCCTGGCCCCGGGTGCTCTTCTAGAAGCTTTCCATTGCCCTGCCTGAGATACCCTTCCTGTCCAGGCCCCCTCTGCTTTTTTCCTTCCTCACCTCTGTCCGGAGAGAAATTCCAGCGGAAGGTATGGGTGACACATCCTCTTCTTTACAGGTGGCAGCCTGGCAACTCCTGCAGAAAGTCCAGCAGAGCCCCACTCACAACGGGCCACCCACAAAGCCGTGGCCCCTCACTCCCTCCCACCAGCACAGCCCCGAGACTGCTGACGGGGCAGAGAATATGGAGTCAGGCACAGCTTCAGGGGCTATTGCTGCCTGGAGCGCTGTTTATATTGACCTCAACCCAGGCACACCTGAGGAGGGCCGGCCGGCAGGTTCAGGCTGCCCAGGTCAGCTAATCCTCAGCCCTCAGGGAATCACACTGTTGAAAATGGACCTCACTAAGGCAGAGTAGAAGCCAAGGAATAAAAGGACACAATGCCATTTGCAGCACTGTAGATGTGTCTAGAGGTAATCACGTGACTTGTAGTAAGTCAGAAAGTGAAAGACACATATCATATCATATCACTTATAGGTGTTACCTAAAAACGGATACCAGGGCAGATATTTCCACGGAGAAGGACAATCACAGATTCATTAAACAAACTTATGGTTCACCAATGGAAAGGTGTGAGGATTGGTTTCATTACGATATAGGGGTTAACAGACATACAAACACAGGTGACATATATAATCACCAAAGACCTTGGAATACCAAGAGAAGACTACTCAACATTCTGTCATAACGTACATGGGAAAAGGATCCCAGGAAGAACAGACATATGTGTATGTGTAAAAGAAGCACATCTTCCACACCTACCACAAGCCAAACATTGTAACCAAACTTGCTGTAATAAAAAATAAAAAATTAAATTAAAAACACGAAGAAATAGTGAGACAAACTTGAGGGGCTTTCTCCTGGCACATTCCATTCTAAATTCCAATCTAGAACACGACTTCCATTGAGGCTCTGTTGCCCTAGTAACCAGATTTGGTGAGGGAGAACTGCTGCCACCTTGTGGCCGTTTCACGCAAAAGCAGCTTTAATCCCAGCGCTCATGGTCAGTTGATATTCAAAATCATTGCAGACCTGTAAATGACACCTGCCCTGAAAACAAATCCTGGGGTCACATATCGACCAAAAAATTCAAAGGACGCCCATATTTCAAAACGACCGTTTCAAAAGGCATATTTTACGCACATTAGTGTTCTGCTTCTTTTTCTTTCTTTCTTTCTTTGTTAAAAAAACAGGAATGGAAAAAGGCATCCCTCAGAATGGGCGAAAATATTTGCAAACGAATCAATGGACAAAGGTTTAATCTCCAACATATATAAAGAGCTCATGCAGCTTAATATTAAAACAACAAACAACCCAATACAAAAATGGGCAGAAGATCTAAAGAGACGTTTCTTCAAAGAAGACACAGAGACGGCCAAGACGCACATGAAAAGCTGCTCAACATCACTAATTATTAGAGAAATGCAAATCAAAACTACAATGAGGGATCACCTCACACCTGTTAGAATCGGCATCATCAGAAAATCTACAACCAACAAATTCTGGGGAGGGTGTGGACAAAAGGAACCCTCTCCCACTATTGGTGGGAATGTAAATTGATACAGTGTCTATGGACAACAGTAGGGAGTTTCGTTAAAAAAACTTGAAATAGAATTACCATATGATCCGGCAATCCCACTTCTGGGCATATACCCAGAGAAAACCATAAATCAAAAAGGCACATTCACCACAATGGTCATTGCAGCACTATTGACAATAGCCAGGTAATGGAAGCAATCTAAATACCCACAGACAGACGAATGGATAAAGATGTGGTACATATATAAAATGGAATATTACTCAGCCATAAGAAGGAATGAAACTGGGTCATTTGTAGAGACGTCGATGGATCTAGAGACTGTCATACAGAATGAAGTAAGTCGGAAAGAGAAAAACAGATATTGTATTTTAATGCATATATGTGGAACCTAGAAAAATGGTACAGATGAACTGGTTTGCAGGGAAGAAAGAGAGACACAGAGGTAGAGAACAAATGTATGGACACCAAGTGTGGGAAGCCATGGGGTGGTGGTGGTGGGATGAGTCGGGAGATTGGGATTGACCTGTATACATGTATATGCATAAAATACATAACTAATAATAACCTGCTGTATAAAAAAATAAATAAAATTAAATTACAAAATTTTATAAAATAAAATTTAAAAATAGAAAAAAGGTCTTCCCTTCACACAGATGTATTTATATGAATGAACTATTGCCATGCTTATATCAATAAATACACAAAAGAGGAATAAAACCTAACTTGAACCAAAAAGGAAAAAAATACCTGAACCCACCAGTTATACAGAGGAAAACCCTATCAGGGCACTTGCTCCAGCGGTAAACAATTCTGAAATTGGTCAGAGGTGGGGAATCATCTCCCATACAGCCAGCAGCCCAACCCCCACGCAAGGAGCGTCCTCATTGCAAAGCTGGGGGACCGTGCCGAGGCATCTGTGAGTAAACGTGAGCAGAGCCCCAGGCCAGCTGCTGCTGAACTGTTCCCACCCTTCCCAGGTAAAACACCTGAATATGTACAAGGGCTTGAAAGCCTAGAGGAAGGGCCGTGGAGCCACACCAGCGGCAGCACGCAGGCCAACTTGGTGCCTGCAGGCCAGCCAGGATGGTCCTGGCCCCGGGTGCTCTTCTAGAAGCTTTCCATTGCCCTGCCTGAGATACCCTTCCTGTCCAGGCCCCCACTGCTTTTTTCCTTCCTCACCTCTGTCCGGAGAGAAATTCCAGTGGAAGGTATGGGTGACACATCCTCTTCTTTACAGGTGGCAGCCTGGCAACTCCTGCAGAAAGTCCAGCAGAGCCCCACTCACAACGGGCCACCCACAAAGCCGTGGCCCCTCACTCCCTCCCACCAGCACAGCCCCGAGACTGCTGACGGGGCAGAGAATATGGAGTCAGGCACAGCTTCAGGGGCTATGGCTGCCTGGAGCGCTGTTTATATTGACCTCAACCCAGGCACACCTGAGGAGGGCCGGCCGGCAGGTTCAGGCTGCCCAGGTCAGCTAATCCTCAGCCCTCAGGGAATCACACTGTTGAAAATGGACCTCACTAAGGCAGAGTAGAAGCCAAGGAATAAAAGGACACAATGCCATTTGCAGCACTGTAGATGTGTCTAGAGGTAATCACGTGACTTGTAGTAAGTCAGAAAGTGAAAGACACATATCATATCATATCACTTATAGGTGTTACCTAAAAACGGATACCAGGGCAGATATTTCCACGGAGAAGGACAATCACAGATTCATTAAACAAACTTATGGTTCACCAATGGAAAGGTGTGAGGATTGGTTTCATTACGATATAGGGGTTAACAGACATACAAACACAGGTGACATATATAATCACCAAAGACCTTGGAATACCAAGAGAAGACTACTCAACATTCTGTCATAACGTACATGGGAAAAGGATCCCAGGAAGAACAGACATATGTGTATGTGTAAAAGAAGCACATCTTCCACACCTACCACAAGCCAAACATTGTAACCAAACTTGCTGTAATAAAAAATAAAAAATTAAATTAAAAACACGAAGAAACAGTGAGACAAACTTGAGGGGCTTTCTCCTGGCACATTCCATTCTAAATTCCAATCTAGAACACGACTTCCATTGAGGCTCTGTTGCCCTAGTAACCAGATTTGGTGAGGGAGAACTGCTGCCACCTTGTGGCCGTTTCACACAACAGCAGCTTTAATCCCAGCGCTCATGGTCAGTTGATATTCAAAATCATTGCAGACCTGTAAATGACACCTGCCCTGAAAACAAATCCTGGGGTCACATATCGACCAAAAAATTCAAAGGACGCCCATATTTCAAAACGACCGTTTCAAAAGGCATATTTTACGCACATTAGTGTTCTGCTTCTTTTTCTTTCTTTCTTTCTTTGTTAAAAAAACAGGAATGGAAAAAGGCATCCCTCAGAATGGGCGAAAATATTTGCAAACGAATCAATGGACAAAGGTTTAATCTCCAACATATATAAAGAGCTCATGCAGCTTAATATTAAAACAACAAACAACCCAATACAAAAATGGGCAGAAGATCTAAAGAGACGTTTCTTCAAAGAAGACACAGAGACGGCCAAGACGCACATGAAAAGCTGCTCAACATCACTAATTATTAGAGAAATGCAAATCAAAACTACAATGAGGGATCACCTCACACCTGTTAGAATCGGCATCATCAGAAAATCTACAACCAACAAATTCTGGGGAGGGTGTGGACAAAAGGAACCCTCTCCCACTATTGGTGGGAATGTAAATTGATACAGTGTCTATGGACAACAGTAGGGAGTTTCGTTAAAAAAACTTGAAATAGAATTACCATATGATCCGGCAATCCCACTTCTGGGCATATACCCAGAGAAAACCATAAATCAAAAAGGCACATTCACCACAATGGTCATTGCAGCACTATTGACAATAGCCAGGTAATGGAAGCAACCTAA
This sequence comes from Mesoplodon bidens, assembly GCF_964165515.1. Lineage (NCBI taxonomy): Eukaryota > Metazoa > Chordata > Mammalia > Artiodactyla > Ziphiidae > Mesoplodon > Mesoplodon bidens. Next base: position 910,835 of record NW_027672032.1, on the reverse strand, counting down.
ATACCCATAGACAGACGAATGGATAAAGATGTGGTACATATATAAAATGGAATATTACTCAGCCATAAGAAGGAATGAAACTGGGTCATTTGTAGAGACGTCGATGGATCTAGAGACTGTCATACAGAATGAAGTAAGTCGGAAAGAGAAAAACAGATATTGTATTTTAATGCATATATGTGGAACCTAGAAAAATGGTACAGATGAACTGGTTTGCAGGGAAGAAAGAGAGACACAGAGGTAGAGAACAAATGTATGGACACCAAGTGTGGGAAGCCATGGGGTGGTGGTGGTGGGATGAGTCGGGAGATTGGGATTGACCTGTATACATGTATATGCATAAAATACATAACTAATAATAACCTGCTGTATAAAAAAATAAATAAAATTAAATTTCAAAATTTTATAAAATAAAATTTAAAAATAGAAAAAAGGTCTTCCCTTCACACAGATGTATTTATATGAATGAACTATTGCCATGCTTATATCAATAAATACACAAAAGAGGAATAAAACCTAACTTGAACCAAAAAGGAAAAAAATACCTGAACCCACCAGTTATACAGAGGAAAACCCTATCAGGGCACTTGCTCCAGCGGTAAACAATTCTGAAATTGGTCAGAGGTGGGGAATCATCTCCCATACAGCCAGCAGCCCACCCCCCACGCAAGGAGCGTCCTCATTGCAAAGCTGGGGGACCGTGCCGAGGCATCTGTGAGTAAACGTGAGCAGAGCCCCAGGCCAGCTGCTGCTGAACTGTTCCCACCCTTCCCAGGTAAAACACCTGAATATGTACAAGGGCTTGAAAGCCTAGAGGAAGGGCCGTGGAGCCACACCAGCGGCAGCACGCAGGCCAACTTGGTGCCTGCAGGCCAGCCAGGATGGTCCTGGCCCCGGGTGCTCTTCTAGAAGCTTTCCATTGCCCTGCCTGAGATACCCTTCCTGTCCAGGCCCCCACTGCTTTTTTCCTTCCTCACCTCTGTCCGGAGAGAAATTCCAGTGGAAGGTATGGGTGACACATCCTCTTCTTTACAGGTGGCAGCCTGGCAACTCCTGCAGAAAGTCCAGCAGAGCCCCACTCACAACGGGCCACCCACAAAGCCGTGGCCCCTCACTCCCTCCCACCAGCACAGCCCCGAGACTGCTGACGGGGCAGAGAATATGGAGTCAGGCACAGCTTCAGGGGCTATGGCTGCCTGGAGCGCTGTTTATATTGACCTCAACCCAGGCACACCTGAGGAGGGCCGGCCGGCAGGTTCAGGCTGCCCAGGTCAGCTAATCCTCAGCCCTCAGGGAATCACACTGTTGAAAATGGACCTCACTAAGGCAGAGTAGAAGCCAAGGAATAAAAGGACACAATGCCATTTGCAGCACTGTAGATGTGTCTAGAGGTAATCACGTGACTTGTAGTAAGTCAGAAAGTGAAAGACACATATCATATCATATCACTTATAGGTGTTACCTAAAAACGGATACCAGGGCAGATATTTCCACGGAAAAGGACATTCACAGATTCATTAAACAAACTTATGGTTCACCAATGGAAAGGTGTGAGGATTGGTTTCATTACGATATAGGGGTTAACAGACATACAAACACAGGTGACATATATAATCACCAAAGACCTTGGAATACCAAGAGAAGACTACTCAACATTCTGTCATAACGTACATGGGAAAAGGATCCCAGGAAGAACAGACATATGTGTATGTGTAAAAGAAGCACATCTTCCACACCTACCACAAGCCAAACATTGTAACCAAACTTGCTGTAATAAAAAATAAAAAATTAAATTAAAAACACGAAGAAATAGTGAGACAAACTTGAGGGGCTTTCTCCTGGCACATTCCATTCTAAATTCCAATCTAGAACACGACTTCCATTGAGGCTCTGTTGCCCTAGTAACCAGATTTGGTGAGGGAGAACTGCTGCCACCTTGTGGCCGTTTCACGCAACAGCAGCTTTAATCCCATCGCTCATGGTCAGTTGATATTCAAAATCATTGCAGACCTGTAAATGACACCTGCCCTGAAAACAAATCCTGGGGTCACATATCGACCAAAAAATTCAAAGGACGCCCATATTTCAAAACGACCGTTTCAAAAGGCATATTTTACGCACATTAGTGTTCTGCCTCTTTTTCTTTCTTTCTTTCTTTGTTAAAAAAACAGGAATGGAAAAAGGCATCCCTCAGAATGGGCGAAAATATTTGCAAACGAATCAATGGACAAAGGTTTAATCTCCAACATATATAAAGAGCTCATGCAGCTTAATATTAAAACAACAAACAACCCAATACAAAAATGGGCAGAAGATCTAAAGAGACGTTTCTTCAAAGAAGACACAGAGACGGCCAAGACGCACATGAAAAGCTGCTCAACATCACTAATTATTAGAGAAATGCAAATCAAAACTACAATGAGGGATCACCTCACACCTATTAGAATCGGCATCATCAGAAAATCTACAACCAACAAATTCTGGGGAGGGTGTGGACAAAAGGAACCCTCTCCCACTATTGGTGGGAATGTAAATTGATACAGTGTCTATGGACAACAGTAGGGAGTTTCGTTAAAAAAACTTGAAATAGAATTACCATATGATCCGGCAATCCCACTTCTGGGCATATACCCAGAGAAAACCATAAATCAAAAAGGCACATTCACCACAATGGTCATTGCAGCACTATTGACAATAGCCAGGTAATGGAAGCAACCTAAATACCCACAGACAGACGAATGGATAAAGATGTGGTACATATATAAAATGGAATATTACTCAGCCATAAGAAGGAATGAAACTGGGTCATTTGTAGAGACGTCGATGGATCTAGAGACTGTCATACAGAATGAAGTAAGTCGGAAAGAGAAAAACAGATATTGTATTTTAATGCATATATGTGGAACCTAGAAAAATGGTACAGATGAACTGGTTTGCAGGGAAGAAAGAGAGACACAGAGGTAGAGAACAAACGTATGGACACCAAGTGTGGGAAGCCATGGGGTGGTGGTGGTGGGATGAGTCGGGAGATTGGGATTGACCTGTATACATGTATATGCATAAAATACATAACTAATAATAACCTGCTGTATAAAAAAATAAATAAAATTAAATTTCAAAATTTTATAAAATAAAATTTAAAAATAGAAAAAAGGTCTTCCCTTCACACAGATGTATTTATATGAATGAACTATTGCCATGCTTATATCAATAAATACACAAAAGAGGAATAAAACCTAACTTGAACCAAAAAGGAAAAAAATACCTGAACCCACCAGTTATACAGAGGAAAACCCTATCAGGGCACTTGCTCCAGCGGTAAACAATTCTGAAATTGGTCAGAGGTGGGGAATCATCTCCCATACAGCCAGCAGCCCACCCCCCACGCAAGGAGCGTCCTCATTGCAAAGCTGGGGGACCGTGCCAAGGCATCTGTGAGTAAACGTGAGCAGAGCCCCAGGCCAGCTGCTGCTGAACTGTTCCCACCCTTCCCAGGTAAAACACCTGAATATGTACAAGGGCTTGAAAGCCTAGAGGAAGGGCCGTGGAGCCACACCAGCGGCAGCACGCAGGCCAACTTGGTGCCTGCAGGCCAGCCAGGATGGTCCTGGCCCCGGGTGCTCTTCTAGAAGCTTTCCATTGCCCTGCCTGAGATACCCTTCCTGTCCAGGCCCCCACTGCTTTTTTCCTTCCTCACCTCTGTCCGGAGAGAAATTCCAGCGGAAGGTATGGGTGACACATCCTCTTCTTTACAGGTGGCAGCCTGGCAACTCCTGCAGAAAGTCCAGCAGAGCCCCACTCACAACGGGCCACCCACAAAGCCGTGGCCCCTCACTCCCTCCCACCAGCACAGCCCCGAGACTGCTGACGGGGCAGAGAATATGGAGTCAGGCACGGCTTCAGGCGCTATTGCTGCCTGGAGCGCTGTTTATATTGACCTCAACCCAGGCACACCTGAGGAGGGCCGGCCGGCAGGTTCAGGCTGCCCAGGTCAGCTAATCCTCAGCCCTCAGGGAATCACACTGTTGAAAATGGACCTCACTAAGGCAGAGTAGAAGCCAAGGAATAAAAGGACACAATGCCATTTGCAGCACTGTAGATGTGTCTAGAGGTAATCACGTGACTTGTAGTAAGTCAGAAAGTGAAAGACACATATCATATCATATCACTTATAGGTGTTACCTAAAAACGGATACCAGGGCAGATATTTCCACGGAGAAGGACAATCACAGATTCATTAAACAAACTTATGGTTCACCAATGGAAAGGTGTGAGGATTGGTTTCATTACGATATAGGGGTTAACAGACATACAAACACAGGTGACATATATAATCACCAAAGACCTTGGAATACCAAGAGAAGACTACTCAACATTCTGTCATAACGTACATGGGAAAAGGATCCCAGGAAGAACAGACATATGTGTATGTGTAAAAGAAGCACATCTTCCCCACCTACCACAAGCCAAACATTGTAACCAAACTTGCTGTAATAAAAAATAAAAAATTAAATTAAAAACACGAAGAAATAGTGAGACAAACTTGAGGGGCTTTCTCCTGGCACATTCCATTCTAAATTCCAATCTAGAACACGACTTCCATTGAGGCTCTGTTGCCCTAGTAACCAGATTTGGTGAGGGAGAACTGCTGCCACCTTGTGGCCGTTTCACACAACAGCAGCTTTAATCCCATCGCTCATGGTCAGTTGATATTCAAAATCATTGCAGACCTGTAAATGACACCTGCCCTGAAAACAAATCCTGGGGTCACATATCGACCAAAAAATTCAAAGGACGCCCATATTTCAAAACGACCGTTTCAAAAGGCATATTTTACGCACATTAGTGTTCTGCTTCTTTTTCTTTCTTTCTTTCTTTGTTAAAAAAACAGGAATGGAAAAAGGCATCCCTCAGAATGGGCGAAAATATTTGCAAACGAATCAATGGACAAAGGTTTAATCTCCAACATATATAAAGAGCTCATGCAGCTTAATATTAAAACAACAAACAACCCAATACAAAAATGGGCAGAAGATCTAAAGAGACGTTTCTTCAAAGAAGACACAGAGACGGCCAAGACGCACATGAAAAGCTGCTCAACATCACTAATTATTAGAGAAATGCAAATCAAAACTACAATGAGGGATCACCTCACACCTATTAGAATCGGCATCATCAGAAAATCTACAACCAACAAATTCTGGGGAGGGTGTGGACAAAAGGAACCCTCTCCCACTATTGGTGGGAAAGTAAATTGATACAGTGTCTATGGAAAACAGTAGGGAGTTTCGTTAAAAAAACTTGAAATAGAATTACCATATGATCCGGCAATCCCACTTCTGGGCATATACCCAGAGAAAACCATAAATCAAAAAGGCACATTCACCACAATGGTCATTGCAGCACTATTGACAATAGCCAGGTAATGGAAGCAACCTAAATACCCACAGACAGACGAATGGATAAAGATGTGGTACATATATAAAATGGAATATTACTCAGCCATAAGAAGGAATGAAACTGGGTCATTTGTAGAGACGTCGATGGATCTAGAGACTGTCATACAGAATGAAGTAAGTCGGAAAGAGAAAAACAGATATTGTATTTTAATGCATATATGTGGAACCTAGAAAAATGGTACAGATGAACTGGTTTGCAGGGAAGAAACAGAGACACAGAGGTAGAGAACAAACGTATGGACACCAAGTGTGGGAAGCCATGGGGTGGTGGTGGTGGGATGAGTCGGGAGATTGGGATTGACCTGTATACATGTATATGCATAAAATACATAACTAATAATAACCTGCTGTATAAAAAAATAAATAAAATTAAATTTCAAAATTTTATAAAATAAAATTTAAAAATAGAAAAAAGGTCTTCCCTTCACACAGATGTATTTATATGAATGAACTATTGCCATGCTTATATCAATAAATACACAAAAGAGGAATAAAACCTAACTTGAACCAAAAAGGAAAAAAATACCTGAACCCACCAGTTATACAGAGGAAAACCCTATCAGGGCACTTGCTCCAGCGGTAAACAATTCTGAAATTGGTCAGAGGTGGGGAATCATCTCCCATACAGCCAGCAGCCCACCCCCCACGCAAGGAGCGTCCTCATTGCAAAGCTGGGGGACCGTGCCGAGGCATCTGTGAGTAAACGTGAGCAGAGCCCCAGGCCAGCTGCTGCTGAACTGTTCCCACCCTTCCCAGGTAAAACACCTGAATATGTACAAGGGCTTGAAAGCCTAGAGGAAGGGCCGTGGAGCCACACCAGCGGCAGCACGCAGGCCAACTTGGTGCCTGCAGGCCAGCCAGGATGGTCCTGGCCCCGGGTGCTCTTCTAGAAGCTTTCCATTGCCCTGCCTGAGATACCCTTCCTGTCCAGGCCCCCTCTGCTTTTTTCCTTCCTCACCTCTGTCCGGAGAGAAATTCCAGCGGAAGGTATGGGTGACACATCCTCTTCTTTACAGGTGGCAGCCTGGCAACTCCTGCAGAAAGTCCAGCAGAGCCCCACTCACAACGGGCCACCCACAAAGCCGTGGCCCCTCACTCCCTCCCACCAGCACAGCCCCGAGACTGCTGACGGGGCAGAGAATATGGAGTCAGGCACAGCTTCAGGGGCTATTGCTGCCTGGAGCGCTGTTTATATTGACCTCAACCCAGGCACACCTGAGGAGGGCCGGCCGGCAGGTTCAGGCTGCCCAGGTCAGCTAATCCTCAGCCCTCAGGGAATCACACTGTTGAAAATGGACCTCACTAAGGCAGAGTAGAAGCCAAGGAATAAAAGGACACAATGCCATTTGCAGCACTGTAGATGTGTCTAGAGGTAATCACGTGACTTGTAGTAAGTCAGAAAGTGAAAGACACATATCATATCATATCACTTATAGGTGTTACCTAAAAACGGATACCAGGGCAGATATTTCCACGGAGAAGGACAATCACAGATTCATTAAACAAACTTATGGTTCACCAATGGAAAGGTGTGAGGATTGGTTTCATTACGATATAGGGGTTAACAGACATACAAACACAGGTGACATATATAATCACCAAAGACCTTGGAATACCAAGAGAAGACTACTCAACATTCTGTCATAACGTACATGGGAAAAGGATCCCAGGAAGAACAGACATATGTGTATGTGTAAAAGAAGCACATCTTCCACACCTACCACAAGCCAAACATTGTAACCAAACTTGCTGTAATAAAAAATAAAAAATTAAATTAAAAACACGAAGAAATAGTGAGACAAACTTGAGGGGCTTTCTCCTGGCACATTCCATTCTAAATTCCAATCTAGAACACGACTTCCATTGAGGCTCTGTTGCCCTAGTAACCAGATTTGGTGAGGGAGAACTGCTGCCACCTTGTGGCCGTTTCACGCAAAAGCAGCTTTAATCCCAGCGCTCATGGTCAGTTGATATTCAAAATCATTGCAGACCTGTAAATGACACCTGCCCTGAAAACAAATCCTGGGGTCACATATCGACCAAAAAATTCAAAGGACGCCCATATTTCAAAACGACCGTTTCAAAAGGCATATTTTACGCACATTAGTGTTCTGCTTCTTTTTCTTTCTTTCTTTCTTTGTTAAAAAAACAGGAATGGAAAAAGGCATCCCTCAGAATGGGCGAAAATATTTGCAAACGAATCAATGGACAAAGGTTTAATCTCCAACATATATAAAGAGCTCATGCAGCTTAATATTAAAACAACAAACAACCCAATACAAAAATGGGCAGAAGATCTAAAGAGACGTTTCTTCAAAGAAGACACAGAGACGGCCAAGACGCACATGAAAAGCTGCTCAACATCACTAATTATTAGAGAAATGCAAATCAAAACTACAATGAGGGATCACCTCACACCTGTTAGAATCGGCATCATCAGAAAATCTACAACCAACAAATTCTGGGGAGGGTGTGGACAAAAGGAACCCTCTCCCACTATTGGTGGGAATGTAAATTGATACAGTGTCTATGGACAACAGTAGGGAGTTTCGTTAAAAAAACTTGAAATAGAATTACCATATGATCCGGCAATCCCACTTCTGGGCATATACCCAGAGAAAACCATAAATCAAAAAGGCACATTCACCACAATGGTCATTGCAGCACTATTGACAATAGCCAGGTAATGGAAGCAATCTAAATACCCACAGACAGACGAATGGATAAAGATGTGGTACATATATAAAATGGAATATTACTCAGCCATAAGAAGGAATGAAACTGGGTCATTTGTAGAGACGTCGATGGATCTAGAGACTGTCATACAGAATGAAGTAAGTCGGAAAGAGAAAAACAGATATTGTATTTTAATGCATATATGTGGAACCTAGAAAAATGGTACAGATGAACTGGTTTGCAGGGAAGAAAGAGAGACACAGAGGTAGAGAACAAATGTATGGACACCAAGTGTGGGAAGCCATGGGGTGGTGGTGGTGGGATGAGTCGGGAGATTGGGATTGACCTGTATACATGTATATGCATAAAATACATAACTAATAATAACCTGCTGTATAAAAAAATAAATAAAATTAAATTACAAAATTTTATAAAATAAAATTTAAAAATAGAAAAAAGGTCTTCCCTTCACACAGATGTATTTATATGAATGAACTATTGCCATGCTTATATCAATAAATACACAAAAGAGGAATAAAACCTAACTTGAACCAAAAAGGAAAAAAATACCTGAACCCACCAGTTATACAGAGGAAAACCCTATCAGGGCACTTGCTCCAGCGGTAAACAATTCTGAAATTGGTCAGAGGTGGGGAATCATCTCCCATACAGCCAGCAGCCCAACCCCCACGCAAGGAGCGTCCTCATTGCAAAGCTGGGGGACCGTGCCGAGGCATCTGTGAGTAAACGTGAGCAGAGCCCCAGGCCAGCTGCTGCTGAACTGTTCCCACCCTTCCCAGGTAAAACACCTGAATATGTACAAGGGCTTGAAAGCCTAGAGGAAGGGCCGTGGAGCCACACCAGCGGCAGCACGCAGGCCAACTTGGTGCCTGCAGGCCAGCCAGGATGGTCCTGGCCCCGGGTGCTCTTCTAGAAGCTTTCCATTGCCCTGCCTGAGATACCCTTCCTGTCCAGGCCCCCACTGCTTTTTTCCTTCCTCACCTCTGTCCGGAGAGAAATTCCAGTGGAAGGTATGGGTGACACATCCTCTTCTTTACAGGTGGCAGCCTGGCAACTCCTGCAGAAAGTCCAGCAGAGCCCCACTCACAACGGGCCACCCACAAAGCCGTGGCCCCTCACTCCCTCCCACCAGCACAGCCCCGAGACTGCTGACGGGGCAGAGAATATGGAGTCAGGCACAGCTTCAGGGGCTATGGCTGCCTGGAGCGCTGTTTATATTGACCTCAACCCAGGCACACCTGAGGAGGGCCGGCCGGCAGGTTCAGGCTGCCCAGGTCAGCTAATCCTCAGCCCTCAGGGAATCACACTGTTGAAAATGGACCTCACTAAGGCAGAGTAGAAGCCAAGGAATAAAAGGACACAATGCCATTTGCAGCACTGTAGATGTGTCTAGAGGTAATCACGTGACTTGTAGTAAGTCAGAAAGTGAAAGACACATATCATATCATATCACTTATAGGTGTTACCTAAAAACGGATACCAGGGCAGATATTTCCACGGAGAAGGACAATCACAGATTCATTAAACAAACTTATGGTTCACCAATGGAAAGGTGTGAGGATTGGTTTCATTACGATATAGGGGTTAACAGACATACAAACACAGGTGACATATATAATCACCAAAGACCTTGGAATACCAAGAGAAGACTACTCAACATTCTGTCATAACGTACATGGGAAAAGGATCCCAGGAAGAACAGACATATGTGTATGTGTAAAAGAAGCACATCTTCCACACCTACCACAAGCCAAACATTGTAACCAAACTTGCTGTAATAAAAAATAAAAAATTAAATTAAAAACACGAAGAAATAGTGAGACAAACTTGAGGGGCTTTCTCCTGGCACATTCCATTCTAAATTCCAATCTAGAACACGACTTCCATTGAGGCTCTGTTGCCCTAGTAACCAGATTTGGTGAGGGAGAACTGCTGCCACCTTGTGGCCGTTTCACACAACAGCAGCTTTAATCCCAGCGCTCATGGTCAGTTGATATTCAAAATCATTGCAGACCTGTAAATGACACCTGCCCTGAAAACAAATCCTGGGGTCACATATCGACCAAAAAATTCAAAGGACGCCCATATTTCAAAACGACCGTTTCAAAAGGCATATTTTACGCACATTAGTGTTCTGCTTCTTTTTCTTTCTTTCTTTCTTTGTTAAAAAAACAGGAATGGAAAAAGGCATCCCTCAGAATGGGCGAAAATATTTGCAAACGAATCAATGGACAAAGGTTTAATCTCCAACATATATAAAGAGCTCATGCAGCTTAATATTAAAACAACAAACAACCCAATACAAAAATGGGCAGAAGATCTAAAGAGACGTTTCTTCAAAGAAGACACAGAGACGGCCAAGACGCACATGAAAAGCTGCTCAACATCACTAATTATTAGAGAAATGCAAATCAAAACTACAATGAGGGATCACCTCACACCTGTTAGAATCGGCATCATCAGAAAATCTACAACCAACAAATTCTGGGGAGGGTGTGGACAAAAGGAACCCTCTCCCACTATTGGTGGGAATGTAAATTGATACAGTGTCTATGGACAACAGTAGGGAGTTTCGTTAAAAAAACTTGAAATAGAATTACCATATGATCCGGCAATCCCACTTCTGGGCATATACCCAGAGAAAACCATAAATCAAAAAGGCACATTCACCACAATGGTCATTGCAGCACTATTGACAATAGCCAGGTAATGGAAGCAACCTAAATACCCACAGACAGACGAATGGATAAAGATGTGGTACATATATAAAATGGAATATTACTCAGCCATAAGAAGGAATGAAACTGGGTCATTTGTAGAGACGTCGATGGATCTAGAGACTGTCATACAGAATGAAGTAAGTCGGAAAGAGAAAAACAGATATTGTATTTTAATGCATATATGTGGAACCTAGAAAAATGGTACAGATGAACTGGTTTGCAGGGAAGAAAGAGAGACACAGAGGTAGAGAACAAACGTATGGACACCAAGTGTGGGAAGCCATGGGGTGGTGGTGGTGGGATGAGTCGGGAGATTGGGATTGACCTGTATACATGTATATGCATAAAATACATAACTAATAATAACCTGCTGTATAAAAAAATAAATAAAATTAAATTTCAAAATTTTATAAAATAAAATTTAAAAATAGAAAAAAGGTCTTCCCTTCACACAGATGTATTTATATGAATGAACTATTGCCATGCTTATATCAATAAATACACAAAAGAGGAATAAAACCTAACTTGAACCAAAAAGGAAAAAAATACCTGAACCCACCAGTTATACAGAGGAAAACCCTATCAGGGCACTTGCTCCAGCGGTAAACAATTCTGAAATTGGTCAGAGGTGGGGAATCATCTCCCATAGAGCCAGCAGCCCACCCCCCACGCAAGGAGCGTCCTCATTGCAAAGCTGGGGGACCGTGCCGAGGCATCTGTGAGTAAACGTGAGCAGAGCCCCAGGCCAGCTGCTGCTGAACTGTTCCCACCCTTCCCAGGTAAAACACCTGAATATGTACAAGGGCTTGAAAGCCTAGAGGAAGGGCCGTGGAGCCACACCAGCGGCAGCACGCAGGCCAACTTGGTGCCTGCAGGCCAGCCAGGATGGTCCTGGCCCCGGGTGCTCTTCTAGAAGCTTTCCATTGCCCTGCCTGAGATACCCTTCCTGTCCAGGCCCCCACTGCTTTTTTCCTTCCTCACCTCTGTCCGGAGAGAAATTCCAGCGGAAGGTATGGGTGACACATCCTCTTCTTTACAGGTGGCAGCCTGGCAACTCCTGCAGAAAGTCCAGCAGAGCCCCACTCACAACGGGCCACCCACAAAGCCGTGGCCCCTCACTCCCTCCCACCAGCACAGCCCCGAGACTGCTGACGGGGCAGAGAATATGGAGTCAGGCACAGCTTCAGGGGCTATGGCTGCCTGGAGCGCTGTTTATATTGACCTCAACCCAGGCACACCTGAGGAGGGCCGGCCGGCAGGTTCAGGCTGCCCAGGTCAGCTAATCCTCAGCCCTCAGGGAATCACACTGTTGAAAGTGGACCTCACTAAGGCAGAGTAGAAGCCAAGGAATAAAAGGACACAATGCCATTTGCAGCACTGTAGATGTGTCTAGAGGTAATCACGTGACTTGTAGTAAGTCAGAAAGTGAAAGACACATATCATATCATATCACTTATAGGTGTTACCTAAAAACGGATACCAGGGCAGATATTTCCACGGAGAAGGACAATCACAGATTCATTAAACAAACTTATGGTTCACCAATGGAAAGGTGTGAGGATTGGTTTCATTACGATATAGGGGTTAACAGACATACAAACACAGGTGACATATATAATCACCAAAGACCTTGGAATACCAAGAGAAGACTACTCAACATTCTGTCATAACGTACATGGGAAAAGGATCCCAGGAAGAACAGACATATGTGTATGTGTAAAAGAAGCACATCTTCCACACCTACCACAAGCCAAACATTGTAACCAAACTTGCTGTAATAAAAAATAAAAAATTATATTAAAAACACGAAGAAATAGTGAGACAAACTTGAGGGGCTTTCTCCTGGCACATTCCATTCTAAATTCCAATCTAGAACACGACTTCCATTGAGGCTCTGTTGCCCTAGTAACCAGATTTGGTAAGGGAGAACTGCTGCCACCTTGTGGCCATTTCACGCAACAGCAGCTTTAATCCCAGCGCTCATGGTCAGTTGATATTCAAAATCATTGCAGACCTGTAAATGACACCTGCCCTGAAAACAAATCCTGGGGTCACATATCGACCAAAAAATTCAAAGGACGCCCATATTTCAAAACGACCGTTTCAAAAGGCATATTTTACGCACATTAGTGTTCTGCTTCTTTTTCTTTCTTTCTTTCTTTGTTAAAAAAACAGGAATGGAAAAAGGCGTCCCTCAGAATGGGCGAAAATATTTGCAAACGAATCAATGGACAAAGGTTTAATCTCCAACATATATAAAGAGCTCATGCAGCTTAATATTAAAACAACAAACAACCCAATACAAAAATGGGCAGAAGATCTAAAGAGACGTTTCTTCAAAGAAGACACAGAGACGGCCAAGACGCACATGAAAAGCTGCTCAACATCACTAATTATTAGAGAAATGCAAATCAAAACTACAATGAGGTATCACCTCACACCTGTTAGAATCGGCATCATCAGAAAATCTACAACCAACAAATTCTGGGGAGGGTGTGGACAAAAGGAACCCTCTCCCACTATTGGTGGGAATGTAAATTGATACAGTGTCTATGGACAACAGTAGGGAGTTTCGTTAAAAAAACTTGAAATAGAATTACCATATGATCCGGCAATCCCACTTCTGGGCATATACCCAGAGAAAACCATAAATCAAAAAGGCACATTCAGGGCCTCCCTGGTGGCGCAGTGGTTGAGAGTCCGCCTGCCGATGCAGGGGACGCGGGTTCGTGACCCGGTCCGGGAGGATCCCATATGCCGCGGAGCGGCTGGGCCCGTGAGCCATGGCCGCTGGGCCTGCGCGTCCGGAGCCTGTGCTCCACAACAGGAGAGGCCACAACGGTGAGAGGCCCGCGTACCGCAAAAAAAAAAAAAAAAAAAAAAAAAGGCACATTCACCACAATGGTCATTGCAGCACTATTGACAATAGCCAGGTAATGGAAGCAACCTAAATACCCACAGACAGACGAATGGATAAAGATGTGGTACATATATAAAATGGAATATTACTCAGCCATAAGAAGGAATGAAACTGGGTCATTTGTAGAGACGTCGATGGATCTAGAGACTGTCATACAGAATGAAGTAAGTCGGAAAGAGAAAAACAGATATTGTATTTTAATGCATATATGTGGAACCTAGAAAAATGGTACAGATGAACTGGTTTGCAGGGAAGAAAGAGAGACACAGAGGTAGAGAACAAACGTATGGACACCAAGTGTGGGAAGCCATGGGGTGGTGGTGGTGGGATGAGTCGGGAGATTGGGATTGACCTGTATACATGTATATGCATAAAATACATAACTAATAATAACCTGCTGTATAAAAAAATAAATAAAATTAAATTTCAAAATTTTATAAAATAAAATTTAAAAATAGAAAAAAGGTCTTCCCTTCACACAGATGTATTTATATGAATGAACTATTGCCATGCTTATATCAATAAATACACAAAAGAGGAATAAAACCTAACTTGAACCAAAAAGGAAAAAAATACCTGAACCCACCAGTTATACAGAGGAAAACCCTATCAGGGCACTTGCTCCAGCGGTAAACAATTCTGAAATTGGTCAGAGGTGGGGAATCATCTCCCATACAGCCAGCAGCCCACCCCCCACGCAAGGAGCGTCCTCATTGCAAAGCTGGGGGACCGTGCCGAGGCATCTGTGAGTAAACGTGAGCAGAGCCCCAGGTCAGCTGCTGCTGAACTGTTCCCACCCTTCCCAGGTAAAACACCTGAATATGTACAAGGGCTTGAAAGCCTAGAGGAAGGGCCGTGGAGCCACACCAGCGGCAGCACGCAGGCCAACTTGGTGCCTGCAGGCCAGCCAGGATGGTCCTGGCCCCGGGTGCTCTTCTAGAAGCTTTCCATTGCCCTGCCTGAGATACCCTTCCTGTCCAGGCCCCCACTGCTTTTTTCCTTCCTCACCTCTGTCCGGAGAGAAATTCCAGCGGAAGGTATGGGTGACACATCCTCTTCTTTACAGGTGGCAGCCTGGCAACTCCTGCAGAAAGTCCAGCAGAGCCCCACTCACAACGGGCCACCCACAAAGCCGTGGCCCCTCACTCCCTCCCACCAGCACAGCCCCGAGACTGCTGACGGGGCAGAGAATATGGAGTCAGGCACGGCTTCAGGCGCTATTGCTGCCTGGAGCGCTGTTTATATTGACCTCAACCCAGGCACACCTGAGGAGGGCCGGCCGGCAGGTTCAGGCTGCCCAGGTCAGCTAATCCTCAGCCCTCAGGGAATCACACTGTTGAAAATGGACCTCACTAAGGCAGAGTAGAAGCCAAGGAATAAAAGGACACAATGCCATTTGCAGCACTGTAGATGTGTCTAGAGGTAATCACGTGACTTGTAGTAAGTCAGAAAGTGAAAGACACATATCATATCATATCACTTATAGGTGTTACCTAAAAACGGATACCAGGGCAGATATTTCCACGGAGAAGGACAATCACAGATTCATTAAACAAACTTATGGTTCACCAATGGAAAGGTGTGAGGATTGGTTTCATTACGATATAGGGGTTAACAGACATACAAACACAGGTGACATATATAATCACCAAAGACCTTGGAATACCAAGAGAAGACTACTCAACATTCTGTCATAACGTACATGGGAAAAGGATCCCAGGAAGAACAGACATATGTGTATGTGTAAAAGAAGCACATCTTCCCCACCTACCACAAGCCAAACATTGTAACCAAACTTGCTGTAATAAAAAATAAAAAATTAAATTAAAAACACGAAGAAATAGTGAGACAAACTTGAGGGGCTTTCTCCTGGCACATTCCATTCTAAATTCCAATCTAGAACACGACTTCCATTGAGGCTCTGTTGCCCTAGTAACCAGATTTGGTGAGGGAGAACTGCTGCCACCTTGTGGCCGTTTCACGCAAAAGCAGCTTTAATCCCAGCGCTCATGGTCAGTTGATATTCAAAATCATTGCAGACCTGTAAATGACACCTGCCCTGAAAACAAATCCTGGGGTCACATATCGACCAAAAAATTCAAAGGACGCCCATATTTCAAAACGACCGTTTCAAAAGGCATATTTTACGCACATTAGTGTTCTGCTTCTTTTTCTTTCTTTCTTTCTTTGTTAAAAAAACAGGAATGGAAAAAGGCATCCCTCAGAATGGGCGAAAATATTTGCAAACGAATCAATGGACAAAGGTTTAATCTCCAACATATATAAAGAGCTCATGCAGCTTAATATTAAAACAACAAACAACCCAATACAAAAATGGGCAGAAGATCTAAAGAGACGTTTCTTCAAAGAAGACACAGAGACGGCCAAGACGCACATGAAAAGCTGCTCAACATCACTAATTATTAGAGAAATGCAAATCAAAACTACAATGAGGGATCACCTCACACCTGTTAGAATCGGCATCATCAGAAAATCTACAACCAACAAATTCTGGGGAGGGTGTGGACAAAAGGAACCCTCTCCCACTATTGGTGGGAATGTAAATTGATACAGTGTCTATGGACAACAGTAGGGAGTTTCGTTAAAAAAACTTGAAATAGAATTACCATATGATCCGGCAATCCCACTTCTGGGCATATACCCAGAGAAAACCATAAATCAAAAAGGCACATTCACCACAATGGTCATTGCAGCACTATTGACAATAGCCAGGTAATGGAAGCAACCTAAATACCCACAGACAGACGAATGGATAAAGATGTGGTACATATATAAAATGGAATATTACTCAGCCATAAGAAGAAATGAAACTGGGTCATTTGTAGAGACGTCGATGGATCTAGAGACTGTCATACAGAATGAAGTAAGTCGGAAAGAGAAAAACAGATATTGTATTTTAATGCATATATGTGGAACCTAGAAAAATGGTACAGATGAACTGGTTTGCAGGGAAGAAAGAGAGACACAGAGGTAGAGAACAAACGTATGGACACCAAGTGTGGGAAGCCATGGGGTGGTGGTGGTGGGATGAGTCGGGAGATTGGGATTGACCTGTATACATGTATATGCATAAAATACATAACTAATAATAACCTGCTGTATTAAAAAATAAATAAAATTAAATTTCAAAATTTTATAAAATAAAATTTAAAAATAGAAAAAAGGTCTTCCCTTCACACAGATGTATTTATATGAATGAACTATTGCCATGCTTATATCAATAAATACACAAAAGAGGAATAAAACCTAACTTGAACCAAAAAGGAAAAAAATACCTGAACCCACCAGTTATACAGAGGAAAACCCTATCAGGGCACCTGCTCCAGCGGTAAACAATTCTGAAATTGGTCAGAGGTGGGGAATCATCTCCCATAGAGCCAGCAGCCCACCCCCCACGCAAGGAGCGTCCTCATTGCAAAGCTGGGGGACCGTGCCGAGGCATCTGTGAGTAAACGTGAGCAGAGCCCCAGGCCAGCTGCTGCTGAACTGTTCCCACCCTTCCCAGGTAAAACACCTGAATATGTACAAGGGCTTGAAAGCCTAGAGGAAGGGCCGTGGAGCCACACCAGCGGCAGCACGCAGGCCAACTTGGTGCCTGCAGGCCAGCCAGGATGGTCCTGGCCCCGGGTGCTCTTCTAGAAGCTTTCCATTGCCCTGCCTGAGATACCCTTCCTGTCCAGGCCCCCACTGCTTTTTTCCTTCCTCACCTCTGTCCGGAGAGAAATTCCAGCGGAAGGTATGGGTGACACATCCTCTTCTTTACAGGTGGCAGCCTGGCAACTCCTGCAGAAAGTCCAGCAGAGCCCCACTCACAACGGGCCACCCACAAAGCCGTGGCCCCTCACTCCCTCCCACCAGCACAGCCCCGAGACTGCTGACGGGGCAGAGAATATGGAGTCAGGCACAGCTTCAGGGGCTATTGCTGCCTGGAGCGCTGTTTATATTGACCTCAACCCAGGCACACCTGAGGAGGGCCGGCCGGCAGGTTCAGGCTGCCCAGGTCAGCTAATCCTCAGCCCTCAGGGAATCACACTGTTGAAAATGGACCTCACTAAGGCAGAGTAGAAGCCAAGGAATAAAAGGACACAATGCCATTTGCAGCACTGTAGATGTGTCTAGAGGTAATCACGTGACTTGTAGTAAGTCAGAAAGTGAAAGACACATATCATATCATATCACTTATAGGTGTTACCTAAAAACGGATACCAGGGCAGATATTTCCACGGAGAAGGACAATCACAGATTCATTAAACAAACTTATGGTTCACCAATGGAAAGGTGTGAGGATTGGTTTCATTACGATATAGGGGTTAACAGACATACAAACACAGGTGACATATATAATCACCAAAGACCTTGGAATACCAAGAGAAGACTACTCAACATTCTGTCATAACGTACATGGGAAAAGGATCCCAGGAAGAACAGACATATGTGTATGTGTAAAAGAAGCACATCTTCCACACCTACCACAAGCCAAACATTGTAACCAAACTTGCTGTAATAAAAAATAAAAAATTAAATTAAAAACACGAAGAAAGGGCTTCCCTGGTGGCGCAGTGGTTGAGAGTCCGCCTGCCGATGCAGGGGACACGGGTTCGTGCCCCGGTCTGGGAAGATCCCACATGCCGCAGAGCGGCTAGGCCCGTGAGCCATGGCTGCTGAGCCTGCGCATCCGGAGCCTGTGCTCTGCAAGGGGAGAGGCCACAACAGTGAGAGGCCCGCCTACCGCAAAAAAAAAAAAAAAAAAAAAAAAAAAAAAAAAAAAAAAAAAACACGAAGAAATAGTGAGACAAACTTGAGGGGCTTTCTCCTGGCACATTCCATTCTAAATTCCAATCTAGAACACGACTTCCATTGAGGCTCTGTTGCCCTAGTAACCAGATTTGGTGAGGGAGAACTGCTGCCACCTTGTGGCCGTTTCACGCAACAGCAGCTTTAATCCCATCGCTCATGGTCAGTTGATATTCAAAATCATTGCAGACCTGTAAATGACACCTGCCCTGAAAACAAATCCTGGGGTCACATATCGACCAAAAAATTCAAAGGACGCCCATATTTCAAAACGACCGTTTCAAAAGGCATATTTTACGCACATTAGTGTTCTGCCTCTTTTTCTTTCTTTCTTTCTTTGTTAAAAAAACAGGAATGGAAAAAGGCATCCCTCAGAATGGGCGAAAATATTTGCAAACGAATCAATGGACAAAGGTTTAATCTCCAACATATATAAAGAGCTCATGCAGCTTAATATTAAAACAACAAACAACCCAATACAAAAATGGGCAGAAGATCTAAAGAGACGTTTCTTCAAAGAAGACACAGAGACGGCCAAGACGCACATGAAAAGCTGCTCAACATCACTAATTATTAGAGAAATGCAAATCAAAACTACAATGAGGGATCACCTCACACCTGTTAGAATCGGCATCATCAGAAAATCTACAACCAACAAATTCTGGGGAGGGTGTGGACAAAAGGAACCCTCTCCCACTATTGGTGGGAATGTAAATTGATACAGTGTCTATGGACAACAGTAGGGAGTTTCGTTAAAAAAACTTGAAATAGAATTACCATATGATCCGGCAATCCCACTTCTGGGCATATACCCAGAGAAAACCATAAATCAAAAAGGCACATTCACCACAATGGTCATTGCAGCACTATTGACAATAGCCAGGTAATGGAAGCAACCTAAATACCCACAGACAGACGAATGGATAAAGATGTGGTACATATATAAAATGGAATATTACTCAGCCATAAGAAGGAATGAAACTGGGTCATTTGTAGAGACGTCGATGGATCTAGAGACTGTCATACAGAATGAAGTAAGTCGGAAAGAGAAAAACAGATATTGTATTTTAATGCATATATGTGGAACCTAGAAAAATGGTACAGATGAACTGGTTTGCAGGGAAGAAAGAGAGACACAGAGGTAGAGAACAAACGTATGGACACCAAGTGTGGGAAGCCATGGGGTGGTGGTGGTGGGATGAGTCGGGAGATTGGGATTGACCTGTATACATGTATATGCATAAAATACATAACTAATAATAACCTGCTGTATAAAAAAATAAATAAAATTAAATTTCAAAATTTTATAAAATAAAATTTAAAAATAGAAAAAAGGTCTTCCCTTCACACAGATGTATTTATATGAATGAACTATTGCCATGCTTATATCAATAAATACACAAAAGAGGAATAAAACCTAACTTGAACCAAAAAGGAAAAAAATACCTGAACCCACCAGTTATACAGAGGAAAACCCTATCAGGGCACTTGCTCCAGCGGTAAACAATTCTGAAATTGGTCAGAGGTGGGGAATCATCTCCCATACAGCCAGCAGCCCACCCCCCACGCAAGGAGCGTCCTCATTGCAAAGCTGGGGGACCGTGCCGAGGCATCTGTGAGTAAACGTGAGCAGAGCCCCAGGCCAGCTGCTGCTGAACTGTTCCCACCCTTCCCAGGTAAAACACCTGAATATGTACAAGGGCTTGAAAGCCTAGAGGAAGGGCCGTGGAGCCACACCAGCGGCAGCACGCAGGCCAACTTGGTGCCTGCAGGCCAGCCAGGATGGTCCTGGCCCCGGGTGCTCTTCTAGAAGCTTTCCATTGCCCTGCCTGAGATACCCTTCCTGTCCAGGCCCCCACTGCTTTTTTCCTTCCTCACCTCTGTCCGGAGAGAAATTCCAGCGGAAGGTATGGGTGACACATCCTCTTCTTTACAGGTGGCAGCCTGGCAACTCCTGCAGAAAGTCCAGCAGAGCCCCACTCACAACGGGCCACCCACAAAGCCGTGGCCCCTCACTCCCTCCCACCAGCACAGCCCCGAGACTGCTGACGGGGCAGAGAATATGGAGTCAGGCACGGCTTCAGGCGCTATTGCTGCCTGGAGCGCTGTTTATATTGACCTCAACCCAGGCACACCTGAGGAGGGCCGGCCGGCAGGTTCAGGCTGCCCAGGTCAGCTAATCCTCAGCCCTCAGGGAATCACACTGTTGAAAATGGACCTCACTAAGGCAGAGTAGAAGCCAAGGAATAAAAGGACACAATGCCATTTGCAGCACTGTAGATGTGTCTAGAGGTAATCACGTGACTTGTAGTAAGTCAGAAAGTGAAAGACACATATCATATCATATCACTTATAGGTGTTACCTAAAAACGGATACCAGGGCAGATATTTCCACGGAGAAGGACAATCACAGATTCATTAAACAAACTTATGGTTCACCAATGGAAAGGTGTGAGGATTGGTTTCATTACGATATAGGGGTTAACAGACATACAAACACAGGTGACATATATAATCACCAAAGACCTTGGAATACCAAGAGAAGACTACTCAACATTCTGTCATAACGTACATGGGAAAAGGATCCCAGGAAGAACAGACATATGTGTATGTGTAAAAGAAGCACATCTTCCACACCTACCACAAGCCAAACATTGTAACCAAACTTGCTGTAATAAAAAATAAAAAATTAAATTAAAAACACGAAGAAATAGTGAGACAAACTTGAGGGGCTTTCTCCTGGCACATTCCATTCTAAATTCCAATCTAGAACACGACTTCCATTGAGGCTCTGTTGCCCTAGTAACCAGATTTGGTGAGGGAGAACTGCTGCCACCTTGTGGCCGTTTCACGCAAAAGCAGCTTTAATCCCAGCGCTCATGGTCAGTTGATATTCAAAATCATTGCAGACCTGTAAATGACACCTGCCCTGAAAACAAATCCTGGGGTCACATATCGACCAAAAAATTCAAAGGACGCCCATATTTCAAAACGACCGTTTCAAAAGGCATATTTTACGCACATTAGTGTTCTGCTTCTTTTTCTTTCTTTCTTTCTTTGTTAAAAAAACAGGAATGGAAAAAGGCATCCCTCAGAATGGGCGAAAATATTTGCAAACGAATCAATGGACAAAGGTTTAATCTCCAACATATATAAAGAGCTCATGCAGCTTAATATTAAAACAACAAACAACCCAATACAAAAATGGGTAGAAGATCTAAAGAGACGTTTCTTCAAAGAAGACACAGAGACGGCCAAGACGCACATGAAAAGCTGCTCAACATCACTAATTATTAGAGAAATGCAAATCAAAACTACAATGAGGGATCACCTCACACCTGTTAGAATCGGCATCATCAGAAAATCTACAACCAACAAATTCTGGGGAGGGTGTGGACAAAAGGAACCCTCTCCCACTATTGGTGGGAATGTAAATTGATACAGTGTCTATGGACAACAGTAGGGAGTTTCGTTAAAAAAACTTGAAATAAATTACCATATGATCCGGCAATCCCACTTCTGGGCATATACCCAGAGAAAACCATAAATCAAAAAGGCACATTCACCACAATGGTCATTGCAGCACTATTGACAATAGCCAGGTAATGGAAGCATTCTAAATACCCACAGAAAGACGAATGGATAAAGATGTGGTACATATATAAAATGGAATATTACTCAGCCATAAGAAGGAATGAAACTGGGTCATTTGTAGAGACGTCGATGGATCTAGAGACTGTCATACAGAATGAAGTAAGTCGGAAAGAGAAAAACAGATATTGTATTTTAATGCATATATGTGGAACCTAGAAAAATGGTACAGATGAACTGGTTTGCAGGGAAGAAAGAGAGACACAGAGGTAGAGAACAAATGTATGGACACCAAGTGTGGGAAGCCATGGGGTGGTGGTGGTGGGATGAGTCGGGAGATTGGGATTGACCTGTATACATGTATATGCATAAAATACATAACTAATAATAACCTGCTGTATAAAAAAATAAATAAAATTAAATTTCAAAATTTTATAAAATAAAATTTAAAAATAGAAAAAAGGTCTTCCCTTCACACAGATGTATTTATATGAATGAACTATTGCCATGCTTATATCAATAAATACACAAAAGAGGAATAAAACCTAACTTGAACCAAAAAGGAAAAAAATACCTGAACCCACCAGTTATACAGAGGAAAACCCTATCAGGGCACTTGCTCCAGCGGTAAACAATTCTGAAATTGGTCAGAGGTGGGGAATCATCTCCCATACAGCCAGCAGCCCAACCCCCACGCAAGGAGCGTCCTCATTGCAAAGCTGGGGGACCGTGCCGAGGCATCTGTGAGTAAACGTGAGCAGAGCCCCAGGCCAGCTGCTGCTGAACTGTTCCCACCCTTCCCAGGTAAAACACCTGAATATGTACAAGGGCTTGAAAGCCTAGAGGAAGGGCCGTGGAGCCACACCAGCGGCAGCACGCAGGCCAACTTGGTGCCTGCAGGCCAGCCAGGATGGTCCTGGCCCCGGGTGCTCTTCTAGAAGCTTTCCATTGCCCTGCCTGAGATACCCTTCCTGTCCAGGCCCCCACTGCTTTTTTCCTTCCTCACCTCTGTCCGGAGAGAAATTCCAGTGGAAGGTATGGGTGACACATCCTCTTCTTTACAGGTGGCAGCCTGGCAACTCCTGCAGAAAGTCCAGCAGAGCCCCACTCACAACGGGCCACCCACAAAGCCGTGGCCCCTCACTCCCTCCCACCAGCACAGCCCCGAGACTGCTGACGGGGCAGAGAATATGGAGTCAGGCACAGCTTCAGGGGCTATGGCTGCCTGGAGCGCTGTTTATATTGACCTCAACCCAGGCACACCTGAGGAGGGCCGGCCGGCAGGTTCAGGCTGCCCAGGTCAGCTAATCCTCAGCCCTCAGGGAATCACACTGTTGAAAATGGACCTCACTAAGGCAGAGTAGAAGCCAAGGAATAAAAGGACACAATGCCATTTGCAGCACTGTAGATGTGTCTAGAGGTAATCACGTGACTTGTAGTAAGTCAGAAAGTGAAAGACACATATCATATCATATCACTTATAGGTGTTACCTAAAAACGGATACCAGGGCAGATATTTCCACGGAAAAGGACATTCACAGATTCATTAAACAAACTTATGGTTCACCAATGGAAAGGTGTGAGGATTGGTTTCATTACGATATAGGGGTTAACAGACATACAAACACAGGTGACATATATAATCACCAAAGACCTTGGAATACCAAGAGAAGACTACTCAACATTCTGTCATAACGTACATGGGAAAAGGATCCCAGGAAGAACAGACATATGTGTATGTGTAAAAGAAGCACATCTTCCACACCTACCACAAGCCAAACATTGTAACCAAACTTGCTGTAATAAAAAATAAAAAATTAAATTAAAAACACGAAGAAATAGTGAGACAAACTTGAGGGGCTTTCTCCTGGCACATTCCATTCTAAATTCCAATCTAGAACACGACTTCCATTGAGGCTCTGTTGCCCTAGTAACCAGATTTGGTGAGGGAGAACTGCTGCCACCTTGTGGCCGTTTCACACAACAGCAGCTTTAATCCCAGTGCTCATGGTCAGTTGATATTCAAAATCATTGCAGACCTGTAAATGACACCTGCCCTGAAAACAAATCCTGGGGTCACATATCGACCAAAAAATTCAAAGGACGCCCATATTTCAAAACGACCGTTTCAAAAGGCATATTTTACGCACATTAGTGTTCTGCTTCTTTTTCTTTCTTTCTTTCTTTGTTAAAAAAACAGGAATGGAAAAAGGCATCCCTCAGAATGGGCGAAAATATTTGCAAACGAATCAATGGACAAAGGTTTAATCTCCAACATATATAAAGAGCTCATGCAGCTTAATATTAAAACAACAAACAACCCAATACAAAAATGGGCAGAAGATCTAAAGAGACGTTTCTTCAAAGAAGACACAGAGACGGCCAAGACGCACATGAAAAGCTGCTCAACATCACTAATTATTAGAGAAATGCAAATCAAAACTACAATGAGGGATCACCTCACACCTGTTAGAATCGGCATCATCAGAAAATCTACAACCAACAAATTCTGGGGAGGGTGTGGACAAAAGGAACCCTCTCCCACTATTGGTGGGAATGTAAATTGATACAGTGTCTATGGACAACAGTAGGGAGTTTCGTTAAAAAAACTTGAAATAGAATTACCATATGATCCGGCAATCCCACTTCTGGGCATATACCCAGAGAAAACCATAAATCAAAAAGGCACATTCACCACAATGGTCATTGCAGCACTATTGACAATAGCCAGGTAATGGAAGCAACCTAAATACCCACAGACAGACGAATGGATAAAGATGTGGTACATATATAAAATGGAATATTACTCAGCCATAAGAAGGAATGAAACTGGGTCATTTGTAGAGACGTCGATGGATCTAGAGACTTTCATACAGAATGAAGTAAGTCGGAAAGAGAAAAACAGATATTGTATTTTAATGCATATATGTGGAACCTAGAAAAATGGTACAGATGAACTGGTTTGCAGGGAAGAAAGAGAGACACAGAGGTAGAGAACAAACGTATGGACACCAAGTGTGGGAAGCCATGGGGTGGTGGTGGTGGGATGAGTCGGGAGATTGGGATTGACCTGTATACATGTATATGCATAAAATACATAACTAATAATAACCTGCTGTATAAAAAAATAAATAAAATTAAATTTCAAAATTTTATAAAATAAAATTTAAAAATAGAAAAAAGGTCTTCCCTTCACACAGATGTATTTATATGAATGAACTATTGCCATGCTTATATCAATAAATACACAAAAGAGGAATAAAACCTAACTTGAACCAAAAAGGAAAAAAATACCTGAACCCACCAGTTATACAGAGGAAAACCCTATCAGGGCACTTGCTCCAGCGGTAAACAATTCTGAAATTGGTCAGAGGTGGGGAATCATCTCCCATAGAGCCAGCAGCCCACCCCCCACGCAAGGAGCGTCCTCATTGCAAAGCTGGGGGACCGTGCCGAGGCATCTGTGAGTAAACGTGAGCAGAGCCCCAGGCCAGCTGCTGCTGAACTGTTCCCACCCTTCCCAGGTAAAACACCTGAATATGTACAAGGGCTTGAAAGCCTAGAGGAAGGGCCGTGGAGCCACACCAGCGGCAGCACGCAGGCCAACTTGGTGCCTGCAGGCCAGCCAGGATGGTCCTGGCCCCGGGTGCTCTTCTAGAAGCTTTCCATTGCCCTGCCTGAGATACCCTTCCTGTCCAGGCCCCCACTGCTTTTTTCCTTCCTCACCTCTGTCCGGAGAGAAATTCCAGCGGAAGGTATGGGTGACACATCCTCTTCTTTACAGGTGGCAGCCTGGCAACTCCTGCAGAAAGTCCAGCAGAGCCCCACTCACAACGGGCCACCCACAAAGCCGTGGCCCCTCACTCCCTCCCACCAGCACAGCCCCGAGACTGCTGACGGGGCAGAGAATATGGAGTCAGGCACAGCTTCAGGGGCTATTGCTGCCTGGAGCGCTGTTTATATTGACCTCAACCCAGGCAAACCTGAGGAGGGCCGGCCGGCAGGTTCAGGCTGCCCAGGTCAGCTAATCCTCAGCCCTCAGGGAATCACACTGTTGAAAATGGACCTCACTAAGGCAGAGTAGAAGCCAAGGAATAAAAGGACACAATGCCATTTGCAGCACTGTAGATGTGTCTAGAGGTAATCACGTGACTTGTAGTAAGTCAGAAAGTGAAAGACACATATCATATCATATCACTTATAGGTGTTACCTAAAAACGGATACCAGGGCAGATATTTCCACGGAGAAGGACAATCACAGATTCATTAAACAAACTTATGGTTCACCAATGGAAAGGTGTGAGGATTGGTTTCATTACGATATAGGGGTTAACAGACATACAAACACAGGTGACATATATAATCACCAAAGACCTTGGAATACCAAGAGAAGACTACTCAACATTCTGTCATAACGTACATGGGAAAAGGATCCCAGGAAGAACAGACATATGTGTATGTGTAAAAGAAGCACATCTTCCACACCTACCACAAGCCAAACATTGTAACCAAACTTGCTGTAATAAAAAATAAAAAATTAAATTAAAAACACGAAGAAATAGTGAGACAAACTTGAGGGGCTTTCTCCTGGCACATTCCATTCTAAATTCCAATCTAGAACACGACTTCCATTGAGGCTCTGTTGCCCTAGTAACCAGATTTGGTGAGGGAGAACTGCTGCCACCTTGTGGCCGTTTCACACAACAGCAGCTTTAATCCCAGTGCACATGGTCAGTTGATATTCAAAATCATTGCAGACCTGTAAATGACACCTGCCCTGAAAACAAATCCTGGGGTCACATATCGACCAAAAAATTCAAAGGACGCCCATATTTCAAAACGACCGTTTCAAAAGGCATATTTTACGCACATTAGTGTTCTGCTTCTTTTTCTTTCTTTCTTTCTTTGTTAAAAAAACAGGAATGGAAAAAGGCATCCCTCAGAATGGGCGAAAATATTTGCAAACGAATCAATGGACAAAGGTTTAATCTCCAACATATATAAAGAGCTCATGCAGCTTAATATTAAAACAACAAACAACCCAATACAAAAATGGGCAGAAGATCTAAAGAGACGTTTCTTCAAAGAAGACACAGAGACGGCCAAGACGCACATGAAAAGCTGCTCAACATCACTAATTATTAGAGAAATGCAAATCAAAACTACAATGAGGGATCACCTCACACCTGTTAGAATCGGCATCATCAGAAAATCTACAACCAACAAATTCTGGGGAGGGTGTGGACAAAAGGAACCCTCTCCCACTATTGGTGGGAATGTAAATTGATACAGTGTCTATGGACAACAGTAGGGAGTTTCGTTAAAAAAACTTGAAATAGAATTACCATATGATCCGGCAATCCCACTTCTGGGCATATACCCAGAGAAAACCATAAATCAAAAAGGCACATTCACCACAATGGTCATTGCAGCACTATTGACAATAGCCAGGTAATGGAAGCAACCTAAATACCCACAGACAGACGAATGGATAAAGATGTGGTACATATATAAAATGGAATATTACTCAGCCATAAGAAGGAATGAAACTGGGTCATTTGTAGAGACGTCGATGGATCTAGAGACTGTCATACAGAATGAAGTAAGTCGGAAAGAGAAAAACAGATATTGTATTTTAATGCATATATGTGGAACCTAGAAAAATGGTACAGATGAACTGGTTTGCAGGGAAGAAAGAGAGACACAGAGGTAGAGAACAAACGTATGGACACCAAGTGTGGGAAGCCATGGGGTGGTGGTGGTGGGATGAGTCGGGAGATTGGGATTGACCTGTATACATGTATATGCATAAAATACATAACTAATAATAACCTGCTGTATAAAAAAATAAATAAAATTAAATTTCAAAATTTTATAAAATAAAATTTAAAAATAGAAAAAAGGTCTTCCCTTCACACAGATGTATTTATATGAATGAACTATTGCCATGCTTATATCAATAAATACACAAAAGAGGAATAAAACCTAACTTGAACCAAAAAGGAAAAAAATACCTGAACCCACCAGTTATACAGAGGAAAACCCTATCAGGGCACTTGCTCCAGCGGTAAACAATTCTGAAATTGGTCAGAGGTGGGGAATCATCTCCCATAGAGCCAGCAGCCCACCCCCCACGCAAGGAGCGTCCTCATTGCAAAGCTGGGGGACCGTGCCGAGGCATCTGTGAGTAAACGTGAGCAGAGCCCCAGGCCAGCTGCTGCTGAACTGTTCCCACCCTTCCCAGGTAAAACACCTGAATATGTACAAGGGCTTGAAAGCCTAGAGGAAGGGCCGTGGAGCCACACCAGCGGCAGCACGCAGGCCAACTTGGTGCCTGCAGGCCAGCCAGGATGGTCCTGGCCCCGGGTGCTCTTCTAGAAGCTTTCCATTGCCCTGCCTGAGATACCCTTCCTGTCCAGGCCCCCACTGCTTTTTTCCTTCCTCACCTCTGTCCGGAGAGAAATTCCAGCGGAAGGTATGGGTGACACATCCTCTTCTTTACAGGTGGCAGCCTGGCAACTCCTGCAGAAAGTCCAGCAGAGCCCCACTCACAACGGGCCACCCACAAAGCCGTGGCCCCTCACTCCCTCCCACCAGCACAGCCCCGAGACTGCTGACGGGGCAGAGAATATGGAGTCAGGCACAGCTTCAGGGGCTATTGCTGCCTGGAGCGCTGTTTATATTGACCTCAACCCAGGCAAACCTGAGGAGGGCCGGCCGGCAGGTTCAGGCTGCCCAGGTCAGCTAATCCTCAGCCCTCAGGGAATCACACTGTTGAAAATGGACCTCACTAAGGCAGAGTAGAAGCCAAGGAATAAAAGGACACAATGCCATTTGCAGCACTGTAGATGTGTCTAGAGGTAATCACGTGACTTGTAGTAAGTCAGAAAGTGAAAGACACATATCATATCATATCACTTATAGGTGTTACCTAAAAACGGATACCAGGGCAGATATTTCCACGGAGAAGGACAATCACAGATTCATTAAACAAACTTATGGTTCACCAATGGAAAGGTGTGAGGATTGGTTTCATTACGATATAGGGGTTAACAGACATACAAACACAGGTGACATATATAATCACCAAAGACCTTGGAATACCAAGAGAAGACTACTCAACATTCTGTCATAACGTACATGGGAAAAGGATCCCAGGAAGAACAGACATATGTGTATGTGTAAAAGAAGCACATCTTCCACACCTACCACAAGCCAAACATTGTAACCAATCTTGCTGTAATAAAAAATAAAAAATTAAATTAAAAACACGAAGAAATAGTGAGACAAACTTGAGGGGCTTTCTCCTGGCACATTCCATTCTAAATTCCAATCTACAACACGACTTCCATTGAGGCTCTGTTGCCCTAGTAACCAGATTTGGTAAGGGAGAACTGCTGCCACCTTGTGGCCATTTCACGCAACAGCAGCTTTAATCCCAGTGCTCATGGTCAGTTGATATTCAAAATCATTGCAGACCTGTAAATGACACCTGCCCTGAAAACAAATCCTGGGGTCACATATCGACCAAAAAATTCAAAGGACGCCCATATTTCAAAACGACCGTTTCAAAAGGCATATTTTACGCACATTAGTGTTCTGCTTCTTTTTCTTTCTTTCTTTCTTTGTTAAAAAAACAGGAATGGAAAAAGGCATCCCTCAGAATGGGCGAAAATATTTGCAAACGAATCAATGGACAAAGGTTTAATCTCCAACATATATAAAGAGCTCATGCAGCTTAATATTAAAACAACAAACAACCCAATACAAAAATGGGCAGAAGATCTAAAGAGACGTTTCTTCAAAGAAGACACAGAGACGGCCAAGACGCACATGAAAAGCTGCTCAACATCACTAATTATTAGAGAAATGCAAATCAAAACTACAATGAGGGATCACCTCACACCTGTTAGAATCGGCATCATCAGAAAATCTACAACCAACAAATTCTGGGGAGGGTGTGGACAAAAGGAACCCTCTCCCACTATTGGTGGGAATGTAAATTGATACAGTGTCTATGGACAACAGTAGGGAGTTTCGTTAAAAAAACTTGAAATAGAATTACCATATGATCCGGCAATCCCACTTCTGGGCATATACCCAGAGAAAACCATAAATCAAAAAGGCACATTCAGGGCCTCCCTGGTGGCGCAGTGGTTGAGAGTCCGCCTGCCGATGCAGGGGACGCGGGTTCGTGACCCGGTCCGGGAGGATCCCATATGCCGCGGAGCGGCTGGGCCCGTGAGCCATGGCCGCTGGGCCTGCGCGTCCGGAGCCTGTGCTCCACAACGGGAGAGGCCACAACGGTGAGAGGCCCGCGTACCGCAAAAAAAAAAAAAAAAAAAAAAAAAGGCACATTCACCACAATGGTCATTGCAGCACTATTGACAATAGCCAGGTAATGGAAGCAACCTAAATACCCACAGACAGACGAATGGATAAAGATGTGGTACATATATAAAATGGAATATTACTCAGCCATAAGAAGGAATGAAACTGGGTCATTTGTAGAGACGTCGATGGATCTAGAGACTGTCATACAGAATGAAGTAAGTCGGAAAGAGAAAAACAGATATTGTATTTTAATGCATATATGTGGAACCTAGAAAAATGGTACAGATGAACTGGTTTGCAGGGAAGAAAGAGAGACACAGAGGTAGAGAACAAACGTATGGACACCAAGTGTGGGAAGCCATGGGGTGGTGGTGGTGGGATGAGTCGGGAGATTGGGATTGACCTGTATACATGTATATGCATAAAATACATAACTAATAATAACCTGCTGTATAAAAAAATAAATAAAATTAAATTTCAAAATTTTATAAAATAAAATTTAAAAATAGAAAAAAGGTCTTCCCTTCACACAGATGTATTTATATGAATGAACTATTGCCATGCTTATATCAATAAATACACAAAAGAGGAATAAAACCTAACTTGAACCAAAAAGGAAAAAAATACCTGAACCCACCAGTTATACAGAGGAAAACCCTATCAGGGCACTTGCTCCAGCGGTAAACAATTCTGAAATTGGTCAGAGGTGGGGAATCATCTCCCATACAGCCAGCAGCCCACCCCCCACGCAAGGAGCGTCCTCATTGCAAAGCTGGGGGACCGTGCCGAGGCATCTGTGAGTAAACGTGAGCAGAGCCCCAGGCCAGCTGCTGCTGAACTGTTCCCACCCTTCCCAGGTAAAACACCTGAATATGTACAAGGGCTTGAAAGCCTAGAGGAAGGGCCGTGGAGCCACACCAGCGGCAGCACGCAGGCCAACTTGGTGCCTGCAGGCCAGCCAGGATGGTCCTGGCCCCGGGTGCTCTTCTAGAAGCTTTCCATTGCCCTGCCTGAGATACCCTTCCTGTCCAGGCCCCCACTGCTTTTTTCCTTCCTCACCTCTGTCCGGAGAGAAATTCCAGCGGAAGGTATGGGTGACACATCCTCTTCTTTACAGGTGGCAGCCTGGCAACTCCTGCAGAAAGTCCAGCAGAGCCCCACTCACAACGGGCCACCCACAAAGCCGTGGCCCCTCACTCCCTCCCACCAGCACAGCCCCGAGACTGCTGACGGGGCAGAGAATATGGAGTCAGGCACAGCTTCAGGGGCTATTGCTGCCTGGAGCGCTGTTTATATTGACCTCAACCCAGGCAAACCTGAGGAGGGCCGGCCGGCAGGTTCAGGCTGCCCAGGTCAGCTAATCCTCAGCCCTCAGGGAATCACACTGTTGAAAATGGACCTCACTAAGGCAGAGTAGAAGCCAAGGAATAAAAGGACACAATGCCATTTGCAGCACTGTAGATGTGTCTAGAGGTAATCACGTGACTTGTAGTAAGTCAGAAAGTGAAAGACACATATCATATCATATCACTTATAGGTGTTACCTAAAAACGGATACCAGGGCAGATATTTCCACGGAGAAGGACAATCACAGATTCATTAAACAAACTTATGGTTCACCAATGGAAAGGTGTGAGGATTGGTTTCATTACGATATAGGGGTTAACAGACATACAAACACAGGTGACATATATAATCACCAAAGGCCTTGGAATACCAAGAGAAGACTACTCAACATTCTGTCATAACGTACATGGGAAAAGGATCCCAGGAAGAACAGACATATGTGTATGTGTAAAAGAAGCACATCTTCCACACCTACCACAAGCCAAACATTGTAACCAAACTTGCTGTAATAAAAAATAAAAAATTAAATTAAAAACACGAAGAAATAGTGAGACAAACTTGAGGGGCTTTCTCCTGGCACATTCCATTCTAAATTCCAATCTAGAACACGACTTCCATTGAGGCTCTGTTGCCCTAGTAACCAGATTTGGTAAGGGAGAACTGCTGCCACCTTGTGGCCGTTTCACGCAACAGCAGCTTTAATCCCATCGCTCATGGTCAGTTGATATTCAAAATCATTGCAGACCTGTAAATGACACCTGCCCTGAAAACAAATCCTGGGGTCACATATCGACCAAAAAATTCAAAGGACGCCCATATTTCAAAACGACCGTTTCAAAAGGCATATTTTACGCACATTAGTGTTCTGCTTCTTTTTCTTTCTTTCTTTCTTTGTTAAAAAAACAGGAATGGAAAAAGGCATCCCTCAGAATGGGCGAAAATATTTGCAAACGAATCAATGGACAAAGGTTTAATCTCCAACATATATAAAGAGCTCATGCAGCTTAATATTAAAACAACAAACAACCCAATACAAAAATGGGCAGAAGATCTAAAGAGACATTTCTTCAAAGAAGACACAGAGACGGCCAAGACGCACATGAAAACCTGCTCAACATCACTAATTATTAGAGAAATGCAAATCAAAACTACAATGAGGGATCACCTCACACCTGTTAGAATCGGCATCATCAGAAAATCTACAACCAACAAATTCTGGGGAGGGTGTGGACAAAAGGAACCCTCTCCCACTATTGGTGGGAATGTAAATTGATACAGTGTCTATGGACAACAGTAGGGAGTTTCGTTAAAAAAACTTGAAATAGAATTACCATATGATCCGGCAATCCCACTTCTGGGCATATACCCAGAGAAAACCATAAATCAAAAAGGCACATTCACCACAATGGTCATTGCAGCACTATTGACAATAGCCAGGTAATGGAAGCAATCTAAATACCCACAGACAGACGAATGGATAAAGATGTGGTACATATATAAAATGGAATATTACTCAGCCATAAGAAGGAATGAAACTGGGTCATTTGTAGAGACGTCGATGGATCTAGAGACTGTCATACAGAATGAAGTAAGTCGGAAAGAGAAAAACAGATATTGTATTTTAATGCATATATGTGGAACCTAGAAAAATGGTACAGATGAACTGGTTTGCAGGGAAGAAAGAGAGACACAGAGGTAGAGAACAAACGTATGGACACCAAGTGTGGGAAGCCATGGGGTGGTGGTGGTGGGATGAGTCGGGAGATTGGGATTGACCTGTATACATGTATATGCATAAAATACATAACTAATAATAACCTGCTGTATTAAAAAATAAATAAAATTAAATTTCAAAATTTTATAAAATAAAATTTAAAAATAGAAAAAAGGTCTTCCCTTCACACAGATGTATTTATATGAATGAACTATTGCCATGCTTATATCAATAAATACACAAAAGAGGAATAAAACCTAACTTGAACCGAAAAGGAAAAAAATACCTGAACCCACCAGTTATACAGAGGAAAACCCTATCAGGGCACTTGCTCCAGCGGTAAACAATTCTGAAATTGGTCAGAGGTGGGGAATCATCTCCCATACAGCCAGCAGCCCACCCCCCACGCAAGGAGCGTCCTCATTGCAAAGCTGGGGGACCGTGCCGAGGCATCTGTGAGTAAACGTGAGCAGAGCCCCAGGCCAGCTGCTGCTGAACTGTACCCACCCTTCCCAGGTAAAACACCTGAATATGTACAAGGGCTTGAAAGCCTAGAGGAAGGGCCGTGGAGCCACACCAGCGGCAGCACGCAGGCCAACTTGGTGCCTGCAGGCCAGCCAGGATGGTCCTGGCCCCGGGTGCTCTTCTAGAAGCTTTCCATTGCCCTGCCTGAGATACCCTTCCTGTCCAGGCCCCCACTGCTTTTTTCCTTCCTCACCTCTGTCCGGAGAGAAATTCCAGCGGAAGGTATGGGTGACACATCCTCTTCTTTACAGGTGGCAGCCTGGCAACTCCTGCAGAAAGTCCAGCAGAGCCCCACTCACAACGGGCCACCCACAAAGCCGTGGCCCCTCACTCCCTCCCACCAGCACAGCCCCGAGACTGCTGACGGGGCAGAGAATATGGAGTCAGGCACAGCTTCAGGGGCTATTGCTGCCTGGAGCGCTGTTTATATTGACCTCAACCCAGGCACACCTGAGGAGGGCCGGCCGGCAGGTTCAGGCTGCCCAGGTCAGCTAATCCTCAGCCCTCAGGGAATCACACTGTTGAAAATGGACCTCACTAAGGCAGAGTAGAAGCCAAGGAATAAAAGGACACAATGCCATTTGCAGCACTGTAGATGTGTCTAGAGGTAATCACGTGACTTGTAGTAAGTCAGAAAGTGAAAGACACATATCATATCATATCACTTATAGGTGTTACCTAAAAACGGATACCAGGGCAGATATTTCCACGGAGAAGGACAATCACAGATTCATTAAACAAACTTATGGTTCACCAATGGAAAGGTGTGAGGATTGGTTTCATTACGATATAGGGGTTAACAGACATACAAACACAGGTGACATATATAATCACCAAAGGCCTTGGAATACCAAGAGAAGACTACTCAACATTCTGTCATAACGTACATGGGAAAAGGATCCCAGGAAGAACAGACATATGTGTATGTGTAAAAGAAGCACATCTTCCACACCTACCACAAGCCAAACATTGTAACCAAACTTGCTGTAATAAAAAATAAAAAATTAAATTAAAAACACGAAGAAATAGTGAGACAAACTTGAGGGGCTTTCTCCTGGCACATTCCATTCTAAATTCCAATCTAGAACACGACTTCCATTGAGGCTCTGTTGCCCTAGTAACCAGATTTGGTAAGGGAGAACTGCTGCCACCTTGTGGCCGTTTCACGCAACAGCAGCTTTAATCCCATCGCTCATGGTCAGTTGATATTCAAAATCATTGCAGACCTGTAAATGACACCTGCCCTGAAAACAAATCCTGGGGTCACATATCGACCAAAAAATTCAAAGGACGCCCATATTTCAAAACGACCGTTTCAAAAGGCATATTTTACGCACATTAGTGTTCTGCTTCTTTTTCTTTCTTTCTTTCTTTGTTAAAAAATCAGGAATGGAAAAAGGCATCCCTCAGAATGGGCGAAAATATTTGCAAACGAATCAATGGACAAAGGTTTAATCTCCAACATATATAAAGAGCTCATGCAGCTTAATATTAAAACAACAAACAACCCAATACAAAAATGGGCAGAAGATCTAAAGAGACGTTTCTTCAAAGAAGACACAGAGACGGCCAAGACGCACATGAAAAGCTGCTCAACATCACTAATTATTAGAGAAATGCAAATCAAAACTACAATGAGGGATCACCTCACACCTGTTAGAATCGGCATCATCAGAAAATCTACAACCAACAAATTCTGGGGAGGTTGTGGACAAAAGGAACCCTCTCCCACTATTGGTGGGAATGTAAATTGATACAGTGTCTATGGACAACAGTAGGGAGTTTCGTTAAAAATACTTGAAATAGAATTACCATATGATCCGGCAATCCCACTTCTGGGCATATACCCAGAGAAAACCATAAATCAAAAAGGCACATTCACCACAATGGTCATTGCAGCACTATTTACAATAGCCAGGTAATGGAAGCAACCTAAATACCCACAGACAGACGAATGGATAAAGATGTGGTACATATATAAAATGGAATATTACTCAGCCATAAGAAGGAATGAACCTGGGTCATTTGTAGAGACGTCGATGGATCTAGAGACTGTCATACAGAATGAAGTAAGTCGGAAAGAGAAAAACAGATATTGTATTTTAATGCATATATGTGGAACCTAGAAAAATGGTACAGATGAACTGGTTTGCAGGGAAGAGAGACACAGAGGTAGAGAACAAACGTATGGACACCAAGTGTGGGAAGCCATGGGGTGGTGGTGGTGGGATGAGTCGGGAGATTGGGATTGACCTGTATATATGTATATGCATAAAATACATAACTAATAATAACCTGCTGTATTAAAAAATAAATAAAATTAAATTTCAAAATTTTATAAAATAAAATTTAAAAATAGAAAAAAGGTCTTCCCTTCACACAGATGTATTTATATGAATGAACTATTGCCATGCTTATATCAATAAATACACAAAAGAGGAATAAAACCTAACTTGAACCAAAAAGGAAAAAAATACCTGAACCCACCAGTTATACAGAGGAAAACCCTATCAGGGCACTTGCTCCAGCAGTAAACAATTCGGAAATTGGTCAGAGGTGGGGAATCATCTCCCATACAGCCAGCAGCCCACCCCCCACGCAAGGAGCGTCCTCATTGCAAAGCTGGGGGACCGTGCCGAGGCATCTGTGAGTAAACGTGAGCAGAGCCCCAGGCCAGCTGCTGCTGAACTGTTCCCACCCTTCCCAGGTAAAACACCTGAATATGTACAAGGGCTTGAAAGCCTAGAGGAAGGGCCGTGGAGCCACACCAGCGGCAGCACGCAGGCCAACTTGGTGCCTGCAGGCCAGCCAGGATGGTCCTGGCCCCGGGTGCTCTTCTAGAAGCTTTCCATTGCCCTGCCTGAGATACCCTTCCTGTCCAGGCCCCCACTGCTTTTTTCCTTCCTCACCTCTGTCCGGAGAGAAATTCCAGCGGAAGGTATGGGTGACACATCCTCTTCTTTACAGGTGGCAGCCTGGCAACTCCTGCAGAAAGTCCAGCAGAGCCCCACTCACAACGGGCCACCCACAAAGCCATGGCCCCTCACTCCCTCCCACCAGCACAGCCCCGAGACTGCTGACGGGGCAGAGAATATGGAGTCAGGCACAGCTTCAGGGGCTATTGCTGCCTGGAGCGCTGTTTATATTGACCTCAACCCAGGCACACCTGAGGAGGGCCGGCCGGCAGGTTCAGGCTGCCCAGGTCAGCTAATCCTCAGCCCTCAGGGAATCACACTGTTGAAAATGGACCTCACTAAGGCAGAGTAGAAGCCAAGGAATAAAAGGACACAATGCCATTTGCAGCACTGTAGATGTGTCTAGAGGTAATCACGTGACTTGTAGTAAGTCAGAAAGTGAAAGACACATATCATATCATATCACTTATAGGTGTTACCTAAAAACGGATACCAGGGCAGATATTTCCACGGAGAAGGACAATCACAGATTCATTAAACAAACTTATGGTTCACCAATGGAAAGGTGTGAGGATTGGTTTCATTACGATATAGGGGTTAACAGACATACAAGCACAGGTGACATATATAATCACCAAAGGCCTTGGAATACCAAGAGAAGACTACTCAACATTCTGTCATAACGTACATGGGAAAAGGATCCCAGGAAGAACAGACATATGTGTATGTGTAAAAGAAGCACATCTTCCACACCTACCACAAGCCAAACATTGTAACCAAACTTGCTGTAATAAAAAATAAAAAATTAAATTAAAAACACGAAGAAATAGTGAGACAAACTTGAGGGGCTTTCTCCTGGCACATTCCATTCTAAATTCCAATCTAGAACACGACTTCCATTGAGGCTCTGTTGCCCTAGTAACCAGATTTGGTAAGGGAGAACTGCTGCCACCTTGTGGCCGTTTCACGCAACAGCAGCTTTAATCCCATCGCTCATGGTCAGTTGATATTCAAAATCATTGCAGACCTGTAAATGACACCTGCCCTGAAAACAAATCCTGGGGTCACATATCGACCAAAAAATTCAAAGGACGCCCACATTTCAAAACGACCGTTTCAAAAGGCATATTTTACGCACATTAGTGTTCTGCTTCTTTTTCTTTCTTTCTTTCTTTGTTAAAAAATCAGGAATGGAAAAAGGCATCCCTCAGAATGGGCGAAAATATTTGCAAACGAATCAATGGACAAAGGTTTAATCTCCAACATATATAAAGAGCTCATGCAGCTTAATATGAAAACAACAAACAACCCAATACAAAAATGGGCAGAAGATCTAAAGAGACGTTTCTTCAAAGAAGACACAGAGACGGCCAAGACGCACATGAAAAGCTGCTCAACATCACTAATTATTAGAGAAATGCAAATCAAAACTACAATGAGGGATCACCTCACACCTGTTAGAATCGGCATCATCAGAAAATCTACAACCAACAAATTCTGGGGAGGGTGTGGACAAAAGGAACCCTCTCCCACTATTGGTGGGAATGTAAATTGATACAGTGTCTATGGACAACAGTAGGGAGTTTCGTTAAAAATACTTGAAATAGAATTACCATATGATCCGGCAATCCCACTTCTGGGCATATACCCAGAGAAAACCATAAATCAAAAAGGCACATTCACCACAATGGTCATTGCAGCACTATTTACAATAGCCAGGTAATGGAAGCAACCTAAATACCCACAGACAGACGAATGGATAAAGATGTGGTACATATATAAAATGGAATATTACTCAGCCATAAGAAGGAATGAACCTGGGTCATTTGTAGAGACGTCGATGGATCTAGAGACTGTCATACAGAATGAAGTAAGTCGGAAAGAGAAAAACAGATATTGTATTTTAATGCATATATGTGGAACCTAGAAAAATGGTACAGATGAACTGGTTTGCAGGGAAGAGAGACACAGAGGTAGAGAACAAACGTATGGACACCAAGTGTGGGAAGCCATGGGGTGGTGGTGGTGGGATGAGTCGGGAGATTGGGATTGACCTGTATATATGTATATGCATAAAATACATAACTAATAATAACCTGCTGTATTAAAAAATAAATAAAATTAAATTTCAAAATTTTATAAAATAAAATTTAAAAATAGAAAAAAGGTCTTCCCTTCACACAGATGTATTTATATGAATGAACTATTGCCATGCTTATATCAATAAATACACAAAAGAGGAATAAAACCTAACTTGAACCAAAAAGGAAAAAAATACCTGAACCCACCAGTTATACAGAGGAAAACCCTATCAGGGCACTTGCTCCAGCAGTAAACAATTCGGAAATTGGTCAGAGGTGGGGAATCATCTCCCATACAGCCAGCAGCCCACCCCCCACGCAAGGAGCGTCCTCATTGCAAAGCTGGGGGACCGTGCCGAGGCATCTGTGAGTAAACGTGAGCAGAGCCCCAGGCCAGCTGCTGCTGAACTGTTCCCACCCTTCCCAGGTAAAACACCTGAATATGTACAAGGGCTTGAAAGCCTAGAGGAAGGGCCGTGGAGCCACACCAGCGGCAGCACGCAGGCCAACTTGGTGCCTGCAGGCCAGCCAGGATGGTCCTGGCCCCGGGTGCTCTTCTAGAAGCTTTCCATTGCCCTGCCTGAGATACCCTTCCTGTCCAGGCCCCCACTGCTTTTTTCCTTCCTCACCTCTGTCCGGAGAGAAATTCCAGCGGAAGGTATGGGTGACACATCCTCTTCTTTACAGGTGGCAGCCTGGCAACTCCTGCAGAAAGTCCAGCAGAGCCCCACTCACAACGGGCCACCCACAAAGCCATGGCCCCTCACTCCCTCCCACCAGCACAGCCCCGAGACTGCTGACGGGGCAGAGAATATGGAGTCAGGCACAGCTTCAGGGGCTATTGCTGCCTGGAGCGCTGTTTATATTGACCTCAACCCAGGCACACCTGAGGAGGGCCGGCCGGCAGGTTCAGGCTGCCCAGGTCAGCTAATCCTCAGCCCTCAGGGAATCACACTGTTGAAAATGGACCTCACTAAGGCAGAGTAGAAGCCAAGGAATAAAAGGACACAATGCCATTTGCAGCACTGTAGATGTGTCTAGAGGTAATCACGTGACTTGTAGTAAGTCAGAAAGTGAAAGACACATATCATATCATATCACTTATAGGTGTTACCTAAAAACGGATACCAGGGCAGATATTTCCACGGAGAAGGACAATCACAGATTCATTAAACAAACTTATGGTTCACCAATGGAAAGGTGTGAGGATTGGTTTCATTACGATATAGGGGTTAACAGACATACAAGCACAGGTGACATATATAATCACCAAAGGCCTTGGAATACCAAGAGAAGACTACTCAACATTCTGTCATAACGTACATGGGAAAAGGATCCCAGGAAGAACAGACATATGTGTATGTGTAAAAGAAGCACATCTTCCACACCTACCACAAGCCAAACATTGTAACCAAACTTGCTGTAATAAAAAATAAAAAATTAAATTAAAAACACGAAGAAATAGTGAGACAAACTTGAGGGGCTTTCTCCTGGCACATTCCATTCTAAATTCCAATCTAGAACACGACTTCCATTGAGGCTCTGTTGCCCTAGTAACCAGATTTGGTAAGGGAGAACTGCTGCCACCTTGTGGCCGTTTCACGCAACAGCAGCTTTAATCCCATCGCTCATGGTCAGTTGATATTCAAAATCATTGCAGACCTGTAAATGACACCTGCCCTGAAAACAAATCCTGGGGTCACATATCGACCAAAAAATTCAAAGGACGCCCACATTTCAAAACGACCGTTTCAAAAGGCATATTTTACGCACATTAGTGTTCTGCTTCTTTTTCTTTCTTTCTTTCTTTGTTAAAAAATCAGGAATGGAAAAAGGCATCCCTCAGAATGGGCGAAAATATTTGCAAACGAATCAATGGACAAAGGTTTAATCTCCAACATATATAAAGAGCTCATGCAGCTTAATATGAAAACAACAAACAACCCAATACAAAAATGGGCAGAAGATCTAAAGAGACGTTTCTTCAAAGAAGACACAGAGACGGCCAAGACGCACATGAAAAGCTGCTCAACATCACTAATTATTAGAGAAATGCAAATCAAAACTACAATGAGGGATCACCTCACACCTGTTAGAATCGGCATCATCAGAAAATCTACAACCAACAAATTCTGGGGAGGGTGTGGACAAAAGGAACCCTCTCCCACTATTGGTGGGAATGTAAATTGATACAGTGTCTATGGACAACAGTAGGGAGTTTCGTTAAAAATACTTGAAATAGAATTACCATATGATCCGGCAATCCCACTTCTGGGCATATACCCAGAGAAAACCATAAATCAAAAAGGCACATTCACCACAATGGTCATTGCAGCACTATTTACAATAGCCAGGTAATGGAAGCAACCTAAATACCCACAGACAGACGAATGGATAAAGATGTGGTACATATATAAAATGGAATATTACTCAGCCATAAGAAGGAATGAACCTGGGTCATTTGTAGAGACGTCGATGGATCTAGAGACTGTCATACAGAATGAAGTAAGTCGGAAAGAGAAAAACAGATATTGTATTTTAATGCATATATGTGGAACCTAGAAAAATGGTACAGATGAACTGGTTTGCAGGGAAGAGAGACACAGAGGTAGAGAACAAACGTATGGACACCAAGTGTGGGAAGCCATGGGGTGGTGGTGGTGGGATGAGTCGGGAGATTGGGATTGACCTGTATATATGTATATGCATAAAATACATAACTAATAATAACCTGCTGTATTAAAAAATAAATAAAATTAAATTTCAAAATTTTATAAAATAAAATTTAAAAATAGAAAATAGGTCTTCCCTTCACACAGATGTATTTATATGAATGAACTATTGCCATGCTTATATCAATAAATACACAAAAGAGGAATAAAACCTAACTTGAACCAAAAAGGAAAAAAATACCTGAACCCACCAGTTATACAGAGGAAAACCCTATCAGGGCACTTGCTCCAGCAGTAAACAATTCGGAAATTGGTCAGAGGTGGGGAATCATCTCCCATACAGCCAGCAGCCCACCCCCCACGCAAGGAGCGTCCTCATTGCAAAGCTGGGGGACCGTGCCGAGGCATCTGTGAGTAAACGTGAGCAGAGCCCCAGGCCAGCTGCTGCTGAACTGTTCCCACCCTTCCCAGGTAAAACACCTGAATATGTACAAGGGCTTGAAAGCCTAGAGGAAGGGCCGTGGAGCCACACCAGCGGCAGCACGCAGGCCAACTTGGTGCCTGCAGGCCAGCCAGGATGGTCCTGGCCCCGGGTGCTCTTCTAGAAGCTTTCCATTGCCCTGCCTGAGATACCCTTCCTGTCCAGGCCCCCACTGCTTTTTTCCTTCCTCACCTCTGTCCGGAGAGAAATTCCAGCGGAAGGTATGGGTGACACATCCTCTTCTTTACAGGTGGCAGCCTGGCAACTCCTGCAGAAAGTCCAGCAGAGCCCCACTCACAACGGGCCACCCACAAAGCCATGGCCCCTCACTCCCTCCCACCAGCACAGCCCCGAGACTGCTGACGGGGCAGAGAATATGGAGTCAGGCACAGCTTCAGGGGCTATTGCTGCCTGGAGCGCTGTTTATATTGACCTCAACCCAGGCACACCTGAGGAGGGCCGGCCGGCAGGTTCAGGCTGCCCAGGTCAGCTAATCCTCAGCCCTCAGGGAATCACACTGTTGAAAATGGACCTCACTAAGGCAGAGTAGAAGCCAAGGAATAAAAGGACACAATGCCATTTGCAGCACTGTAGATGTGTCTAGAGGTAATCACGTGACTTGTAGTAAGTCAGAAAGTGAAAGACACATATCATATCATATCACTTATAGGTGTTACCTAAAAACGGATACCAGGGCAGATATTTCCACGGAGAAGGACAATCACAGATTCATTAAACAAACTTATGGTTCACCAATGGAAAGGTGTGAGGATTGGTTTCATTACGATATAGGGGTTAACAGACATACAAACACAGGTGACATATATAATCACCAAAGGCCTTGGAATACCAAGAGAAGACTACTCAACATTCTGTCATAACGTACATGGGAAAAGGATCCCAGGAAGAACAGACATATGTGTATGTGTAAAAGAAGCACATCTTCCACACCTACCACAAGCCAAACATTGTAACCAAACTTGCTGTAATAAAAAATAAAAAATTAAATTAAAAACACGAAGAAATAGTGAGACAAACTTGAGGGGCTTTCTCCTGGCACATTCCATTCTAAATTCCAATCTAGAACACGACTTCCATTGAGGCTCTGTTGCCCTAGTAACCAGATTTGGTAAGGGAGAACTGCTGCCACCTTGTGGCCGTTTCACGCAACAGCAGCTTTAATCCCATCGCTCATGGTCAGTTGATATTCAAAATCATTGCAGACCTGTAAATGACACCTGCCCTGAAAACAAATCCTGGGGTCACATATCGACCAAAAAATTCAAAGGACGCCCATATTTCAAAACGACCGTTTCAAAAGGCATATTTTACGCACATTAGTGTTCTGCTTCTTTTTCTTTCTTTCTTTCTTTGTTAAAAAATCAGGAATGGAAAAAGGCATCCCTCAGAATGGGCGAAAATATTTGCAAACGAATCAATGGACAAAGGTTTAATCTCCAACATATATAAAGAGCTCATGCAGCTTAATATTAAAACAACAAACAACCCAATACAAAAATGGGCAGAAGATCTAAAGAGACGTTTCTTCAAAGAAGACACAGAGACGGCCAAGACGCACATGAAAAGCTGCTCAACATCACTAATTATTAGAGAAATGCAAATCAAAACTACAATGAGGGATCACCTCACACCTGTTAGAATCGGCATCATCAGAAAATCTACAACCAACAAATTCTGGGGAGGGTGTGGACAAAAGGAACCCTCTCCCACTATTGGTGGGAATGTAAATTGATACAGTGTCTATGGACAACAGTAGGGAGTTTCGTTAAAAATACTTGAAATAGAATTACCATATGATCCGGCAATCCCACTTCTGGGCATATACCCAGAGAAAACCATAAATCAAAAAGGCACATTCACCACAATGGTCATTGCAGCACTATTTACAATAGCCAGGTAATGGAAGCAACCTAAATACCCACAGACAGACGAATGGATAAAGATGTGGTACATATATAAAATGGAATATTACTCAGCCATAAGAAGGAATGAACCTGGGTCATTTGTAGAGACGTCGATGGATCTAGAGACTGTCATACAGAATGAAGTAAGTCGGAAAGAGAAAAACAGATATTGTATTTTAATGCATATATGTGGAACCTAGAAAAATGGTACAGATGAACTGGTTTGCAGGGAAGAGAGACACAGAGGTAGAGAACAAACGTATGGACACCAAGTGTGGGAAGCCATGGGGTGGTGGTGGTGGGATGAGTCGGGAGATTGGGATTGACCTGTA
Source organism: Mesoplodon bidens (assembly GCF_964165515.1). NCBI lineage: Eukaryota > Metazoa > Chordata > Mammalia > Artiodactyla > Ziphiidae > Mesoplodon > Mesoplodon bidens. Next base: position 866,307 of record NW_027672032.1, on the reverse strand, counting down.
TATATGTATATGCATAAAATACATAACTAATAATAACCTGCTGTATTAAAAAATAAATAAAATTAAATTTCAAAATTTTATAAAATAAAATTTAAAAATAGAAAATAGGTCTTCCCTTCACACAGATGTATTTATATGAATGAACTATTGCCATGCTTATATCAATAAATACACAAAAGAGGAATAAAACCTAACTTGAACCAAAAAGGAAAAAAATACCTGAACCCACCAGTTATACAGAGGAAAACCCTATCAGGGCACTTGCTCCAGCAGTAAACAATTCGGAAATTGGTCAGAGGTGGGGAATCATCTCCCATACAGCCAGCAGCCCACCCCCCACGCAAGGAGCGTCCTCATTGCAAAGCTGGGGGACCGTGCCGAGGCATCTGTGAGTAAACGTGAGCAGAGCCCCAGGCCAGCTGCTGCTGAACTGTTCCCACCCTTCCCAGGTAAAACACCTGAATATGTACAAGGGCTTGAAAGCCTAGAGGAAGGGCCGTGGAGCCACACCAGCGGCAGCACGCAGGCCAACTTGGTGCCTGCAGGCCAGCCAGGATGGTCCTGGCCCCGGGTGCTCTTCTAGAAGCTTTCCATTGCCCTGCCTGAGATACCCTTCCTGTCCAGGCCCCCACTGCTTTTTTCCTTCCTCACCTCTGTCCGGAGAGAAATTCCAGCGGAAGGTATGGGTGACACATCCTCTTCTTTACAGGTGGCAGCCTGGCAACTCCTGCAGAAAGTCCAGCAGAGCCCCACTCACAACGGGCCACCCACAAAGCCATGGCCCCTCACTCCCTCCCACCAGCACAGCCCCGAGACTGCTGACGGGGCAGAGAATATGGAGTCAGGCACAGCTTCAGGGGCTATTGCTGCCTGGAGCGCTGTTTATATTGACCTCAACCCAGGCACACCTGAGGAGGGCCGGCCGGCAGGTTCAGGCTGCCCAGGTCAGCTAATCCTCAGCCCTCAGGGAATCACACTGTTGAAAATGGACCTCACTAAGGCAGAGTAGAAGCCAAGGAATAAAAGGACACAATGCCATTTGCAGCACTGTAGATGTGTCTAGAGGTAATCACGTGACTTGTAGTAAGTCAGAAAGTGAAAGACACATATCATATCATATCACTTATAGGTGTTACCTAAAAACGGATACCAGGGCAGATATTTCCACGGAGAAGGACAATCACAGATTCATTAAACAAACTTATGGTTCACCAATGGAAAGGTGTGAGGATTGGTTTCATTACGATATAGGGGTTAACAGACATACAAACACAGGTGACATATATAATCACCAAAGGCCTTGGAATACCAAGAGAAGACTACTCAACATTCTGTCATAACGTACATGGGAAAAGGATCCCAGGAAGAACAGACATATGTGTATGTGTAAAAGAAGCACATCTTCCACACCTACCACAAGCCAAACATTGTAACCAAACTTGCTGTAATAAAAAATAAAAAATTAAATTAAAAACACGAAGAAATAGTGAGACAAACTTGAGGGGCTTTCTCCTGGCACATTCCATTCTAAATTCCAATCTAGAACACGACTTCCATTGAGGCTCTGTTGCCCTAGTAACCAGATTTGGTAAGGGAGAACTGCTGCCACCTTGTGGCCGTTTCACGCAACAGCAGCTTTAATCCCATCGCTCATGGTCAGTTGATATTCAAAATCATTGCAGACCTGTAAATGACACCTGCCCTGAAAACAAATCCTGGGGTCACATATCGACCAAAAAATTCAAAGGACGCCCATATTTCAAAACGACCGTTTCAAAAGGCATATTTTACGCACATTAGTGTTCTGCTTCTTTTTCTTTCTTTCTTTCTTTGTTAAAAAATCAGGAATGGAAAAAGGCATCCCTCAGAATGGGCGAAAATATTTGCAAACGAATCAATGGACAAAGGTTTAATCTCCAACATATATAAAGAGCTCATGCAGCTTAATATTAAAACAACAAACAACCCAATACAAAAATGGGCAGAAGATCTAAAGAGACGTTTCTTCAAAGAAGACACAGAGACGGCCAAGACGCACATGAAAAGCTGCTCAACATCACTAATTATTAGAGAAATGCAAATCAAAACTACAATGAGGGATCACCTCACACCTGTTAGAATCGGCATCATCAGAAAATCTACAACCAACAAATTCTGGGGAGGGTGTGGACAAAAGGAACCCTCTCCCACTATTGGTGGGAATGTAAATTGATACAGTGTCTATGGACAACAGTAGGGAGTTTCGTTAAAAATACTTGAAATAGAATTACCATATGATCCGGCAATCCCACTTCTGGGCATATACCCAGAGAAAACCATAAATCAAAAAGGCACATTCACCACAATGGTCATTGCAGCACTATTTACAATAGCCAGGTAATGGAAGCAACCTAAATACCCACAGACAGACGAATGGATAAAGATGTGGTACATATATAAAATGGAATATTACTCAGCCATAAGAAGGAATGAACCTGGGTCATTTGTAGAGACGTCGATGGATCTAGAGACTGTCATACAGAATGAAGTAAGTCGGAAAGAGAAAAACAGATATTGTGTTTTAATGCATATATGTGGAACCTAGAAAAATGGTACAGATGAACTGGTTTGCAGGGAAGAAAGAGAGACACAGAGGTAGAGAACAAACGTATGGACACCAAGTGTGGGAAGCCATGGGGTGGTGGTGGTGGGATGAGTCGGGAGATTGGGATTGACCTGTATACATGTATATGCATAAAATACATAACTAATAATAACCTGCTGTATAAAAAAATAAATAAAATTAAATTTCAAAATTTTATAAAATAAAATTTAAAAATAGAAAAAAGGTCTTCCCTTCACACAGATGTATTTATATGAATGAACTATTGCCATGCTTATATCAATAAATACACAAAAGAGGAATAAAACCTAACTTGAACCAAAAAGGAAAAAAATACCTGAACCCACCAGTTATACAGAGGAAAACCCTATCAGGGCACTTGCTCCAGCGGTAAACAATTCTGAAATTGGTCAGAGGTGGGGAATCATCTCCCATACAGCCAGCAGCCCACCCCCCACGCAAGGAGCGTCCTCATTGCAAAGCTGGGGGACCGTGCCGAGGCATCTGTGAGTAAACGTGAGCAGAGCCCCAGGCCAGCTGCTGCTGAACTGTTCCCACCCTTCCCAGGTAAAACACCTGAATATGTACAAGGGCTTGAAAGCCTAGAGGAAGGGCCGTGGAGCCACACCAGCGGCAGCACGCAGGCCAACTTGGTGCCTGCAGGCCAGCCAGGATGGTCCTGGCCCCGGGTGCTCTTCTAGAAGCTTTCCATTGCCCTGCCTGAGATACCCTTCCTGTCCAGGCCCCCACTGCTTTTTTCCTTCCTCACCTCTGTCCGGAGAGAAATTCCAGCGGAAGGTATGGGTGACACATCCTCTTCTTTACAGGTGGCAGCCTGGCAACTCCTGCAGAACGTCCAGCAGAGCCCCACTCACAACGGGCCACCCACAAAGCCGTGGCCCCTCACTCCCTCCCACCAGCACAGCCCCGAGACTGCTGACGGGGCAGAGAATATGGAGTCAGGCACAGCTTCAGGGGCTATTGCTGCCTGGAGCGCTGTTTATATTGACCTCAACCCAGGCACACCTGAGGAGGGCCGGCCGGCAGGTTCACGATGCCCAGGTCAGCTAATCCTCAGCCCTCAGGGAATCACACTGTTGAAAATGGACCTCACTAAGGCAGAGTAGAAGCCAAGGAATAAAAGGACACAATGCCATTTGCAGCACTGTAGATGTGTCTAGAGGTAATCACGTGACTTGTAGTAAGTCAGAAAGTGAAAGACACATATCATATCATATCACTTATAGGTGTTACCTAAAAACGGATACCAGGGCAGATATTTCCACGGAGAAGGACAATCACAGATTCATTAAACAAACTTATGGTTCACCAATGGAAAGGTGTGAGGATTGGTTTCATTACGATATAGGGGTTAACAGACATACAAACACAGGTGACATATATAATCACCAAAGGCCTTGGAATACCAAGAGAAGACTACTCAACATTCTGTCATAACGTACATGGGAAAAGGATCCCAGGAAGAACAGACATATGTGTATGTGTAAAAGAAGCACATCTTCCACACCTACCACAAGCCAAACATTGTAACCAAACTTGCTGTAATAAAAAATAAAAAATTAAATTAAAAACACGAAGAAATAGTGAGACAAACTTGAGGGGCTTTCTCCTGGCACATTCCATTCTAAATTCCAATCTAGAACACGACTTCCATTGAGGCTCTGTTGCCCTAGTAACCAGATTTGGTAAGGGAGAACTGCTGCCACCTTGTGGCCGTTTCACGCAACAGCAGCTTTAATCCCATCGCTCATGGTCAGTTGATATTCAAAATCATTGCAGACCTGTAAATGACACCTGCCCTGAAAACAAATCCTGGGGTCACATATCGACCAAAAAATTCAAAGGACGCCCATATTTCAAAACGACCGTTTCAAAAGGCATATTTTACGCACATTAGTGTTCTGCTTCTTTTTCTTTCTTTCTTTCTTTGTTAAAAAATCAGGAATGGAAAAAGGCATCCCTCAGAATGGGCGAAAATATTTGCAAACGAATCAATGGACAAAGGTTTAATCTCCAACATATATAAAGAGCTCATGCAGCTTAATATTAAAACAACAAACAACCCAATACAAAAATGGGCAGAAGATCTAAAGAGACGTTTCTTCAAAGAAGACACAGAGACGGCCAAGACGCACATGAAAAGCTGCTCAACATCACTAATTATTAGAGAAATGCAAATCAAAACTACAATGAGGGATCACCTCACACCTGTTAGAATCGGCATCATCAGAAAATCTACAACCAACAAATTCTGGGGAGGGTGTGGACAAAAGGAACCCTCTCCCACTATTGGTGGGAATGTAAATTGATACAGTGTCTATGGACAACAGTAGGGAGTTTCGTTAAAAATACTTGAAATAGAATTACCATATGATCCGGCAATCCCACTTCTGGGCATATACCCAGAGAAAACCATAAATCAAAAAGGCACATTCACCACAATGGTCATTGCAGCACTATTTACAATAGCCAGGTAATGGAAGCAACCTAAATACCCACAGACAGACGAATGGATAAAGATGTGGTACATATATAAAATGGAATATTACTCAGCCATAAGAAGGAATGAACCTGGGTCATTTGTAGAGACGTCGATGGATCTAGAGAGTGTCATACAGAATGAAGTAAGTCGGAAAGAGAAAAACAGATATTGTGTTTTAATGCATATATGTGGAACCTAGAAAAATGGTACAGATGAACTGGTTTGCAGGGAAGAAAGAGAGACACAGAGGTAGAGAACAAACGTATGGACACCAAGTGTGGGAAGCCATGGGGTGGTGGTGGTGGGATGAGTCGGGAGATTGGGATTGACCTGTATACATGTATATGCATAAAATACATAACTAATAATAACCTGCTGTATTAAAAAATAAATAAAATTAAATTTCAAAATTTTATAAAATAAAATTTAAAAATAGAAAAAAGGTCTTCCCTTCACACAGATGTATTTATATGAATGAACTATTGCCATGCTTATATCAATAAATACACAAAAGAGGAATAAAACCTAACTTGAACCAAAAAGGAAAAAAATACCTGAACCCACCAGTTATACAGAGGAAAACCCTATCAGGGCACTTGCTCCAGCGGTAAACAATTCTGAAATTGGTCAGAGGTGGGGAATCATCTCCCATACAGCCAGCAGCCCACCCCCCACGCAAGGAGCGTCCTCATTGCAAAGCTGGGGGACCGTGCCGACGCATCTGTGAGTAAACGTGAGCAGAGCCCCAGGCCAGCTGCTGCTGAACTGTTCCCACCCTTCCCAGGTAAAACACCTGAATATGTACAAGGGCTTGAAAGCCTAGAGGAAGGGCCGTGGAGCCACACCAGCGGCAGCACGCAGGCCAACTTGGTGCCTGCAGGCCAGCCAGGATGGTCCTGGCCCCGGGTGCTCTTCTAGAAGCTTTCCATTGCCCTGCCTGAGATACCCTTCCTGTCCAGGCCCCCACTGCTTTTTTCCTTCCTCACCTCTGTCCGGAGAGAAATTCCAGCGGAAGGTATGGGTGACACATCCTCTTCTTTACAGGTGGCAGCCTGGCAACTCCTGCAGAAAGTCCAGCAGAGCCCCACTCACAACGGGCCACCCACAAAGCCGTGGCCCCTCACTCCCTCCCACCAGCACAGCCCCGAGACTGCTGACGGGGCAGAGAATATGGAGTCAGGCACAGCTTCAGGGGCTATTGCTGCCTGGAGCGCTGTTTATATTGACCTCAACCCAGGCACACCTGAGGAGGGCCGGCCGGCAGGTTCAGGCTGCCCAGGTCAGCTAATCCTCAGCCCTCAGGGAATCACACTGTTGAAAATGGACCTCACTAAGGCAGAGTAGAAGCCAAGGAATAAAAGGACACAATGCCATTTGCAGCATTGTAGATGTGTCTAGAGGTAATCACGTGACTTGTAGTAAGTCAGAAAGTGAAAGACACATATCATATCATATCACTTATAGGTGTTACCTAAAAACGGATACCAGGGCAGATATTTCCACGGAGAAGGACAATCACAGATTCATTAAACAAACTTATGGTTCACCAATGGAAAGGTGTGAGGATTGGTTTCATTACGATATAGGGGTTAACAGACATACAAACACAGGTGACATATATAATCACCAAAGGCCTTGGAATACCAAGAGAAGACTACTCAACATTCTGTCATAACGTACATGGGAAAAGGATCCCAGGAAGAACAGACATATGTGTATGTGTAAAAGAAGCACATCTTCCACACCTACCACAAGCCAAACATTGTAACCAAACTTGCTGTAATAAAAAATAAAAAATTAAATTAAAAACACGAAGAAATAGTGAGACAAACTTGAGGGGCTTTCTCCTGGCACATTCCATTCTAAATTCCAATCTAGAACACGACTTCCATTGAGGCTCTGGGGCCTAGTAACCAGATTTGGTAAGGGAGAACTGCTGCCACCTTGTGGCCGTTTCACGCAACAGCAGCTTTAATCCCAGCGCTCATGGTCAGTTGATATTCAAAATCATTGCAGACCTGTAAATGACACCTGCCCTGAAAACAAATCCTGGGGTCACATATCGACCAAAAAATTCAAAGGATGCCCATATTTCAAAACGACCATTTCAAAAGGCATATTTTACGCACATTAGTGTTCTGCTTCTTTTTCTTTCTTTCTTTCTTTGTTAAAAAAAAAAAGGAACGAAAAAAGGCATCCCTCAGAATGGGCGAAAATATTTGCAAACGAATCAATGGACAAAGGTTTAATCTCCAACATATATAAAGAGCTCATGCAGCTTAATATTAAAACAACAAACAACCCAATACAAAAATGGGCAGAAGATCTAAAGAGACGTTTCTTCAAAGAAGACACAGAGACGGCCAAGACGCACATGAAAAGCTGCTCAACATCACTAATTATTAGAGAAATGCAAATCAAATCTACAATGAGGGATCACCTCACACCTGTTAGAATCGGCATCATCAGAAAATCTACAACCAACAAATTCTGGGGAGGGTGTGGACAAAAGGAACCCTCTCCCACTATTGGTGGGAATGTAAATTGATACAGTGTCTATGGACAACAGTAGGGAGTTTCGTTAAAAATACTTGAAATAGAATTACCATATGATCCGGCAATCCCACTTCTGGGCATATACCCAGAGAAAACCATAAATCAAAAAGGCACATTCACCACAATGGTCATTGCAGCACTATTTACAATAGCCAGGTAATGGAAGCAACCTAAATACCCACAGACAGACGAATGGATAAAGATGTGGTACATATATAAAATGGAATATTACTCAGCCATAAGAAGGAATGAAACTGGGTCATTTGTAGAGACGTCGATGGATCTAGAGACTGTCATACAGAATGAAGTAAGTCGGAAAGAGAAAAACAGATATTGTATTTTAATGCATATATGTGGAACCTAGAAAAATGGTACAGATGAACTGGTTTGCAGGGAAGAAAGAGAGACACAGAGGTAGAGAACAAACGTATGGACACCAAGTGTGGGAAGCCATGGGGTGGTGGTGGTGGGATGAGTCGGGAGATTGGGATTGACCTCTATACATGTATATGCATAAAATACATAACTAATAATAACCTGCTGTATAAAAAAATAAATAAAATTAAATTTCAAAATTTTATAAAATAAAATTTAAAAATAGAAAAAAGGTCTTCCCTTCACACAGATGTATTTATATGAATGAACTATTGCCATGCTTATATCAATAAATACACAAAAGAGGAATAAAACCTAACTTGAACCAAAAAGGAAAAAAATACCTGAACCCACCAGTTATACAGAGGAAAACCCTATCAGGGCACTTGCTCCAGCGGTAAACAATTCTGAAATTGGTCAGAGGTGGGGAATCATCTCCCATAGAGCCAGCAGCCCACCCCCCACGCAAGGAGCGTCCTCATTGCAAAGCTGGGGGACCGTGCCGAGGCATCTGTGAGTAAACGTGAGCAGAGCCCCAGGCCAGCTGCTGCTGAACTGTTCCCACCCTTCCCAGGTAAAACACCTGAATATGTACAAGGGCTTGAAAGCCTAGAGGAAGGGCCGTGGAGCCACACCAGCGGCAGCACGCAGGCCAACTTGGTGCCTGCAGGCCAGCCAGGATGGTCCTGGCCCCGGGTGCTCTTCTAGAAGCTTTCCATTGCCCTGCCTGAGATACCCTTCCTGTCCAGGCCCCCACTGCTTTTTTCCTTCCTCACCTCTGTCCGGAGAGAAATTCCAGCGGAAGGTATGGGTGACACATCCTCTTCTTTACAGGTGGCAGCCTGGCAACTCCTGCAGAACGTCCAGCAGAGCCCCACTCACAACGGGCCACCCACAAAGCCGTGGCCCCTCACTCCCTCCCACCAGCACAGCCCCGAGACTGCTGACGGGGCAGAGAATATGGAGTCAGGCACAGCTTCAGGGGCTATTGCTGCCTGGAGCGCTGTTTATATTGACCTCAACCCAGGCACACCTGAGGAGGGCCGGCCGGCAGGTTCACGATGACCAGGTCAGCTAATCCTCAGCCCTCAGGGAATCACACTGTTGAAAATGGACCTCACTAAGGCAGAGTAGAAGCCAAGGAATAAAAGGACACAATGCCATTTGCAGCACTGTAGATGTGTCTAGAGGTAATCACGTGACTTGTAGTAAGTCAGAAAGTGAAAGACACGTATCATATCATATCACTTATAGGTGTTACCTAAAAACGGATACCAGGGCAGATATTTCCACGGAGAAGGACAATCACAGATTCATTAAACAAACTTATGGTTCACCAATGGAAAGGTGTGAGGATTGGTTTCATTACGATATTGGGGTTAACAGACATACAAACACAGGTGACATATATAATCACCAAAGACCTTGGAATACCAAGAGAAGACTACTCAACATTCTGTCATAACGTACATGGGAAAAGGATCCCAGGAAGAACAGACATATGTGTATGTGTAAAAGAAGCACATCTTCCACACCTACCACAAGCCAAACATTGTAATCAAACTTGCTGTAATAAAACATAAAAAATTAAATTAAAAACACGAAGAAGAAGTAGTGAGACCAACTTGAGGGGCTTTCTCCTGGCACATTCCATTCTAAATTCCAATCTAGAACACGACTTCCATTGAGGCTCTGTTGCCCTAGTAACCAGATTTGGTAAGGGAGAACTGCTGCCACCTTGTGGCCGTTTCACACAACAGCAGCTTTAATCCCAGCGCTCATGGTCAGTTGATATTCAAAATCATTGCAGACCTGTAAATGACACCTGCCCTGAAAACAAATCCTGGGGTCACATATCGACCAAAAAATTCAAAGGACGCCCATATTTCAAAACGACCGTTTCAAAAGGCATATTTTACGCACATTAGTGTTCTGCTTCTTTTTCTTTCTTTCTTTCATGGTTAAAAAAACAGGAATGGAAAAAGGCATCCCTCAGAATGGGCGAAAATATTTGCAAACGAATCAATGGACAAAGGTTTAATCTCCAACATATATAAAGAGCTCATGCAGCTTAATATTAAAACAACAAACAACCCAATACAAAAATGGGCAGAAGATCTAAAGAGACGTTTCTTCAAAGAAGACACAGAGACGGCCAAGACGCACATGAAAAGCTGCTCAACATCACTAATTATTAGAGAAATGCAAATCAAAACTACAATGAGGGATCACCTCACACCTGTTAGAATCGGCATCATCAGAAAATCTACAACCAACAAATTCAGGGGAGGGTGCGGACAAAAGGAACCCTCTTCCACTACTGGTGGGAATGTAAATTGATACAGTGTCTATGGACAACAGTATGGAGTCTCGTTAAAAAAAACTTGAAATAGAATTACCATATGATCCGGCAATCCCACTTCTGGGCATATACCCAGAGAAAACCATAAATCAAAAAGGCACATTCACCACAATGGTCATTGCAGCACTATTTACAATAGCCAGGTAATGGAAGCAACCTAAATACCCACAGACAGACGAATGGATAAAGATGTGGTACATATATAAAATGGAATATTACTCAGCCATAAGAAGGAATGAAACTGGGTCATTTGTAGAGACGTCGATGGATCTAGAGACTGTCATACAGAATGAAGTAAGTCGGAAAGAGAAAAACAGATATTGTATTTTAATGCATATATGTGGAACCTAGAAAAATGGTACAGATGAACTGGTTTGCAGGGAAGAAAGAGAGACACAGAGGTAGAGAACAAACGTATGGACACCAAGTGTGGGAAGCCATGGGGTGGTGGTGGTGGGATGAGTCGGGAGATTGGGATTGACCTGTATACATGTATATGCATAAAATACATAACTAATAATAACCTGCTGTATTAAAAAATAAATAAAATTAAATTTCAAAATTTTATAAAATAAAATTTAAAAATAGAAAAAAGGTCTTCCCTTCACACAGATGTATTTATATGAATGAACTATTGCCATGCTTATATCAATAAATACACAAAAGAGGAATAAAACCTAACTTGAACCAAAAAGGAAAAAAATACCTGAACCCACCAGTTATACAGAGGAAAACCCTATCAGGGCACTTGCTCCAGCGGTAAACAATTCTGAAATTGGTCAGAGGTGGGGAATCATCTCCCATACAGCCAGCAGCCCACCCCCCACGCAAGGAGCGTCCTCATTGCAAAGCTGGGGGACCGTGCCGAGGCATCTGTGAGTAAACGTGAGCAGAGCCCCAGGCCAGCTGCTGCTGAACTGTTCCCACCCTTCCCAGGTAAAACACCTGAATAAGTACAAGGGCTTGAAAGCCTAGAGGAAGGGCCGTGGAGCCACACCAGCGGCAGCACGCAGGCCAACTTGGTGCCTGCAGGCCAGCCAGGATGGTCCTGGCCCCGGGTGCTCTTCTAGAAGCTTTCCATTGCCCTGCCTGAGATACCCTTCCTGTCCAGGCCCCCACTGCTTTTTTCCTTCCTCACCTCTGTCCGGAGAGAAATTCCAGCGGAAGGTATGGGTGACACATCCTCTTCTTTACAGGTGGCAGCCTGGCAACTCCTGCAGAACGTCCAGCAGAGCCCCACTCACAACGGGCCACCCACAAAGCCGTGGCCCCTCACTCCCTCCCACCAGCACAGCCCCGAGACTGCTGACGGGGCAGAGAATATGGAGTCAGGCACAGCTTCAGGGGCTATTGCTGCCTGGAGCGCTGTTTATATTGACCTCAACCCAGGCACACCTGAGGAGGGCCGGCCGGCAGGTTCACGATGACCAGGTCAGCTAATCCTCAGCCCTCAGGGAATCACACTGTTGAAAATGGACCTCACTAAGGCAGAGTAGAAGCCAAGGAATAAAAGGACACAATGCCATTTGCAGCACTGTAGATGTGTCTAGAGGTAATCACGTGACTTGTAGTAAGTCAGAAAGTGAAAGACACGTATCATATCATATCACTTATAGGTGTTACCTAAAAACGGATACCAGGGCAGATATTTCCACGGAGAAGGACAATCACAGATTCATTAAACAAACTTATGGTTCACCAATGGAAAGGTGTGAGGATTGGTTTCATTACGATATTGGGGTTAACAGACATACAAACACAGGTGACATATATAATCACCAAAGACCTTGGAATACCAAGAGAAGACTACTCAACATTCTGTCATAACGTACATGGGAAAAGGATCCCAGGAAGAACAGACATATGTGTATGTGTAAAAGAAGCACATCTTCCACACCTACCACAAGCCAAACATTGTAATCAAACTTGCTGTAATAAAACATAAAAAATTAAATTAAAAACACGAAGAAGAAGTAGTGAGACCAACTTGAGGGGCTTTCTCCTGGCACATTCCATTCTAAATTCCAATCTAGAACACGACTTCCATTGAGGCTCTGTTGCCCTAGTAACCAGATTTGGTAAGGGAGAACTGCTGCCACCTTGTGGCCGTTTCACACAACAGCAGCTTTAATCCCAGCGCTCATGGTCAGTTGATATTCAAAATCATTGCAGACCTGTAAATGACACCTGCCCTGAAAACAAATCCTGGGGTCACATATCGACCAAAAAATTCAAAGGACGCCCATATTTCAAAACGACCGTTTCAAAAGGCATATTTTACGCACATTAGTGTTCTGCTTCTTTTTCTTTCTTTCTTTCATGGTTAAAAAAACAGGAATGGAAAAAGGCATCCCTCAGAATGGGCGAAAATATTTGCAAACGAATCAATGGACAAAGGTTTAATCTCCAACATATATAAAGAGCTCATGCAGCTTAATATTAAAACAACAAACAACCCAATACAAAAATGGGCAGAAGATCTAAAGAGACGTTTCTTCAAAGAAGACACAGAGACGGCCAAGACGCACATGAAAAGCTGCTCAACATCACTAATTATTAGAGAAATGCAAATCAAAACTACAATGAGGGATCACCTCACACCTGTTAGAATCGGCATCATCAGAAAATCTACAACCAACAAATTCAGGGGAGGGTGCGGACAAAAGGAACCCTCTTCCACTACTGGTGGGAATGTAAATTGATACAGTGTCTATGGACAACAGTATGGAGTCTCGTTAAAAAAAACTTGAAATAGAATTACCATATGATCCGGCAATCCCACTTCTGGGCATATACCCAGAGAAAACCATAAATCAAAAAGGCACATTCACCACAATGGTCATTGCAGCACTATTTACAATAGCCAGGTAATGGAAGCAACCTAAATACCCACAGACAGACGAATGGATAAAGATGTGGTACATATATAAAATGGAATATTACTCAGCCATAAGAAGGAATGAAACTGGGTCATTTGTAGAGACGTCGATGGATCTAGAGACTGTCATACAGAATGAAGTAAGTCGGAAAGAGAAAAACAGATATTGTATTTTAATGCATATATGTGGAACCTAGAAAAATGGTACAGATGAACTGGTTTGCAGGGAAGAAAGAGAGACACAGAGGTAGAGAACAAACGTATGGACACCAAGTGTGGGAAGCCATGGGGTGGTGGTGGTGGGATGAGTCGGGAGATTGGGATTGACCTGTATACATGTATATGCATAAAATACATAACTAATAATAACCTGCTGTATAAAAAAATAAATAAAATTAAATTTCAAAATTTTATAAAATAAAATTTAAAAATAGAAAAAAGGTCTTCCCTTCACACAGATGTATTTATATGAATGAACTATTGCCATGCTTATATCAATAAATACACAAAAGAGGAATAAAACCTAACTTGAACCAAAAAGGAAAAAAATACCTGAACCCACCAGTTATACAGAGGAAAACCCTATCAGGGCACTTGCTCCAGCGGTAAACAATTCTGAAATTGGTCAGAGGTGGGGAATCATCTCCCATACAGCCAGCAGCCCACCCCCCACGCAAGGAGCGTCCTCATTGCAAAGCTGGGGGACCGTGCCGAGGCATCTGTGAGTAAACGTGAGCAGAGCCCCAGGCCAGCTGCTGCTGAACTGTTCCCACCCTTCCCAGGTAAAACACCTGAATAAGTACAAGGGCTTGAAAGCCTAGAGGAAGGGCCGTGGAGCCACACCAGCGGCAGCACGCAGGCCAACTTGGTGCCTGCAGGCCAGCCAGGATGGTCCTGGCCCCGGGTGCTCTTCTAGAAGCTTTCCATTGCCCTGCCTGAGATACCCTTCCTGTCCAGGCCCCCACTGCTTTTTTCCTTCCTCACCTCTGTCCGGAGAGAAATTCCAGCGGAAGGTATGGGTGACACATCCTCTTCTTTACAGGTGGCAGCCTGGCAACTCCTGCAGAACGTCCAGCAGAGCCCCACTCACAACGGGCCACCCACAAAGCCGTGGCCCCTCACTCCCTCCCACCAGCACAGCCCCGAGACTGCTGACGGGGCAGAGAATATGGAGTCAGGCACAGCTTCAGGGGCTATTGCTGCCTGGAGCGCTGTTTATATTGACCTCAACCCAGGCACACCTGAGGAGGGCCGGCCGGCAGGTTCAGGCTGCCCAGGTCAGCTAATCCTCAGCCCTCAGGGAATCACACTGTTGAAAATGGACCTCACTAAGGCAGAGTAGAAGCCAAGGAATAAAAGGACACAATTCCATTTGCAGCACTGTAGATGTGTCTAGAGGTAATCACGTGACTTGTAGTAAGTCAGAAAGTGAAAGACACATATCATATCATATCACTTATAGGTGTTACCTAAAAACGGATACCAGGGCAGATATTTCCACGGAGAAGGACAATCACAGATTCATTAAACAAACTTATGGTTCACCAATGGAAAGGTGTGAGGATTGGTTTCATTACGATATTGGGGTTAACAGACATACAAACACAGGTGACATATATAATCACCAAAGACCTTGGAATACCAAGAGAAGACTACTCAACATTCTGTCATAACGTACATGGGAAAAGGATCCCAGGAAGAACAGACATATGTGTATGTGTAAAAGAAGCACATCTTCCACACCTACCACAAGCCAAACATTGTAATCAAACTTGCTGTAATAAAACATAAAAAATTAAATTAAAAACACGAAGAAGAAGTAGTGAGA
Source organism: Mesoplodon bidens (assembly GCF_964165515.1). Lineage (NCBI taxonomy): Eukaryota > Metazoa > Chordata > Mammalia > Artiodactyla > Ziphiidae > Mesoplodon > Mesoplodon bidens. Next base: position 851,203 of record NW_027672032.1, on the reverse strand, counting down.
CCAACTTGAGGGGCTTTCTCCTGGCACATTCCATTCTAAATTCCAATCTAGAACACGACTTCCATTGAGGCTCTGTTGCCCTAGTAACCAGATTTGGTAAGGGAGAACTGCTGCCACCTTGTGGCCGTTTCACACAACAGCAGCTTTAATCCCAGCGCTCATGGTCAGTTGATATTCAAAATCATTGCAGACCTGTAAATGACACCTGCCCTGAAAACAAATCCTGGGGTCACATATCGACCAAAAAATTCAAAGGACGCCCATATTTCAAAACGACCGTTTCAAAAGGCATATTTTACGCACATTAGTGTTCTGCTTCTTTTTCTTTCTTTCTTTCATGGTTAAAAAAACAGGAATGGAAAAAGGCATCCCTCAGAATGGGCGAAAATATTTGCAAACGAATCAATGGACAAAGGTTTAATCTCCAACATATATAAAGAGCTCATGCAGCTTAATATTAAAACAACAAACAACCCAATACAAAAATGGGCAGAAGATCTAAAGAGACGTTTCTTCAAAGAAGACACAGAGACGGCCAAGACGCACATGAAAAGCTGCTCAACATCACTAATTATTAGAGAAATGCAAATCAAAACTACAATGAGGGATCACCTCACACCTGTTAGAATCGGCATCATCAGAAAATCTACAACCAACAAATTCAGGGGAGGGTGCGGACAAAAGGAACCCTCTTCCACTACTGGTGGGAATGTAAATTGATACAGTGTCTATGGACAACAGTATGGAGTCTCGTTAAAAAAAACTTGAAATAGAATTACCATATGATCCGGCAATCCCACTTCTGGGCATATACCCAGAGAAAACCATAAATCAAAAAGGCACATTCACCACAATGGTCATTGCAGCACTATTTACAATAGCCAGGTAATGGAAGCAACCTAAATACCCACAGACAGACGAATGGATAAAGATGTGGTACATATATAAAATGGAATATTACTCAGCCATAAGAAGGAATGAAACTGGGTCATTTGTAGAGACGTCGATGGATCTAGAGACTGTCATACAGAATGAAGTAAGTCGGAAAGAGAAAAACAGATATTGTATTTTAATGCATATATGTGGAACCTAGAAAAATGGTACAGATGAACTGGTTTGCAGGGAAGAAAGAGAGACACAGAGGTAGAGAACAAACGTATGGACACCAAGTGTGGGAAGCCATGGGGTGGTGGTGGTGGGATGAGTCGGGAGATTGGGATTGACCTCTATACATGTATATGCATAAAATACATAACTAATAATAACCTGCTGTATTAAAAAATAAATAAAATTAAATTTCAAAATTTTATAAAATAAAATTTAAAAATAGAAAAAAGGTCTTCCCTTCACACAGATGTATTTATATGAATGAACTATTGCCATGCTTATATCAATAAATACACAAAAGAGGAATAAAACCTAACTTGAACCAAAAAGGAAAAAAATACCTGAACCCACCAGTTATACAGAGGAAAACCCTATCAGGGCACTTGCTCCAGCGGTAAACAATTCTGAAATTGGTCAGAGGTGGGGAATCATCTCCCATACAGCCAGCAGCCCACCCCCCACGCAAGGAGCGTCCTCATTGCAAAGCTGGGGGACCGTGCCGAGGCATCTGTGAGTAAACGTGAGCAGAGCCCCAGGCCAGCTGCTGCTGAACTGTTCCCACCCTTCCCAGGTAAAACACCTGAATAAGTACAAGGGCTTGAAAGCCTAGAGGAAGGGCCGTGGAGCCACACCAGCGGCAGCACGCAGGCCAACTTGGTGCCTGCAGGCCAGCCAGGATGGTCCTGGCCCCGGGTGCTCTTCTAGAAGCTTTCCATTGCCCTGCCTGAGATACCCTTCCTGTCCAGGCCCCCACTGCTTTTTTCCTTCCTCACCTCTGTCCGGAGAGAAATTCCAGCGGAAGGTATGGGTGACACATCCTCTTCTTTACAGGTGGCAGCCTGGCAACTCCTGCAGAACGTCCAGCAGAGCCCCACTCACAACGGGCCACCCACAAAGCCGTGGCCCCTCACTCCCTCCCACCAGCACAGCCCCGAGACTGCTGACGGGGCAGAGAATATGGAGTCAGGCACAGCTTCAGGGGCTATTGCTGCCTGGAGCGCTGTTTATATTGACCTCAACCCAGGCACACCTGAGGAGGGCCGGCCGGCAGGTTCAGGCTGCCCAGGTCAGCTAATCCTCAGCCCTCAGGGAATCACACTGTTGAAAATGGACCTCACTAAGGCAGAGTAGAAGCCAAGGAATAAAAGGACACAATGCCATTTGCAGCACTGTAGATGTGTCTAGAGGTAATCACGTGACTTGTAGTAAGTCAGAAAGTGAAAGACACATATCATATCATATCACTTATAGGTGTTACCTAAAAACGGATACCAGGGCAGATATTTCCACGGAGAAGGACAATCACAGATTCATTAAACAAACTTATGGTTCACCAATGGAAAGGTGTGAGGATTGGTTTCATTACGATATTGGGGTTAACAGACATACAAACACAGGTGACATATATAATCACCAAAGACCTTGGAATACCAAGAGAAGACTACTCAACATTCTGTCATAACGTACATGGGAAAAGGATCCCAGGAAGAACAGACATATGTGTATGTGTAAAAGAAGCACATCTTCCACACCTACCACAAGCCAAACATTGTAATCAAACTTGCTGTAATAAAACATAAAAAATTAAATTAAAAACACGAAGAAGAAGTAGTGAGACCAACTTGAGGGGCTTTCTCCTGGCACATTCCATTCTAAATTCCAATCTAGAACACGACTTCCATTGAGGCTCTGTTGCCCTAGTAACCAGATTTGGTAAGGGAGAACTGCTGCCACCTTGTGGCCGTTTCACACAACAGCAGCTTTAATCCCAGCGCTCATGGTCAGTTGATATTCAAAATCATTGCAGACCTGTAAATGACACCTGCCCTGAAAACAAATCCTGGGGTCACATATCGACCAAAAAATTCAAAGGACGCCCATATTTCAAAACGACCGTTTCAAAAGGCATATTTTACGCACATTAGTGTTCTGCTTCTTTTTCTTTCTTTCTTTCATGGTTAAAAAAACAGGAATGGAAAAAGGCATCCCTCAGAATGGGCGAAAATATTTGCAAACGAATCAATGGACAAAGGTTTAATCTCCAACATATATAAAGAGCTCATGCAGCTTAATATTAAAACAACAAACAACCCAATACAAAAATGGGCAGAAGATCTAAAGAGACGTTTCTTCAAAGAAGACACAGAGACGGCCAAGACGCACATGAAAAGCTGCTCAACATCACTAATTATTAGAGAAATGCAAATCAAAACTACAATGAGGGATCACCTCACACCTGTTAGAATCGGCATCATCAGAAAATCTACAACCAACAAATTCAGGGGAGGGTGCGGACAAAAGGAACCCTCTTCCACTACTGGTGGGAATGTAAATTGATACAGTGTCTATGGACAACAGTATGGAGTCTCGTTAAAAAAAACTTGAAATAGAATTACCATATGATCCGGCAATCCCACTTCTGGGCATATACCCAGAGAAAACCATAAATCAAAAAGGCACATTCACCACAATGGTCATTGCAGCACTATTTACAATAGCCAGGTAATGGAAGCAACCTAAATACCCACAGACAGACGAATGGATAAAGATGTGGTACATATATAAAATGGAATATTACTCAGCCATAAGAAGGAATGAAACTGGGTCATTTGTAGAGACGTCGATGGATCTAGAGACTGTCATACAGAATGAAGTAAGTCGGAAAGAGAAAAACAGATATTGTATTTTAATGCATATATGTGGAACCTAGAAAAATGGTACAGATGAACTGGTTTGCAGGGAAGAAAGAGAGACACAGAGGTAGAGAACAAACGTATGGACACCAAGTGTGGGAAGCCATGGGGTGGTGGTGGTGGGATGAGTCGGGAGATTGGGATTGACCTCTATACATGTATATGCATAAAATACATAACTAATAATAACCTGCTGTATTAAAAAATAAATAAAATTAAATTTCAAAATTTTATAAAATAAAATTTAAAAATAGAAAAAAGGTCTTCCCTTCACACAGATGTATTTATATGAATGAACTATTGCCATGCTTATATCAATAAATACACAAAAGAGGAATAAAACCTAACTTGAACCAAAAAGGAAAAAAATACCTGAACCCACCAGTTATACAGAGGAAAACCCTATCAGGGCACTTGCTCCAGCGGTAAACAATTCTGAAATTGGTCAGAGGTGGGGAATCATCTCCCATACAGCCAGCAGCCCACCCCCCACGCAAGGAGCGTCCTCATTGCAAAGCTGGGGGACCGTGCCGAGGCATCTGTGAGTAAACGTGAGCAGAGCCCCAGGCCAGCTGCTGCTGAACTGTTCCCACCCTTCCCAGGTAAAACACCTGAATAAGTACAAGGGCTTGAAAGCCTAGAGGAAGGGCCGTGGAGCCACACCAGCGGCAGCACGCAGGCCAACTTGGTGCCTGCAGGCCAGCCAGGATGGTCCTGGCCCCGGGTGCTCTTCTAGAAGCTTTCCATTGCCCTGCCTGAGATACCCTTCCTGTCCAGGCCCCCACTGCTTTTTTCCTTCCTCACCTCTGTCCGGAGAGAAATTCCAGCGGAAGGTATGGGTGACACATCCTCTTCTTTACAGGTGGCAGCCTGGCAACTCCTGCAGAACGTCCAGCAGAGCCCCACTCACAACGGGCCACCCACAAAGCCGTGGCCCCTCACTCCCTCCCACCAGCACAGCCCCGAGACTGCTGACGGGGCAGAGAATATGGAGTCAGGCACAGCTTCAGGGGCTATTGCTGCCTGGAGCGCTGTTTATATTGACCTCAACCCAGGCACACCTGAGGAGGGCCGGCCGGCAGGTTCAGGCTGCCCAGGTCAGCTAATCCTCAGCCCTCAGGGAATCACACTGTTGAAAATGGACCTCACTAAGGCAGAGTAGAAGCCAAGGAATAAAAGGACACAATGCCATTTGCAGCACTGTAGATGTGTCTAGAGGTAATCACGTGACTTGTAGTAAGTCAGAAAGTGAAAGACACGTATCATATCATATCACTTATAGGTGTTACCTAAAAACGGATACCAGGGCAGATATTTCCACGGAGAAGGACAATCACAGATTCATTAAACAAACTTATGGTTCACCAATGGAAAGGTGTGAGGATTGGTTTCATTACGATATTGGGGTTAACAGACATACAAACACAGGTGACATATATAATCACCAAAGACCTTGGAATACCAAGAGAAGACTACTCAACATTCTGTCATAACGTACATGGGAAAAGGATCCCAGGAAGAACAGACATATGTGTATGTGTAAAAGAAGCACATCTTCCACACCTACCACAAGCCAAACATTGTAATCAAACTTGCTGTAATAAAACATAAAAAATTAAATTAAAAACACGAAGAAGAAGTAGTGAGACCAACTTGAGGGGCTTTCTCCTGGCACATTCCATTCTAAATTCCAATCTAGAACACGACTTCCATTGAGGCTCTGTTGCCCTAGTAACCAGATTTGGTAAGGGAGAACTGCTGCCACCTTGTGGCCGTTTCACACAACAGCAGCTTTAATCCCAGCGCTCATGGTCAGTTGATATTCAAAATCATTGCAGACCTGTAAATGACACCTGCCCTGAAAACAAATCCTGGGGTCACATATCGACCAAAAAATTCAAAGGACGCCCATATTTCAAAACGACCGTTTCAAAAGGCATATTTTACGCACATTAGTGTTCTGCTTCTTTTTCTTTCTTTCTTTCATGGTTAAAAAAACAGGAATGGAAAAAGGCATCCCTCAGAATGGGCGAAAATATTTGCAAACGAATCAATGGACAAAGGTTTAATCTCCAACATATATAAAGAGCTCATGCAGCTTAATATTAAAACAACAAACAACCCAATACAAAAATGGGCAGAAGATCTAAAGAGACGTTTCTTCAAAGAAGACACAGAGACGGCCAAGACGCACATGAAAAGCTGCTCAACATCACTAATTATTAGAGAAATGCAAATCAAAACTACAATGAGGGATCACCTCACACCTGTTAGAATCGGCATCATCAGAAAATCTACAACCAACAAATTCAGGGGAGGGTGCGGACAAAAGGAACCCTCTTCCACTACTGGTGGGAATGTAAATTGATACAGTGTCTATGGACAACAGTATGGAGTCTCGTTAAAAAAAACTTGAAATAGAATTACCATATGATCCGGCAATCCCACTTCTGGGCATATACCCAGAGAAAACCATAAATCAAAAAGGCACATTCACCACAATGGTCATTGCAGCACTATTTACAATAGCCAGGTAATGGAAGCAACCTAAATACCCACAGACAGACGAATGGATAAAGATGTGGTACATATATAAAATGGAATATTACTCAGCCATAAGAAGGAATGAAACTGGGTCATTTGTAGAGACGTCGATGGATCTAGAGACTGTCATACAGAATGAAGTAAGTCGGAAAGAGAAAAACAGATATTGTATTTTAATGCATATATGTGGAACCTAGAAAAATGGTACAGATGAACTGGTTTGCAGGGAAGAAAGAGAGACACAGAGGTAGAGAACAAACGTATGGACACCAAGTGTGGGAAGCCATGGGGTGGTGGTGGTGGGATGAGTCGGGAGATTGGGATTGACCTCTATACATGTATATGCATAAAATACATAACTAATAATAACCTGCTGTATTAAAAAATAAATAAAATTAAATTTCAAAATTTTATAAAATAAAATTTAAAAATAGAAAAAAGGTCTTCCCTTCACACAGATGTATTTATATGAATGAACTATTGCCATGCTTATATCAATAAATACACAAAAGAGGAATAAAACCTAACTTGAACCAAAAAGGAAAAAAATACCTGAACCCACCAGTTATACAGAGGAAAACCCTATCAGGGCACTTGCTCCAGCGGTAAACAATTCTGAAATTGGTCAGAGGTGGGGAATCATCTCCCATACAGCCAGCAGCCCACCCCCCACGCAAGGAGCGTCCTCATTGCAAAGCTGGGGGACCGTGCCGAGGCATCTGTGAGTAAACGTGAGCAGAGCCCCAGGCCAGCTGCTGCTGAACTGTTCCCACCCTTCCCAGGTAAAACACCTGAATAAGTACAAGGGCTTGAAAGCCTAGAGGAAGGGCCGTGGAGCCACACCAGCGGCAGCACGCAGGCCAACTTGGTGCCTGCAGGCCAGCCAGGATGGTCCTGGCCCCGGGTGCTCTTCTAGAAGCTTTCCATTGCCCTGCCTGAGATACCCTTCCTGTCCAGGCCCCCACTGCTTTTTTCCTTCCTCACCTCTGTCCGGAGAGAAATTCCAGCGGAAGGTATGGGTGACACATCCTCTTCTTTACAGGTGGCAGCCTGGCAACTCCTGCAGAACGTCCAGCAGAGCCCCACTCACAACGGGCCACCCACAAAGCCGTGGCCCCTCACTCCCTCCCACCAGCACAGCCCCGAGACTGCTGACGGGGCAGAGAATATGGAGTCAGGCACAGCTTCAGGGGCTATTGCTGCCTGGAGCGCTGTTTATATTGACCTCAACCCAGGCACACCTGAGGAGGGCCGGCCGGCAGGTTCACGATGACCAGGTCAGCTAATCCTCAGCCCTCAGGGAATCACACTGTTGAAAATGGACCTCACTAAGGCAGAGTAGAAGCCAAGGAATAAAAGGACACAATTCCATTTGCAGCACTGTAGATGTGTCTAGAGGTAATCACGTGACTTGTAGTAAGTCAGAAAGTGAAAGACACATATCATATCATATCACTTATAGGTGTTACCTAAAAACGGATACCAGGGCAGATATTTCCACGGAGAAGGACAATCACAGATTCATTAAACAAACTTATGGTTCACCAATGGAAAGGTGTGAGGATTGGTTTCATTACGATATTGGGGTTAACAGACATACAAACACAGGTGACATATATAATCACCAAAGACCTTGGAATACCAAGAGAAGACTACTCAACATTCTGTCATAACGTACATGGGAAAAGGATCCCAGGAAGAACAGACATATGTGTATGTGTAAAAGAAGCACATCTTCCACACCTACCACAAGCCAAACATTGTAATCAAACTTGCTGTAATAAAACATAAAAAATTAAATTAAAAACACGAAGAAGAAGTAGTGAGACCAACTTGAGGGGCTTTCTCCTGGCACATTCCATTCTAAATTCCAATCTAGAACACGACTTCCATTGAGGCTCTGTTGCCCTAGTAACCAGATTTGGTAAGGGAGAACTGCTGCCACCTTGTGGCCGTTTCACACAACAGCAGCTTTAATCCCAGCGCTCATGGTCAGTTGATATTCAAAATCATTGCAGACCTGTAAATGACACCTGCCCTGAAAACAAATCCTGGGGTCACATATCGACCAAAAAATTCAAAGGACGCCCATATTTCAAAACGACCGTTTCAAAAGGCATATTTTACGCACATTAGTGTTCTGCTTCTTTTTCTTTCTTTCTTTCATGGTTAAAAAAACAGGAATGGAAAAAGGCATCCCTCAGAATGGGCGAAAATATTTGCAAACGAATCAATGGACAAAGGTTTAATCTCCAACATATATAAAGAGCTCATGCAGCTTAATATTAAAACAACAAACAACCCAATACAAAAATGGGCAGAAGATCTAAAGAGACGTTTCTTCAAAGAAGACACAGAGACGGCCAAGACGCACATGAAAAGCTGCTCAACATCACTAATTATTAGAGAAATGCAAATCAAAACTACAATGAGGGATCACCTCACACCTGTTAGAATCGGCATCATCAGAAAATCTACAACCAACAAATTCAGGGGAGGGTGCAGACAAAAGGAACCCTCTTCCACTACTGGTGGGAATGTAAATTGATACAGTGTCTATGGACAACAGTATGGAGTCTCGTTAAAAAAAACTTGAAATAGAATTACCATATGATCCGGCAATCCCACTTCTGGGCATATACCCAGAGAAAACCATAAATCAAAAAGGCACATTCACCACAATGGTCATTGCAGCACTATTTACAATAGCCAGGTAATGGAAGCAACCTAAATACCCACAGACAGACGAATGGATAAAGATGTGGTACATATATAAAATGGAATATTACTCAGCCATAAGAAGGAATGAAACTGGGTCATTTGTAGAGACGTCGATGGATCTAGAGACTGTCATACAGAATGAAGTAAGTCGGAAAGAGAAAAACAGATATTGTATTTTAATGCATATATGTGGAACCTAGAAAAATGGTACAGATGAACTGGTTTGCAGGGAAGAAAGAGACACAGAGGTAGAGAACAAACGTATGGACACCAAGTGTGGGAAGCCATGGGGTGGTGGTGGTGGGATGAGTCGGGAGATTGGGATTGACCTGTATACATGTATATGCATAAAATACATAACTAATAATAACCTGCTGTATAAAAAAATAAATAAAATTAAATTTCAAAATTTTATAAAATAAAATTTAAAAATAGAAAAAAGGTCTTCCCTTCACACAGATGTATTTATATGAATGAACTATTGCCATGCTTATATCAATAAATACACAAAAGAGGAATAAAACCTAACTTGAACCAAAAAGGAAAAAAATACCTGAACCCACCAGTTATACAGAGGAAAACCCTATCAGGGCACTTGCTCCAGCGGTAAACAATTCTGAAATTGGTCAGAGGTGGGGAATCATCTCCCATACAGCCAGCAGCCCACCCCCCACGCAAGGAGCGTCCTCATTGCAAAGCTGGGGGACCGTGCCGAGGCATCTGTGAGTAAACGTGAGCAGAGCCCCAGGCCAGCTGCTGCTGAACTGTTCCCACCCTTCCCAGGTAAAACACCTGAATAAGTACAAGGGCTTGAAAGCCTAGAGGAAGGGCCGTGGAGCCACACCAGCGGCAGCACGCAGGCCAACTTGGTGCCTGCAGGCCAGCCAGGATGGTCCTGGCCCCGGGTGCTCTTCTAGAAGCTTTCCATTGCCCTGCCTGAGATACCCTTCCTGTCCAGGCCCCCACTGCTTTTTTCCTTCCTCACCTCTGTCCGGAGAGAAATTCCAGCGGAAGGTATGGGTGACACATCCTCTTCTTTACAGGTGGCAGCCTGGCAACTCCTGCAGAACGTCCAGCAGAGCCCCACTCACAACGGGCCACCCACAAAGCCGTGGCCCCTCACTCCCTCCCACCAGCACAGCCCCGAGACTGCTGACGGGGCAGAGAATATGGAGTCAGGCACAGCTTCAGGGGCTATTGCTGCCTGGAGCGCTGTTTATATTGACCTCAACCCAGGCACACCTGAGGAGGGCCGGCCGGCAGGTTCAGGCTGCCCAGGTCAGCTAATCCTCAGCCCTCAGGGAATCACACTGTTGAAAATGGACCTCACTAAGGCAGAGTAGAAGCCAAGGAATAAAAGGACACAATTCCATTTGCAGCACTGTAGATGTGTCTAGAGGTAATCACGTGACTTGTAGTAAGTCAGAAAGTGAAAGACACATATCATATCATATCACTTATAGGTGTTACCTAAAAACGGATACCAGGGCAGATATTTCCACGGAGAAGGACAATCACAGATTCATTAAACAAACTTATGGTTCACCAATGGAAAGGTGTGAGGATTGGTTTCATTACGATATTGGGGTTAACAGACATACAAACACAGGTGACATATATAATCACCAAAGACCTTGGAATACCAAGAGAAGACTACTCAACATTCTGTCATAACGTACATGGGAAAAGGATCCCAGGAAGAACAGACATATGTGTATGTGTAAAAGAAGCACATCTTCCACACCTACCACAAGCCAAACATTGTAATCAAACTTGCTGTAATAAAACATAAAAAATTAAATTAAAAACACGAAGAAGAAGTAGTGAGACCAACTTGAGGGGCTTTCTCCTGGCACATTCCATTCTAAATTCCAATCTAGAACACGACTTCCATTGAGGCTCTGTTGCCCTAGTAACCAGATTTGGTAAGGGAGAACTGCTGCCACCTTGTGGCCGTTTCACACAACAGCAGCTTTAATCCCAGCGCTCATGGTCAGTTGATATTCAAAATCATTGCAGACCTGTAAATGACACCTGCCCTGAAAACAAATCCTGGGGTCACATATCGACCAAAAAATTCAAAGGACGCCCATATTTCAAAACGACCGTTTCAAAAGGCATATTTTACGCACATTAGTGTTCTGCTTCTTTTTCTTTCTTTCTTTCATGGTTAAAAAAACAGGAATGGAAAAAGGCATCCCTCAGAATGGGCGAAAATATTTGCAAACGAATCAATGGACAAAGGTTTAATCTCCAACATATATAAAGAGCTCATGCAGCTTAATATTAAAACAACAAACAACCCAATACAAAAATGGGCAGAAGATCTAAAGAGACGTTTCTTCAAAGAAGACACAGAGACGGCCAAGACGCACATGAAAAGCTGCTCAACATCACTAATTATTAGAGAAATGCAAATCAAAACTACAATGAGGGATCACCTCACACCTGTTAGAATCGGCATCATCAGAAAATCTACAACCAACAAATTCAGGGGAGGGTGCGGACAAAAGGAACCCTCTTCCACTACTGGTGGGAATGTAAATTGATACAGTGTCTATGGACAACAGTATGGAGTCTCGTTAAAAAAAACTTGAAATAGAATTACCATATGATCCGGCAATCCCACTTCTGGGCATATACCCAGAGAAAACCATAAATCAAAAAGGCACATTCACCACAATGGTCATTGCAGCACTATTTACAATAGCCAGGTAATGGAAGCAACCTAAATACCCACAGACAGACGAATGGATAAAGATGTGGTACATATATAAAATGGAATATTACTCAGCCATAAGAAGGAATGAAACTGGGTCATTTGTAGAGACGTCGATGGATCTAGAGACTGTCATACAGAATGAAGTAAGTCGGAAAGAGAAAAACAGATATTGTATTTTAATGCATATATGTGGAACCTAGAAAAATGGTACAGATGAACTGGTTTGCAGGGAAGAAAGAGAGACACAGAGGTAGAGAACAAACGTATGGACACCAAGTGTGGGAAGCCATGGGGTGGTGGTGGTGGGATGAGTCGGGAGATTGGGATTGACCTCTATACATGTATATGCATAAAATACATAACTAATAATAACCTGCTGTATTAAAAAATAAATAAAATTAAATTTCAAAATTTTATAAAATAAAATTTAAAAATAGAAAAAAGGTCTTCCCTTCACACAGATGTATTTATATGAATGAACTATTGCCATGCTTATATCAATAAATACACAAAAGAGGAATAAAACCTAACTTGAACCAAAAAGGAAAAAAATACCTGAACCCACCAGTTATACAGAGGAAAACCCTATCAGGGCACTTGCTCCAGCGGTAAACAATTCTGAAATTGGTCAGAGGTGGGGAATCATCTCCCATACAGCCAGCAGCCCACCCCCCACGCAAGGAGCGTCCTCATTGCAAAGCTGGGGGACCGTGCCGAGGCATCTGTGAGTAAACGTGAGCAGAGCCCCAGGCCAGCTGCTGCTGAACTGTTCCCACCCTTCCCAGGTAAAACACCTGAATAAGTACAAGGGCTTGAAAGCCTAGAGGAAGGGCCGTGGAGCCACACCAGCGGCAGCACGCAGGCCAACTTGGTGCCTGCAGGCCAGCCAGGATGGTCCTGGCCCCGGGTGCTCTTCTAGAAGCTTTCCATTGCCCTGCCTGAGATACCCTTCCTGTCCAGGCCCCCACTGCTTTTTTCCTTCCTCACCTCTGTCCGGAGAGAAATTCCAGCGGAAGGTATGGGTGACACATCCTCTTCTTTACAGGTGGCAGCCTGGCAACTCCTGCAGAACGTCCAGCAGAGCCCCACTCACAACGGGCCACCCACAAAGCCGTGGCCCCTCACTCCCTCCCACCAGCACAGCCCCGAGACTGCTGACGGGGCAGAGAATATGGAGTCAGGCACAGCTTCAGGGGCTATTGCTGCCTGGAGCGCTGTTTATATTGACCTCAACCCAGGCACACCTGAGGAGGGCCGGCCGGCAGGTTCACGATGCCCAGGTCAGCTAATCCTCAGCCCTCAGGGAATCACACTGTTGAAAATGGACCTCACTAAGGCAGAGTAGAAGCCAAGGAATAAAAGGACACAATGCCATTTGCAGCACTGTAGATGTGTCTAGAGGTAATCACGTGACTTGTAGTAAGTCAGAAAGTGAAAGACACGTATCATATCATATCACTTATAGGTGTTACCTAAAAACGGATACCAGGGCAGATATTTCCACGGAGAAGGACAATCACAGATTCATTAAACAAACTTATGGTTCACCAATGGAAAGGTGTGAGGATTGGTTTCATTACGATATTGGGGTTAACAGACATACAAACACAGGTGACATATATAATCACCAAAGACCTTGGAATACCAAGAGAAGACTACTCAACATTCTGTCATAACGTACATGGGAAAAGGATCCCAGGAAGAACAGACATATGTGTATGTGTAAAAGAAGCACATCTTCCACACCTACCACAAGCCAAACATTGTAATCAAACTTGCTGTAATAAAACATAAAAAATTAAATTAAAAACACGAAGAAGAAGTAGTGAGACCAACTTGAGGGGCTTTCTCCTGGCACATTCCATTCTAAATTCCAATCTAGAACACGACTTCCATTGAGGCTCTGTTGCCCTAGTAACCAGATTTGGTAAGGGAGAACTGCTGCCACCTTGTGGCCGTTTCACACAACAGCAGCTTTAATCCCAGCGCTCATGGTCAGTTGATATTCAAAATCATTGCAGACCTGTAAATGACACCTGCCCTGAAAACAAATCCTGGGGTCACATATCGACCAAAAAATTCAAAGGACGCCCATATTTCAAAACGACCGTTTCAAAAGGCATATTTTACGCACATTAGTGTTCTGCTTCTTTTTCTTTCTTTCTTTCATGGTTAAAAAAACAGGAATGGAAAAAGGCATCCCTCAGAATGGGCGAAAATATTTGCAAACGAATCAATGGACAAAGGTTTAATCTCCAACATATATAAAGAGCTCATGCAGCTTAATATTAAAACAACAAACAACCCAATACAAAAATGGGCAGAAGATCTAAAGAGACGTTTCTTCAAAGAAGACACAGAGACGGCCAAGACGCACATGAAAAGCTGCTCAACATCACTAATTATTAGAGAAATGCAAATCAAAACTACAATGAGGGATCACCTCACACCTGTTAGAATCGGCATCATCAGAAAATCTACAACCAACAAATTCAGGGGAGGGTGCGGACAAAAGGAACCCTCTTCCACTACTGGTGGGAATGTAAATTGATACAGTGTCTATGGACAACAGTATGGAGTCTCGTTAAAAAAAACTTGAAATAGAATTACCATATGATCCGGCAATCCCACTTCTGGGCATATACCCAGAGAAAACCATAAATCAAAAAGGCACATTCACCACAATGGTCATTGCAGCACTATTTACAATAGCCAGGTAATGGAAGCAACCTAAATACCCACAGACAGACGAATGGATAAAGATGTGGTACATATATAAAATGGAATATTACTCAGCCATAAGAAGGAATGAAACTGGGTCATTTGTAGAGACGTCGATGGATCTAGAGACTGTCATACAGAATGAAGTAAGTCGGAAAGAGAAAAACAGATATTGTATTTTAATGCATATATGTGGAACCTAGAAAAATGGTACAGATGAACTGGTTTGCAGGGAAGAAAGAGAGACACAGAGGTAGAGAACAAACGTATGGACACCAAGTGTGGGAAGCCATGGGGTGGTGGTGGTGGGATGAGTCGGGAGATTGGGATTGACCTCTATACATGTATATGCATAAAATACATAACTAATAATAACCTGCTGTATTAAAAAATAAATAAAATTAAATTTCAAAATTTTATAAAATAAAATTTAAAAATAGAAAAAAGGTCTTCCCTTCACACAGATGTATTTATATGAATGAACTATTGCCATGCTTATATCAATAAATACACAAAAGAGGAATAAAACCTAACTTGAACCAAAAAGGAAAAAAATACCTGAACCCACCAGTTATACAGAGGAAAACCCTATCAGGGCACTTGCTCCAGCGGTAAACAATTCTGAAATTGGTCAGAGGTGGGGAATCATCTCCCATACAGCCAGCAGCCCACCCCCCACGCAAGGAGCGTCCTCATTGCAAAGCTGGGGGACCGTGCCGAGGCATCTGTGAGTAAACGTGAGCAGAGCCCCAGGCCAGCTGCTGCTGAACTGTTCCCACCCTTCCCAGGTAAAACACCTGAATAAGTACAAGGGCTTGAAAGCCTAGAGGAAGGGCCGTGGAGCCACACCAGCGGCAGCACGCAGGCCAACTTGGTGCCTGCAGGCCAGCCAGGATGGTCCTGGCCCCGGGTGCTCTTCTAGAAGCTTTCCATTGCCCTGCCTGAGATACCCTTCCTGTCCAGGCCCCCACTGCTTTTTTCCTTCCTCACCTCTGTCCGGAGAGAAATTCCAGCGGAAGGTATGGGTGACACATCCTCTTCTTTACAGGTGGCAGCCTGGCAACTCCTGCAGAACGTCCAGCAGAGCCCCACTCACAACGGGCCACCCACAAAGCCGTGGCCCCTCACTCCCTCCCACCAGCACAGCCCCGAGACTGCTGACGGGGCAGAGAATATGGAGTCAGGCACAGCTTCAGGGGCTATTGCTGCCTGGAGCGCTGTTTATATTGACCTCAACCCAGGCACACCTGAGGAGGGCCGGCCGGCAGGTTCACGATGACCAGGTCAGCTAATCCTCAGCCCTCAGGGAATCACACTGTTGAAAATGGACCTCACTAAGGCAGAGTAGAAGCCAAGGAATAAAAGGACACAATGCCATTTGCAGCACTGTAGATGTGTCTAGAGGTAATCACGTGACTTGTAGTAAGTCAGAAAGTGAAAGACACGTATCATATCATATCACTTATAGGTGTTACCTAAAAACGGATACCAGGGCAGATATTTCCACGGAGAAGGACAATCACAGATTCATTAAACAAACTTATGGTTCACCAATGGAAAGGTGTGAGGATTGGTTTCATTACGATATTGGGGTTAACAGACATACAAACACAGGTGACATATATAATCACCAAAGACCTTGGAATACCAAGAGAAGACTACTCAACATTCTGTCATAACGTACATGGGAAAAGGATCCCAGGAAGAACAGACATATGTGTATGTGTAAAAGAAGCACATCTTCCACACCTACCACAAGCCAAACATTGTAATCAAACTTGCTGTAATAAAACATAAAAAATTAAATTAAAAACACGAAGAAGAAGTAGTGAGACCAACTTGAGGGGCTTTCTCCTGGCACATTCCATTCTAAATTCCAATCTAGAACACGACTTCCATTGAGGCTCTGTTGCCCTAGTAACCAGATTTGGTAAGGGAGAACTGCTGCCACCTTGTGGCCGTTTCACACAACAGCAGCTTTAATCCCAGCGCTCATGGTCAGTTGATATTCAAAATCATTGCAGACCTGTAAATGACACCTGCCCTGAAAACAAATCCTGGGGTCACATATCGACCAAAAAATTCAAAGGACGCCCATATTTCAAAACGACCGTTTCAAAAGGCATATTTTACGCACATTAGTGTTCTGCTTCTTTTTCTTTCTTTCTTTCATGGTTAAAAAAACAGGAATGGAAAAAGGCATCCCTCAGAATGGGCGAAAATATTTGCAAACGAATCAATGGACAAAGGTTTAATCTCCAACATATATAAAGAGCTCATGCAGCTTAATATTAAAACAACAAACAACCCAATACAAAAATGGGCAGAAGATCTAAAGAGACGTTTCTTCAAAGAAGACACAGAGACGGCCAAGACGCACATGAAAAGCTGCTCAACATCACTAATTATTAGAGAAATGCAAATCAAAACTACAATGAGGGATCACCTCACACCTGTTAGAATCGGCATCATCAGAAAATCTACAACCAACAAATTCAGGGGAGGGTGCGGACAAAAGGAACCCTCTTCCACTACTGGTGGGAATGTAAATTGATACAGTGTCTATGGACAACAGTATGGAGTCTCGTTAAAAAAAACTTGAAATAGAATTACCATATGATCCGGCAATCCCACTTCTGGGCATATACCCAGAGAAAACCATAAATCAAAAAGGCACATTCACCACAATGGTCATTGCAGCACTATTTACAATAGCCAGGTAATGGAAGCAACCTAAATACCCACAGACAGACGAATGGATAAAGATGTGGTACATATATAAAATGGAATATTACTCAGCCATAAGAAGGAATGAAACTGGGTCATTTGTAGAGACGTCGATGGATCTAGAGACTGTCATACAGAATGAAGTAAGTCGGAAAGAGAAAAACAGATATTGTATTTTAATGCATATATGTGGAACCTAGAAAAATGGTACAGATGAACTGGTTTGCAGGGAAGAAAGAGAGACACAGAGGTAGAGAACAAACGTATGGACACCAAGTGTGGGAAGCCATGGGGTGGTGGTGGTGGGATGAGTCGGGAGATTGGGATTGACCTCTATACATGTATATGCATAAAATACATAACTAATAATAACCTGCTGTATTAAAAAATAAATAAAATTAAATTTCAAAATTTTATAAAATAAAATTTAAAAATAGAAAAAAGGTCTTCCCTTCACACAGATGTATTTATATGAATGAACTATTGCCATGCTTATATCAATAAATACACAAAAGAGGAATAAAACCTAACTTGAACCAAAAAGGAAAAAAATACCTGAACCCACCAGTTATACAGAGGAAAACCCTATCAGGGCACTTGCTCCAGCGGTAAACAATTCTGAAATTGGTCAGAGGTGGGGAATCATCTCCCATACAGCCAGCAGCCCACCCCCCACGCAAGGAGCGTCCTCATTGCAAAGCTGGGGGACCGTGCCGACGCATCTGTGAGTAAACGTGAGCAGAGCCCCAGGCCAGCTGCTGCTGAACTGTTCCCACCCTTCCCAGGTAAAACACCTGAATAAGTACAAGGGCTTGAAAGCCTAGAGGAAGGGCCGTGGAGCCACACCAGCGGCAGCACGCAGGCCAACTTGGTGCCTGCAGGCCAGCCAGGATGGTCCTGGCCCCGGGTGCTCTTCTAGAAGCTTTCCATTGCCCTGCCTGAGATACCCTTCCTGTCCAGGCCCCCACTGCTTTTTTCCTTCCTCACCTCTGTCCGGAGAGAAATTCCAGCGGAAGGTATGGGTGACACATCCTCTTCTTTACAGGTGGCAGCCTGGCAACTCCTGCAGAACGTCCAGCAGAGCCCCACTCACAACGGGCCACCCACAAAGCCGTGGCCCCTCACTCCCTCCCACCAGCACAGCCCCGAGACTGCTGACGGGGCAGAGAATATGGAGTCAGGCACAGCTTCAGGGGCTATTGCTGCCTGGAGCGCTGTTTATATTGACCTCAACCCAGGCACACCTGAGGAGGGCCGGCCGGCAGGTTCACGATGACCAGGTCAGCTAATCCTCAGCCCTCAGGGAATCACACTGTTGAAAATGGACCTCACTAAGGCAGAGTAGAAGCCAAGGAATAAAAGGACACAATTCCATTTGCAGCACTGTAGATGTGTCTAGAGGTAATCACGTGACTTGTAGTAAGTCAGAAAGTGAAAGACACATATCATATCATATCACTTATAGGTGTTACCTAAAAACGGATACCAGGGCAGATATTTCCACGGAGAAGGACAATCACAGATTCATTAAACAAACTTATGGTTCACCAATGGAAAGGTGTGAGGATTGGTTTCATTACGATATTGGGGTTAACAGACATACAAACACAGGTGACATATATAATCACCAAAGACCTTGGAATACCAAGAGAAGACTACTCAACATTCTGTCATAACGTACATGGGAAAAGGATCCCAGGAAGAACAGACATATGTGTATGTGTAAAAGAAGCACATCTTCCACACCTACCACAAGCCAAACATTGTAATCAAACTTGCTGTAATAAAACATAAAAAATTAAATTAAAAACACGAAGAAGAAGTAGTGAGACCAACTTGAGGGGCTTTCTCCTGGCACATTCCATTCTAAATTCCAATCTAGAACACGACTTCCATTGAGGCTCTGTTGCCCTAGTAACCAGATTTGGTAAGGGAGAACTGCTGCCACCTTGTGGCCGTTTCACACAACAGCAGCTTTAATCCCAGCGCTCATGGTCAGTTGATATTCAAAATCATTGCAGACCTGTAAATGACACCTGCCCTGAAAACAAATCCTGGGGTCACATATCGACCAAAAAATTCAAAGGACGCCCATATTTCAAAACGACCGTTTCAAAAGGCATATTTTACGCACATTAGTGTTCTGCTTCTTTTTCTTTCTTTCTTTCATGGTTAAAAAAACAGGAATGGAAAAAGGCATCCCTCAGAATGGGCGAAAATATTTGCAAACGAATCAATGGACAAAGGTTTAATCTCCAACATATATAAAGAGCTCATGCAGCTTAATATTAAAACAACAAACAACCCAATACAAAAATGGGCAGAAGATCTAAAGAGACGTTTCTTCAAAGAAGACACAGAGACGGCCAAGACGCACATGAAAAGCTGCTCAACATCACTAATTATTAGAGAAATGCAAATCAAAACTACAATGAGGGATCACCTCACACCTGTTAGAATCGGCATCATCAGAAAATCTACAACCAACAAATTCAGGGGAGGGTGCGGACAAAAGGAACCCTCTTCCACTACTGGTGGGAATGTAAATTGATACAGTGTCTATGGACAACAGTATGGAGTCTCGTTAAAAAAAACTTGAAATAGAATTACCATATGATCCGGCAATCCCACTTCTGGGCATATACCCAGAGAAAACCATAAATCAAAAAGGCACATTCACCACAATGGTCATTGCAGCACTATTTACAATAGCCAGGTAATGGAAGCAACCTAAATACCCACAGACAGACGAATGGATAAAGATGTGGTACATATATAAAATGGAATATTACTCAGCCATAAGAAGGAATGAAACTGGGTCATTTGTAGAGACGTCGATGGATCTAGAGACTGTCATACAGAATGAAGTAAGTCGGAAAGAGAAAAACAGATATTGTATTTTAATGCATATATGTGGAACCTAGAAAAATGGTACAGATGAACTGGTTTGCAGGGAAGAAAGAGAGACACAGAGGTAGAGAACAAACGTATGGACACCAAGTGTGGGAAGCCATGGGGTGGTGGTGGTGGGATGAGTCGGGAGATTGGGATTGACCTGTATACATGTATATGCATAAAATACATAACTAATAATAACCTGCTGTATAAAAAAATAAATAAAATTAAATTTCAAAATTTTATAAAATAAAATTTAAAAATAGAAAAAAGGTCTTCCCTTCACACAGATGTATTTATATGAATGAACTATTGCCATGCTTATATCAATAAATACACAAAAGAGGAATAAAACCTAACTTGAACCAAAAAGGAAAAAAATACCTGAACCCACCAGTTATACAGAGGAAAACCCTATCAGGGCACTTGCTCCAGCGGTAAACAATTCTGAAATTGGTCAGAGGTGGGGAATCATCTCCCATACAGCCAGCAGCCCACCCCCCACGCAAGGAGCGTCCTCATTGCAAAGCTGGGGGACCGTGCCGAGGCATCTGTGAGTAAACGTGAGCAGAGCCCCAGGCCAGCTGCTGCTGAACTGTTCCCACCCTTCCCAGGTAAAACACCTGAATAAGTACAAGGGCTTGAAAGCCTAGAGGAAGGGCCGTGGAGCCACACCAGCGGCAGCACGCAGGCCAACTTGGTGCCTGCAGGCCAGCCAGGATGGTCCTGGCCCCGGGTGCTCTTCTAGAAGCTTTCCATTGCCCTGCCTGAGATACCCTTCCTGTCCAGGCCCCCACTGCTTTTTTCCTTCCTCACCTCTGTCCGGAGAGAAATTCCAGCGGAAGGTATGGGTGACACATCCTCTTCTTTACAGGTGGCAGCCTGGCAACTCCTGCAGAACGTCCAGCAGAGCCCCACTCACAACGGGCCACCCACAAAGCCGTGGCCCCTCACTCCCTCCCACCAGCACAGCCCCGAGACTGCTGAAGGGGCAGAGAATATGGAGTCAGGCACAGCTTCAGGGGCTATTGCTGCCTGGAGCGCTGTTTATATTGACCTCAACCCAGGCACACCTGAGGAGGGCCGGCCGGCAGGTTCAGGCTGCCCAGGTCAGCTAATCCTCAGCCCTCAGGGAATCACACTGTTGAAAATGGACCTCACTAAGGCAGAGTAGAAGCCAAGGAATAAAAGGACACAATTCCATTTGCAGCACTGTAGATGTGTCTAGAGGTAATCACGTGACTTGTAGTAAGTCAGAAAGTGAAAGACACATATCATATCATATCACTTATAGGTGTTACCTAAAAACGGATACCAGGGCAGATATTTCCACGGAGAAGGACAATCACAGATTCATTAAACAAACTTATGGTTCACCAATGGAAAGGTGTGAGGATTGGTTTCATTACGATATTGGGGTTAACAGACATACAAACACAGGTGACATATATAATCACCAAAGACCTTGGAATACCAAGAGAAGACTACTCAACATTCTGTCATAACGTACATGGGAAAAGGATCCCAGGAAGAACAGACATATGTGTATGTGTAAAAGAAGCACATCTTCCACACCTACCACAAGCCAAACATTGTAATCAAACTTGCTGTAATAAAACATAAAAAATTAAATTAAAAACACGAAGAAGAAGTAGTGAGACCAACTTGAGGGGCTTTCTCCTGGCACATTCCATTCTAAATTCCAATCTAGAACACGACTTCCATTGAGGCTCTGTTGCCCTAGTAACCAGATTTGGTAAGGGAGAACTGCTGCCACCTTGTGGCCGTTTCACACAACAGCAGCTTTAATCCCAGCGCTCATGGTCAGTTGATATTCAAAATCATTGCAGACCTGTAAATGACACCTGCCCTGAAAACAAATCCTGGGGTCACATATCGACCAAAAAATTCAAAGGACGCCCATATTTCAAAACGACCGTTTCAAAAGGCATATTTTACGCACATTAGTGTTCTGCTTCTTTTTCTTTCTTTCTTTCATGGTTAAAAAAACAGGAATGGAAAAAGGCATCCCTCAGAATGGGCGAAAATATTTGCAAACGAATCAATGGACAAAGGTTTAATCTCCAACATATATAAAGAGCTCATGCAGCTTAATATTAAAACAACAAACAACCCAATACAAAAATGGGCAGAAGATCTAAAGAGACGTTTCTTCAAAGAAGACACAGAGACGGCCAAGACGCACATGAAAAGCTGCTCAACATCACTAATTATTAGAGAAATGCAAATCAAAACTACAATGAGGGATCACCTCACACCTGTTAGAATCGGCATCATCAGAAAATCTACAACCAACAAATTCAGGGGAGGGTGCGGACAAAAGGAACCCTCTTCCACTACTGGTGGGAATGTAAATTGATACAGTGTCTATGGACAACAGTATGGAGTCTCGTTAAAAAAAACTTGAAATAGAATTACCATATGATCCGGCAATCCCACTTCTGGGCATATACCCAGAGAAAACCATAAATCAAAAAGGCACATTCACCACAATGGTCATTGCAGCACTATTTACAATAGCCAGGTAATGGAAGCAACCTAAATACCCACAGACAGACGAATGGATAAAGATGTGGTACATATATAAAATGGAATATTACTCAGCCATAAGAAGGAATGAAACTGGGTCATTTGTAGAGACGTCGATGGATCTAGAGACTGTCATACAGAATGAAGTAAGTCGGAAAGAGAAAAACAGATATTGTATTTTAATGCATATATGTGGAACCTAGAAAAATGGTACAGATGAACTGGTTTGCAGGGAAGAAAGAGAGACACAGAGGTAGAGAACAAACGTATGGACACCAAGTGTGGGAAGCCATGGGGTGGTGGTGGTGGGATGAGTCGGGAGATTGGGATTGACCTCTATACATGTATATGCATAAAATACATAACTAATAATAACCTGCTGTATTAAAAAATAAATAAAATTAAATTTCAAAATTTTATAAAATAAAATTTAAAAATAGAAAAAAGGTCTTCCCTTCACACAGATGTATTTATATGAATGAACTATTGCCATGCTTATATCAATAAATACACAAAAGAGGAATAAAACCTAACTTGAACCAAAAAGGAAAAAAATACCTGAACCCACCAGTTATACAGAGGAAAACCCTATCAGGGCACTTGCTCCAGCGGTAAACAATTCTGAAATTGGTCAGAGGTGGGGAATCATCTCCCATACAGCCAGCAGCCCACCCCCCACGCAAGGAGCGTCCTCATTGCAAAGCTGGGGGACCGTGCCGAGGCATCTGTGAGTAAACGTGAGCAGAGCCCCAGGCCAGCTGCTGCTGAACTGTTCCCACCCTTCCCAGGTAAAACACCTGAATAAGTACAAGGGCTTGAAAGCCTAGAGGAAGGGCCGTGGAGCCACACCAGCGGCAGCACGCAGGCCAACTTGGTGCCTGCAGGCCAGCCAGGATGGTCCTGGCCCCGGGTGCTCTTCTAGAAGCTTTCCATTGCCCTGCCTGAGATACCCTTCCTGTCCAGGCCCCCACAGCTTTTTTCCTTCCTCACCTCTGTCCGGAGAGAAATTCCAGCGGAAGGTATGGGTGACACATCCTCTTCTTTACAGGTGGCAGCCTGGCAACTCCTGCAGAACGTCCAGCAGAGCCCCACTCACAACGGGCCACCCACAAAGCCGTGGCCCCTCACTCCCTCCCACCAGCACAGCCCCGAGACTGCTGACGGGGCAGAGAATATGGAGTCAGGCACAGCTTCAGGGGCTATTGCTGCCTGGAGCGCTGTTTATATTGACCTCAACCCAGGCACACCTGAGGAGGGCCGGCCGGCAGGTTCACGATGCCCAGGTCAGCTAATCCTCAGCCCTCAGGGAATCACACTGTTGAAAATGGACCTCACTAAGGCAGAGTAGAAGCCAAGGAATAAAAGGACACAATGCCATTTGCAGCACTGTAGATGTGTCTAGAGGTAATCACGTGACTTGTAGTAAGTCAGAAAGTGAAAGACACGTATCATATCATATCACTTATAGGTGTTACCTAAAAACGGATACCAGGGCAGATATTTCCACGGAGAAGGACAATCACAGATTCATTAAACAAACTTATGGTTCACCAATGGAAAGGTGTGAGGATTGGTTTCATTACGATATTGGGGTTAACAGACATACAAACACAGGTGACATATATAATCACCAAAGACCTTGGAATACCAAGAGAAGACTACTCAACATTCTGTCATAACGTACATGGGAAAAGGATCCCAGGAAGAACAGACATATGTGTATGTGTAAAAGAAGCACATCTTCCACACCTACCACAAGCCAAACATTGTAATCAAACTTGCTGTAATAAAACATAAAAAATTAAATTAAAAACACGAAGAAGAAGTAGTGAGACCAACTTGAGGGGCTTTCTCCTGGCACATTCCATTCTAAATTCCAATCTAGAACACGACTTCCATTGAGGCTCTGTTGCCCTAGTAACCAGATTTGGTAAGGGAGAACTGCTGCCACCTTGTGGCCGTTTCACACAACAGCAGCTTTAATCCCAGCGCTCATGGTCAGTTGATATTCAAAATCATTGCAGACCTGTAAATGACACCTGCCCTGAAAACAAATTCTGGGGTCACATATCGACCAAAAAATTCAAAGGACGCCCATATTTCAAAACGACCGTTTCAAAAGGCATATTTTACGCACATTAGTGTTCTGCTTCTTTTTCTTTCTTTCTTTCATGGTTAAAAAAACAGGAATGGAAAAAGGCATCCCTCAGAATGGGCGAAAATATTTGCAAACGAATCAATGGACAAAGGTTTAATCTCCAACATATATAAAGAGCTCATGCAGCTTAATATTAAAACAACAAACAACCCAATACAAAAATGGGCAGAAGATCTAAAGAGACGTTTCTTCAAAGAAGACACAGAGACGGCCAAGACGCACATGAAAAGCTGCTCAACATCACTAATTATTAGAGAAATGCAAATCAAAACTACAATGAGGGATCACCTCACACCTGTTAGAATCGGCATCATCAGAAAATCTACAACCAACAAATTCAGGGGAGGGTGCGGACAAAAGGAACCCTCTTCCACTACTGGTGGGAATGTAAATTGATACAGTGTCTATGGACAACAGTATGGAGTCTCGTTAAAAAAAACTTGAAATAGAATTACCATATGATCCGGCAATCCCACTTCTGGGCATATACCCAGAGAAAACCATAAATCAAAAAGGCACATTCACCACAATGGTCATTGCAGCACTATTTACAATAGCCAGGTAATGGAAGCAACCTAAATACCCACAGACAGACGAATGGATAAAGATGTGGTACATATATAAAATGGAATATTACTCAGCCATAAGAAGGAATGAAACTGGGTCATTTGTAGAGACGTCGATGGATCTAGAGACTGTCATACAGAATGAAGTAAGTCGGAAAGAGAAAAACAGATATTGTATTTTAATGCATATATGTGGAACCTAGAAAAATGGTACAGATGAACTGGTTTGCAGGGAAGAAAGAGAGACACAGAGGTAGAGAACAAACGTATGGACACCAAGTGTGGGAAGCCATGGGGTGGTGGTGGTGGGATGAGTCGGGAGATTGGGATTGACCTCTATACATGTATATGCATAAAATACATAACTAATAATAACCTGCTGTATTAAAAAATAAATAAAATTAAATTTCAAAATTTTATAAAATAAAATTTAAAAATAGAAAAAAGGTCTTCCCTTCACACAGATGTATTTATATGAATGAACTATTGCCATGCTTATATCAATAAATACACAAAAGAGGAATAAAACCTAACTTGAACCAAAAAGGAAAAAAATACCTGAACCCACCAGTTATACAGAGGAAAACCCTATCAGGGCACTTGCTCCAGCGGTAAACAATTCTGAAATTGGTCAGAGGTGGGGAATCATCTCCCATACAGCCAGCAGCCCACCCCCCACGCAAGGAGCGTCCTCATTGCAAAGCTGGGGGACCGTGCTGAGGCATCTGTGAGTAAACGTGAGCAGAGCCCCAGGCCAGCTGCTGCTGAACTGTTCCCACCCTTCCCAGGTAAAACACCTGAATAAGTACAAGGGCTTGAAAGCCTAGAGGAAGGGCCGTGGAGCCACACCAGCGGCAGCACGCAGGCCAACTTGGTGCCTGCAGGCCAGCCAGGATGGTCCTGGCCCCGGGTGCTCTTCTAGAAGCTTTCCATTGCCCTGCCTGAGATACCCTTCCTGTCCAGGCCCCCACTGCTTTTTTCCTTCCTCACCTCTGTCCGGAGAGAAATTCCAGCGGAAGGTATGGGTGACACATCCTCTTCTTTACAGGTGGCAGCCTGGCAACTCCTGCAGAACGTCCAGCAGAGCCCCACTCACAACGGGCCACCCACAAAGCCGTGGCCCCTCACTCCCTCCCACCAGCACAGCCCCGAGACTGCTGACGGGGCAGAGAATATGGAGTCAGGCACAGCTTCAGGGGCTATTGCTGCCTGGAGCGCTGTTTATATTGACCTCAACCCAGGCACACCTGAGGAGGGCCGGCCGGCAGGTTCACGATGACCAGGTCAGCTAATCCTCAGCCCTCAGGGAATCACACTGTTGAAAATGGACCTCACTAAGGCAGAGTAGAAGCCAAGGAATAAAAGGACACAATGCCATTTGCAGCACTGTAGATGTGTCTAGAGGTAATCACGTGACTTGTAGTAAGTCAGAAAGTGAAAGACACACATCATATCATATCACTTATAGGTGTTACCTAAAAACGGATACCAGGGCAGATATTTCCACGGAGAAGGACAATCACAGATTCATTAAACAAACTTATGGTTCACCAATGGAAAGGTGTGAGGATTGGTTTCATTACGATATTGGGGTTAACAGACATACAAACACAGGTGACATATATAATCACCAAAGACCTTGGAATACCAAGAGAAGACTACTCAACATTCTGTCATAACGTACATGGGAAAAGGATCCCAGGAAGAACAGACATATGTGTATGTGTAAAAGAAGCACATCTTCCACACCTACCACAAGCCAAACATTGTAATCAAACTTGCTGTAATAAAACATAAAAAATTAAATTAAAAACACGAAGAAGAAGTAGTGAGACCAACTTGAGGGGCTTTCTCCTGGCACATTCCATTCTAAATTCCAATCTAGAACACGACTTCCATTGAGGCTCTGTTGCCCTAGTAACCAGATTTGGTAAGGGAGAACTGCTGCCACCTTGTGGCCGTTTCACACAACAGCAGCTTTAATCCCAGCGCTCATGGTCAGTTGATATTCAAAATCATTGCAGACCTGTAAATGACACCTGCCCTGAAAACAAATCCTGGGGTCACATATCGACCAAAAAATTCAAAGGACGCCCATATTTCAAAACGACCGTTTCAAAAGGCATATTTTACGCACATTAGTGTTCTGCTTCTTTTTCTTTCTTTCTTTCATGGTTAAAAAAACAGGAATGGAAAAAGGCATCCCTCAGAATGGGCGAAAATATTTGCAAACGAATCAATGGACAAAGGTTTAATCTCCAACATATATAAAGAGCTCATGCAGCTTAATATTAAAACAACAAACAACCCAATACAAAAATGGGCAGAAGATCTAAAGAGACGTTTCTTCAAAGAAGACACAGAGACGGCCAAGACGCACATGAAAAGCTGCTCAACATCACTAATTATTAGAGAAATGCAAATCAAAACTACAATGAGGGATCACCTCACACCTGTTAGAATCGGCATCATCAGAAAATCTACAACCAACAAATTCAGGGGAGGGTGCGGACAAAAGGAACCCTCTTCCACTACTGGTGGGAATGTAAATTGATACAGTGTCTATGGACAACAGTATGGAGTCTCGTTAAAAAAAACTTGAAATAGAATTACCATATGATCCGGCAATCCCACTTCTGGGCATATACCCAGAGAAAACCATAAATCAAAAAGGCACATTCACCACAATGGTCATTGCAGCACTATTTACAATAGCCAGGTAATGGAAGCAACCTAAATACCCACAGACAGACGAATGGATAAAGATGTGGTACATATATAAAATGGAATATTACTCAGCCATAAGAAGGAATGAAACTGGGTCATTTGTAGAGACGTCGATGGATCTAGAGACTGTCATACAGAATGAAGTAAGTCGGAAAGAGAAAAACAGATATTGTATTTTAATGCATATATGTGGAACCTAGAAAAATGGTACAGATGAACTGGTTTGCAGGGAAGAAAGAGAGACACAGAGGTAGAGAACAAACGTATGGACACCAAGTGTGGGAAGCCATGGGGTGGTGGTGGTGGGATGAGTCGGGAGATTGGGATTGACCTGTATACATGTATATGCATAAAATACATAACTAATAATAACCTGCTGTATAAAAAAATAAATAAAATTAAATTTCAAAATTTTATAAAATAAAATTTAAAAATAGAAAAAAGGTCTTCCCTTCACACAGATGTATTTATATGAATGAACTATTGCCATGCTTATATCAATAAATACACAAAAGAGGAATAAAACCTAACTTGAACCAAAAAGGAAAAAAATACCTGAACCCACCAGTTATACAGAGGAAAACCCTATCAGGGCACTTGCTCCAGCGGTAAACAATTCTGAAATTGGTCAGAGGTGGGGAATCATCTCCCATACAGCCAGCAGCCCACCCCCCACGCAAGGAGCGTCCTCATTGCAAAGCTGGGGGACCGTGCCGAGGCATCTGTGAGTAAACGTGAGCAGAGCCCCAGGCCAGCTGCTGCTGAACTGTTCCCACCCTTCCCAGGTAAAACACCTGAATAAGTACAAGGGCTTGAAAGCCTAGAGGAAGGGCCGTGGAGCCACACCAGCGGCAGCACGCAGGCCAACTTGGTGCCTGCAGGCCAGCCAGGATGGTCCTGGCCCCGGGTGCTCTTCTAGAAGCTTTCCATTGCCCTGCCTGAGATACCCTTCCTGTCCAGGCCCCCACAGCTTTTTTCCTTCCTCACCTCTGTCCGGAGAGAAATTCCAGCGGAAGGTATGGGTGACACATCCTCTTCTTTACAGGTGGCAGCCTGGCAACTCCTGCAGAACGTCCAGCAGAGCCCCACTCACAACGGGCCACCCACAAAGCCGTGGCCCCTCACTCCCTCCCACCAGCACAGCCCCGAGACTGCTGACGGGGCAGAGAATATGGAGTCAGGCACAGCTTCAGGGGCTATTGCTGCCTGGAGCGCTGTTTATATTGACCTCAACCCAGGCACACCTGAGGAGGGCCGGCCGGCAGGTTCACGATGACCAGGTCAGCTAATCCTCAGCCCTCAGGGAATCACACTGTTGAAAATGGACCTCACTAAGGCAGAGTAGAAGCCAAGGAATAAAAGGACACAATTCCATTTGCAGCACTGTAGATGTGTCTAGAGGTAATCACGTGACTTGTAGTAAGTCAGAAAGTGAAAGACACATATCATATCATATCACTTATAGGTGTTACCTAAAAACGGATACCAGGGCAGATATTTCCACGGAGAAGGACAATCACAGATTCATTAAACAAACTTATGGTTCACCAATGGAAAGGTGTGAGGATTGGTTTCATTACGATATTGGGGTTAACAGACATACAAACACAGGTGACATATATAATCACCAAAGACCTTGGAATACCAAGAGAAGACTACTCAACATTCTGTCATAACGTACATGGGAAAAGGATCCCAGGAAGAACAGACATATGTGTATGTGTAAAAGAAGCACATCTTCCACACCTACCACAAGCCAAACATTGTAATCAAACTTGCTGTAATAAAACATAAAAAATTAAATTAAAAACACGAAGAAGAAGTAGTGAGACCAACTTGAGGGGCTTTCTCCTGGCACATTCCATTCTAAATTCCAATCTAGAACACGACTTCCATTGAGGCTCTGTTGCCCTAGTAACCAGATTTGGTAAGGGAGAACTGCTGCCACCTTGTGGCCGTTTCACACAACAGCAGCTTTAATCCCAGCGCTCATGGTCAGTTGATATTCAAAATCATTGCAGACCTGTAAATGACACCTGCCCTGAAAACAAATCCTGGGGTCACATATCGACCAAAAAATTCAAAGGACGCCCATATTTCAAAACGACCGTTTCAAAAGGCATATTTTACGCACATTAGTGTTCTGCTTCTTTTTCTTTCTTTCTTTCATGGTTAAAAAAACAGGAATGGAAAAAGGCATCCCTCAGAATGGGCGAAAATATTTGCAAACGAATCAATGGACAAAGGTTTAATCTCCAACATATATAAAGAGCTCATGCAGCTTAATATTAAAACAACAAACAACCCAATACAAAAATGGGCAGAAGATCTAAAGAGACGTTTCTTCAAAGAAGACACAGAGACGGCCAAGACGCACATGAAAAGCTGCTCAACATCACTAATTATTAGAGAAATGCAAATCAAAACTACAATGAGGGATCACCTCACACCTGTTAGAATCGGCATCATCAGAAAATCTACAACCAACAAATTCAGGGGAGGGTGCGGACAAAAGGAACCCTCTTCCACTACTGGTGGGAATGTAAATTGATACAGTGTCTATGGACAACAGTATGGAGTCTCGTTAAAAAAAACTTGAAATAGAATTACCATATGATCCGGCAATCCCACTTCTGGGCATATACCCAGAGAAAACCATAAATCAAAAAGGCACATTCACCACAATGGTCATTGCAGCACTATTTACAATAGCCAGGTAATGGAAGCAACCTAAATACCCACAGACAGACGAATGGATAAAGATGTGGTACATATATAAAATGGAATATTACTCAGCCATAAGAAGGAATGAAACTGGGTCATTTGTAGAGACGTCGATGGATCTAGAGACTGTCATACAGAATGAAGTAAGTCGGAAAGAGAAAAACAGATATTGTATTTTAATGCATATATGTGGAACCTAGAAAAATGGTACAGATGAACTGGTTTGCAGGGAAGAAAGAGAGACACAGAGGTAGAGAACAAACGTATGGACACCAAGTGTGGGAAGCCATGGGGTGGTGGTGGTGGGATGAGTCGGGAGATTGGGATTGACCTGTATACATGTATATGCATAAAATACATAACTAATAATAACCTGCTGTATAAAAAAATAAATAAAATTAAATTTCAAAATTTTATAAAATAAAATTTAAAAATAGAAAAAAGGTCTTCCCTTCACACAGATGTATTTATATGAATGAACTATTGCCATGCTTATATCAATAAATACACAAAAGAGGAATAAAACCTAACTTGAACCAAAAAGGAAAAAAATACCTGAACCCACCAGTTATACAGAGGAAAACCCTATCAGGGCACTTGCTCCAGCGGTAAACAATTCTGAAATTGGTCAGAGGTGGGGAATCATCTCCCATACAGCCAGCAGCCCACCCCCCACGCAAGGAGCGTCCTCATTGCAAAGCTGGGGGACCGTGCCGAGGCATCTGTGAGTAAACGTGAGCAGAGCCCCAGGCCAGCTGCTGCTGAACTGTTCCCACCCTTCCCAGGTAAAACACCTGAATAAGTACAAGGGCTTGAAAGCCTAGAGGAAGGGCCGTGGAGCCACACCAGCGGCAGCACGCAGGCCAACTTGGTGCCTGCAGGCCAGCCAGGATGGTCCTGGCCCCGGGTGCTCTTCTAGAAGCTTTCCATTGCCCTGCCTGAGATACCCTTCCTGTCCAGGCCCCCACTGCTTTTTTCCTTCCTCACCTCTGTCCGGAGAGAAATTCCAGCGGAAGGTATGGGTGACACATCCTCTTCTTTACAGGTGGCAGCCTGGCAACTCCTGCAGAACGTCCAGCAGAGCCCCACTCACAACGGGCCACCCACAAAGCCGTGGCCCCTCACTCCCTCCCACCAGCACAGCCCCGAGACTGCTGACGGGGCAGAGAATATGGAGTCAGGCACAGCTTCAGGGGCTATTGCTGCCTGGAGCGCTGTTTATATTGACCTCAACCCAGGCACACCTGAGGAGGGCCGGCCGGCAGGTTCAGGCTGCCCAGGTCAGCTAATCCTCAGCCCTCAGGGAATCACACTGTTGAAAATGGACCTCACTAAGGCAGAGTAGAAGCCAAGGAATAAAAGGACACAATTCCATTTGCAGCACTGTAGATGTGTCTAGAGGTAATCACGTGACTTGTAGTAAGTCAGAAAGTGAAAGACACATATCATATCATATCACTTATAGGTGTTACCTAAAAACGGATACCAGGGCAGATATTTCCACGGAGAAGGACAATCACAGATTCATTAAACAAACTTATGGTTCACCAATGGAAAGGTGTGAGGATTGGTTTCATTACGATATTGGGGTTAACAGACATACAAACACAGGTGACATATATAATCACCAAAGACCTTGGAATACCAAGAGAAGACTACTCAACATTCTGTCATAACGTACATGGGAAAAGGATCCCAGGAAGAACAGACATATGTGTATGTGTAAAAGAAGCACATCTTCCACACCTACCACAAGCCAAACATTGTAATCAAACTTGCTGTAATAAAACATAAAAAATTAAATTAAAAACACGAAGAAGAAGTAGTGAGACCAACTTGAGGGGCTTTCTCCTGGCACATTCCATTCTAAATTCCAATCTAGAACACGACTTCCATTGAGGCTCTGTTGCCCTAGTAACCAGATTTGGTAAGGGAGAACTGCTGCCACCTTGTGGCCGTTTCACACAACAGCAGCTTTAATCCCAGCGCTCATGGTCAGTTGATATTCAAAATCATTGCAGACCTGTAAATGACACCTGCCCTGAAAACAAATCCTGGGGTCACATATCGACCAAAAAATTCAAAGGACGCCCATATTTCAAAACGACCGTTTCAAAAGGCATATTTTACGCACATTAGTGTTCTGCTTCTTTTTCTTTCTTTCTTTCATGGTTAAAAAAACAGGAATGGAAAAAGGCATCCCTCAGAATGGGCGAAAATATTTGCAAACGAATCAATGGACAAAGGTTTAATCTCCAACATATATAAAGAGCTCATGCAGCTTAATATTAAAACAACAAACAACCCAATACAAAAATGGGCAGAAGATCTAAAGAGACGTTTCTTCAAAGAAGACACAGAGACGGCCAAGACGCACATGAAAAGCTGCTCAACATCACTAATTATTAGAGAAATGCAAATCAAAACTACAATGAGGGATCACCTCACACCTGTTAGAATCGGCATCATCAGAAAATCTACAACCAACAAATTCAGGGGAGGGTGCGGACAAAAGGAACCCTCTTCCACTACTGGTGGGAATGTAAATTGATACAGTGTCTATGGACAACAGTATGGAGTCTCGTTAAAAAAAACTTGAAATAGAATTACCATATGATCCGGCAATCCCACTTCTGGGCATATACCCAGAGAAAACCATAAATCAAAAAGGCACATTCACCACAATGGTCATTGCAGCACTATTTACAATAGCCAGGTAATGGAAGCAACCTAAATACCCACAGACAGACGAATGGATAAAGATGTGGTACATATATAAAATGGAATATTACTCAGCCATAAGAAGGAATGAAACTGGGTCATTTGTAGAGACGTCGATGGATCTAGAGACTGTCATACAGAATGAAGTAAGTCGGAAAGAGAAAAACAGATATTGTATTTTAATGCATATATGTGGAACCTAGAAAAATGGTACAGATGAACTGGTTTGCAGGGAAGAAAGAGAGACACAGAGGTAGAGAACAAACGTATGGACACCAAGTGTGGGAAGCCATGGGGTGGTGGTGGTGGGATGAGTCGGGAGATTGGGATTGACCTCTATACATGTATATGCATAAAATACATAACTAATAATAACCTGCTGTATTAAAAAATAAATAAAATTAAATTTCAAAATTTTATAAAATAAAATTTAAAAATAGAAAAAAGGTCTTCCCTTCACACAGATGTATTTATATGAATGAACTATTGCCATGCTTATATCAATAAATACACAAAAGAGGAATAAAACCTAACTTGAACCAAAAAGGAAAAAAATACCTGAACCCACCAGTTATACAGAGGAAAACCCTATCAGGGCACTTGCTCCAGCGGTAAACAATTCTGAAATTGGTCAGAGGTGGGGAATCATCTCCCATACAGCCAGCAGCCCACCCCCCACGCAAGGAGCGTCCTCATTGCAAAGCTGGGGGACCGTGCCGAGGCATCTGTGAGTAAACGTGAGCAGAGCCCCAGGCCAGCTGCTGCTGAACTGTTCCCACCCTTCCCAGGTAAAACACCTGAATAAGTACAAGGGCTTGAAAGCCTAGAGGAAGGGCCGTGGAGCCACACCAGCGGCAGCACGCAGGCCAACTTGGTGCCTGCAGGCCAGCCAGGATGGTCCTGGCCCCGGGTGCTCTTCTAGAAGCTTTCCATTGCCCTGCCTGAGATACCCTTCCTGTCCAGGCCCCCACTGCTTTTTTCCTTCCTCACCTCTGTCCGGAGAGAAATTCCAGCGGAAGGTATGGGTGACACATCCTCTTCTTTACAGGTGGCAGCCTGGCAACTCCTGCAGAACGTCCAGCAGAGCCCCACTCACAACGGGCCACCCACAAAGCCGTGGCCCCTCACTCCCTCCCACCAGCACAGCCCCGAGACTGCTGACGGGGCAGAGAATATGGAGTCAGGCACAGCTTCAGGGGCTATTGCTGCCTGGAGCGCTGTTTATATTGACCTCAACCCAGGCACACCTGAGGAGGGCCGGCCGGCAGGTTCACGATGCCCAGGTCAGCTAATCCTCAGCCCTCAGGGAATCACACTGTTGAAAATGGACCTCACTAAGGCAGAGTAGAAGCCAAGGAATAAAAGGACACAATGCCATTTGCAGCACTGTAGATGTGTCTAGAGGTAATCACGTGACTTGTAGTAAGTCAGAAAGTGAAAGACACGTATCATATCATATCACTTATAGGTGTTACCTAAAAACGGATACCAGGGCAGATATTTCCACGGAGAAGGACAATCACAGATTCATTAAACAAACTTATGGTTCACCAATGGAAAGGTGTGAGGATTGGTTTCATTACGATATTGGGGTTAACAGACATACAAACACAGGTGACATATATAATCACCAAAGACCTTGGAATACCAAGAGAAGACTACTCAACATTCTGTCATAACGTACATGGGAAAAGGATCCCAGGAAGAACAGACATATGTGTATGTGTAAAAGAAGCACATCTTCCACACCTACCACAAGCCAAACATTGTAATCAAACTTGCTGTAATAAAACATAAAAAATTAAATTAAAAACACGAAGAAGAAGTAGTGAGACCAACTTGAGGGGCTTTCTCCTGGCACATTCCATTCTAAATTCCAATCTAGAACACGACTTCCATTGAGGCTCTGTTGCCCTAGTAACCAGATTTGGTAAGGGAGAACTGCTGCCACCTTGTGGCCGTTTCACACAACAGCAGCTTTAATCCCAGCGCTCATGGTCAGTTGATATTCAAAATCATTGCAGACCTGTAAATGACACCTGCCCTGAAAACAAATCCTGGGGTCACATATCGACCAAAAAATTCAAAGGACGCCCATATTTCAAAACGACCGTTTCAAAAGGCATATTTTACGCACATTAGTGTTCTGCTTCTTTTTCTTTCTTTCTTTCATGGTTAAAAAAACAGGAATGGAAAAAGGCATCCCTCAGAATGGGCGAAAATATTTGCAAACGAATCAATGGACAAAGGTTTAATCTCCAACATATATAAAGAGCTCATGCAGCTTAATATTAAAACAACAAACAACCCAATACAAAAATGGGCAGAAGATCTAAAGAGACGTTTCTTCAAAGAAGACACAGAGACGGCCAAGACGCACATGAAAAGCTGCTCAACATCACTAATTATTAGAGAAATGCAAATCAAAACTACAATGAGGGATCACCTCACACCTGTTAGAATCGGCATCATCAGAAAATCTACAACCAACAAATTCAGGGGAGGGTGCGGACAAAAGGAACCCTCTTCCACTACTGGTGGGAATGTAAATTGATACAGTGTCTATGGACAACAGTATGGAGTCTCGTTAAAAAAAACTTGAAATAGAATTACCATATGATCCGGCAATCCCACTTCTGGGCATATACCCAGAGAAAACCATAAATCAAAAAGGCACATTCACCACAATGGTCATTGCAGCACTATTTACAATAGCCAGGTAATGGAAGCAACCTAAATACCCACAGACAGACGAATGGATAAAGATGTGGTACATATATAAAATGGAATATTACTCAGCCATAAGAAGGAATGAAACTGGGTCATTTGTAGAGACGTCGATGGATCTAGAGACTGTCATACAGAATGAAGTAAGTCGGAAAGAGAAAAACAGATATTGTATTTTAATGCATATATGTGGAACCTAGAAAAATGGTACAGATGAACTGGTTTGCAGGGAAGAAAGAGAGACACAGAGGTAGAGAACAAACGTATGGACACCAAGTGTGGGAAGCCATGGGGTGGTGGTGGTGGGATGAGTCGGGAGATTGGGATTGACCTGTATACATGTATATGCATAAAATACATAACTAATAATAACCTGCTGTATAAAAAAATAAATAAAATTAAATTTCAAAATTTTATAAAATAAAATTTAAAAATAGAAAAAAGGTCTTCCCTTCACACAGATGTATTTATATGAATGAACTATTGCCATGCTTATATCAATAAATACACAAAAGAGGAATAAAACCTAACTTGAACCAAAAAGGAAAAAAATACCTGAACCCACCAGTTATACAGAGGAAAACCCTATCAGGGCACTTGCTCCAGCGGTAAACAATTCTGAAATTGGTCAGAGGTGGGGAATCATCTCCCATACAGCCAGCAGCCCACCCCCCACGCAAGGAGCGTCCTCATTGCAAAGCTGGGGGACCGTGCCGAGGCATCTGTGAGTAAACGTGAGCAGAGCCCCAGGCCAGCTGCTGCTGAACTGTTCCCACCCTTCCCAGGTAAAACACCTGAATAAGTACAAGGGCTTGAAAGCCTAGAGGAAGGGCCGTGGAGCCACACCAGCGGCAGCACGCAGGCCAACTTGGTGCCTGCAGGCCAGCCAGGATGGTCCTGGCCCCGGGTGCTCTTCTAGAAGCTTTCCATTGCCCTGCCTGAGATACCCTTCCTGTCCAGGCCCCCACTGCTTTTTTCCTTCCTCACCTCTGTCCGGAGAGAAATTCCAGCGGAAGGTATGGGTGACACATCCTCTTCTTTACAGGTGGCAGCCTGGCAACTCCTGCAGAACGTCCAGCAGAGCCCCACTCACAACGGGCCACCCACAAAGCCGTGGCCCCTCACTCCCTCCCACCAGCACAGCCCCGAGACTGCTGACGGGGCAGAGAATATGGAGTCAGGCACAGCTTCAGGGGCTATTGCTGCCTGGAGCGCTGTTTATATTGACCTCAACCCAGGCACACCTGAGGAGGGCCGGCCGGCAGGTTCACGATGACCAGGTCAGCTAATCCTCAGCCCTCAGGGAATCACACTGTTGAAAATGGACCTCACTAAGGCAGAGTAGAAGCCAAGGAATAAAAGGACACAATGCCATTTGCAGCACTGTAGATGTGTCTAGAGGTAATCACGTGACTTGTAGTAAGTCAGAAAGTGAAAGACACGTATCATATCATATCACTTATAGGTGTTACCTAAAAACGGATACCAGGGCAGATATTTCCACGGAGAAGGACAATCACAGATTCATTAAACAAACTTATGGTTCACCAATGGAAAGGTGTGAGGATTGGTTTCATTACGATATTGGGGTTAACAGACATACAAACACAGGTGACATATATAATCACCAAAGACCTTGGAATACCAAGAGAAGACTACTCAACATTCTGTCATAACGTACATGGGAAAAGGATCCCAGGAAGAACAGACATATGTGTATGTGTAAAAGAAGCACATCTTCCACACCTACCACAAGCCAAACATTGTAATCAAACTTGCTGTAATAAAACATAAAAAATTAAATTAAAAACACGAAGAAGAAGTAGTGAGACCAACTTGAGGGGCTTTCTCCTGGCACATTCCATTCTAAATTCCAATCTAGAACACGACTTCCATTGAGGCTCTGTTGCCCTAGTAACCAGATTTGGTAAGGGAGAACTGCTGCCACCTTGTGGCCGTTTCACACAACAGCAGCTTTAATCCCAGCGCTCATGGTCAGTTGATATTCAAAATCATTGCAGACCTGTAAATGACACCTGCCCTGAAAACAAATCCTGGGGTCACATATCGACCAAAAAATTCAAAGGACGCCCATATTTCAAAACGACCGTTTCAAAAGGCATATTTTACGCACATTAGTGTTCTGCTTCTTTTTCTTTCTTTCTTTCATGGTTAAAAAAACAGGAATGGAAAAAGGCATCCCTCAGAATGGGCGAAAATATTTGCAAACGAATCAATGGACAAAGGTTTAATCTCCAACATATATAAAGAGCTCATGCAGCTTAATATTAAAACAACAAACAACCCAATACAAAAATGGGCAGAAGATCTAAAGAGACGTTTCTTCAAAGAAGACACAGAGACGGCCAAGACGCACATGAAAAGCTGCTCAACATCACTAATTATTAGAGAAATGCAAATCAAAACTACAATGAGGGATCACCTCACACCTGTTAGAATCGGCATCATCAGAAAATCTACAACCAACAAATTCAGGGGAGGGTGCGGACAAAAGGAACCCTCTTCCACTACTGGTGGGAATGTAAATTGATACAGTGTCTATGGACAACAGTATGGAGTCTCGTTAAAAAAAACTTGAAATAGAATTACCATATGATCCGGCAATCCCACTTCTGGGCATATACCCAGAGAAAACCATAAATCAAAAAGGCACATTCACCACAATGGTCATTGCAGCACTATTTACAATAGCCAGGTAATGGAAGCAACCTAAATACCCACAGACAGACGAATGGATAAAGATGTGGTACATATATAAAATGGAATATTACTCAGCCATAAGAAGGAATGAAACTGGGTCATTTGTAGAGACGTCGATGGATCTAGAGACTGTCATACAGAATGAAGTAAGTCGGAAAGAGAAAAACAGATATTGTATTTTAATGCATATATGTGGAACCTAGAAAAATGGTACAGATGAACTGGTTTGCAGGGAAGAAAGAGAGACACAGAGGTAGAGAACAAACGTATGGACACCAAGTGTGGGAAGCCATGGGGTGGTGGTGGTGGGATGAGTCGGGAGATTGGGATTGACCTGTATACATGTATATGCATAAAATACATAACTAATAATAACCTGCTGTATAAAAAAATAAATAAAATTAAATTTCAAAATTTTATAAAATAAAATTTAAAAATAGAAAAAAGGTCTTCCCTTCACACAGATGTATTTATATGAATGAACTATTGCCATGCTTATATCAATAAATACACAAAAGAGGAATAAAACCTAACTTGAACCAAAAAGGAAAAAAATACCTGAACCCACCAGTTATACAGAGGAAAACCCTATCAGGGCACTTGCTCCAGCGGTAAACAATTCTGAAATTGGTCAGAGGTGGGGAATCATCTCCCATACAGCCAGCAGCCCACCCCCCACGCAAGGAGCGTCCTCATTGCAAAGCTGGGGGACCGTGCCGAGGCATCTGTGAGTAAACGTGAGCAGAGCCCCAGGCCAGCTGCTGCTGAACTGTTCCCACCCTTCCCAGGTAAAACACCTGAATAAGTACAAGGGCTTGAAAGCCTAGAGGAAGGGCCGTGGAGCCACACCAGCGGCAGCACGCAGGCCAACTTGGTGCCTGCAGGCCAGCCAGGATGGTCCTGGCCCCGGGTGCTCTTCTAGAAGCTTTCCATTGCCCTGCCTGAGATACCCTTCCTGTCCAGGCCCCCACTGCTTTTTTCCTTCCTCACCTCTGTCCGGAGAGAAATTCCAGCGGAAGGTATGGGTGACACATCCTCTTCTTTACAGGTGGCAGCCTGGCAACTCCTGCAGAACGTCCAGCAGAGCCCCACTCACA
This sequence comes from Mesoplodon bidens, assembly GCF_964165515.1. Taxonomy (NCBI): domain Eukaryota; kingdom Metazoa; phylum Chordata; class Mammalia; order Artiodactyla; family Ziphiidae; genus Mesoplodon; species Mesoplodon bidens. The sequence continues at coordinate 811,082 of NW_027672032.1, read as the reverse complement.
ACGGGCCACCCACAAAGCCGTGGCCCCTCACTCCCTCCCACCAGCACAGCCCCGAGACTGCTGACGGGGCAGAGAATATGGAGTCAGGCACAGCTTCAGGGGCTATTGCTGCCTGGAGCGCTGTTTATATTGACCTCAACCCAGGCACACCTGAGGAGGGCCGGCCGGCAGGTTCAGGCTGCCCAGGTCAGCTAATCCTCAGCCCTCAGGGAATCACACTGTTGAAAATGGACCTCACTAAGGCAGAGTAGAAGCCAAGGAATAAAAGGACACAATTCCATTTGCAGCACTGTAGATGTGTCTAGAGGTAATCACGTGACTTGTAGTAAGTCAGAAAGTGAAAGACACATATCATATCATATCACTTATAGGTGTTACCTAAAAACGGATACCAGGGCAGATATTTCCACGGAGAAGGACAATCACAGATTCATTAAACAAACTTATGGTTCACCAATGGAAAGGTGTGAGGATTGGTTTCATTACGATATTGGGGTTAACAGACATACAAACACAGGTGACATATATAATCACCAAAGACCTTGGAATACCAAGAGAAGACTACTCAACATTCTGTCATAACGTACATGGGAAAAGGATCCCAGGAAGAACAGACATATGTGTATGTGTAAAAGAAGCACATCTTCCACACCTACCACAAGCCAAACATTGTAATCAAACTTGCTGTAATAAAACATAAAAAATTAAATTAAAAACACGAAGAAGAAGTAGTGAGACCAACTTGAGGGGCTTTCTCCTGGCACATTCCATTCTAAATTCCAATCTAGAACACGACTTCCATTGAGGCTCTGTTGCCCTAGTAACCAGATTTGGTAAGGGAGAACTGCTGCCACCTTGTGGCCGTTTCACACAACAGCAGCTTTAATCCCAGCGCTCATGGTCAGTTGATATTCAAAATCATTGCAGACCTGTAAATGACACCTGCCCTGAAAACAAATCCTGGGGTCACATATCGACCAAAAAATTCAAAGGACGCCCATATTTCAAAACGACCGTTTCAAAAGGCATATTTTACGCACATTAGTGTTCTGCTTCTTTTTCTTTCTTTCTTTCTTTGTTAAAAAAACAGGAATGGAAAAAGGCATCCCTCAGAATGGGCGAAAATATTTGCAAACGAATCAATGGACAAAGGTTTAATCTCCAACATATATAAAGAGCTCATGCAGCTTAATATTAAAACAACAAACAACCCAATACAAAAATGGGCAGAAGATCTAAAGAGACGTTTCTTCAAAGAAGACACAGAGACGGCCAAGACGCACATGAAAAGCTGCTCAACATCACTAATTATTAGAGAAATGCAAATCAAAACTACAATGAGGGATCACCTCACACCTGTTAGAATCGGCATCATCAGAAAATCTACAACCAACAAATTCAGGGGAGGGTGCGGACAAAAGGAACCCTCTTCCACTACTGGTGGGAATGTAAATTGATACAGTGTCTATGGACAACAGTATGGAGTCTCGTTAAAAAAAACTTGAAATAGAATTACCATATGATCCGGCAATCCCACTTCTGGGCATATACCCAGAGAAAACCATAAATCAAAAAGGCACATTCACCACAATGGTCATTGCAGCACTATTTACAATAGCCAGGTAATGGAAGCAACCTAAATACCCACAGACAGACGAATGGATAAAGATGTGGTACATATATAAAATGGAATATTACTCAGCCATAAGAAGGAATGAAACTGGGTCATTTGTAGAGACGTCGATGGATCTAGAGACTGTCATACAGAATGAAGTAAGTCGGAAAGAGAAAAACAGATATTGTATTTTAATGCATATATGTGGAACCTAGAAAAATGGTACAGATGAACTGGTTTGCAGGGAAGAAAGAGAGACACAGAGGTAGAGAACAAACGTATGGACACCAAGTGTGGGAAGCCATGGGGTGGTGGTGGTGGGATGAGTCGGGAGATTGGGATTGACCTCTATACATGTATATGCATAAAATACATAACTAATAATAACCTGCTGTATTAAAAAATAAATAAAATTAAATTTCAAAATTTTATAAAATAAAATTTAAAAATAGAAAAAAGGTCTTCCCTTCACACAGATGTATTTATATGAATGAACTATTGCCATGCTTATATCAATAAATACACAAAAGAGGAATAAAACCTAACTTGAACCAAAAAGGAAAAAAATACCTGAACCCACCAGTTATACAGAGGAAAACCCTATCAGGGCACTTGCTCCAGCGGTAAACAATTCTGAAATTGTTCAGAGGTGGGGAATCATCTCCCATACAGCCAGCAGCCCACCCCCCACGCAAGGAGCGTCCTCATTGCAAAGCTGGGGGACCGTGCCGAGGCATCTGTGAGTAAACGTGAGCAGAGCCCCAGGCCAGCTGCTGCTGAACTGTTCCCACCCTTCCCAGGTAAAACACCTGAATAAGTACAAGGGCTTGAAAGCCTAGAGGAAGGGCCGTGGAGCCACACCAGCGGCAGCACGCAGGCCAACTTGGTGCCTGCAGGCCAGCCAGGATGGTCCTGGCCCCGGGTGCTCTTCTAGAAGCTTTCCATTGCCCTGCCTGAGATACCCTTCCTGTCCAGGCCCCCACTGCTTTTTTCCTTCCTCACCTCTGTCCGGAGAGAAATTCCAGCGGAAGGTATGGGTGACACATCCTCTTCTTTACAGGTGGCAGCCTGGCAACTCCTGCAGAACGTCCAGCAGAGCCCCACTCACAACGGGCCACCCACAAAGCCGTGGCCCCTCACTCCCTCCCACCAGCACAGCCCCGAGACTGCTGACGGGGCAGAGAATATGGAGTCAGGCACAGCTTCAGGGGCTATTGCTGCCTGGAGCGCTGTTTATATTGACCTCAACCCAGGCACACCTGAGGAGGGCCGGCCGGCAGGTTCACGATGCCCAGGTCAGCTAATCCTCAGCCCTCAGGGAATCACACTGTTGAAAATGGACCTCACTAAGGCAGAGTAGAAGCCAAGGAATAAAAGGACACAATGCCATTTGCAGCACTGTAGATGTGTCTAGAGGTAATCACGTGACTTGTAGTAAGTCAGAAAGTGAAAGACACGTATCATATCATATCACTTATAGGTGTTACCTAAAAACGGATACCAGGGCAGATATTTCCACGGAGAAGGACAATCACAGATTCATTAAACAAACTTATGGTTCACCAATGGAAAGGTGTGAGGATTGGTTTCATTACGATATTGGGGTTAACAGACATACAAACACAGGTGACATATATAATCACCAAAGACCTTGGAATACCAAGAGAAGACTACTCAACATTCTGTCATAACGTACATGGGAAAAGGATCCCAGGAAGAACAGACATATGTGTATGTGTAAAAGAAGCACATCTTCCACACCTACCACAAGCCAAACATTGTAATCAAACTTGCTGTAATAAAACATAAAAAATTAAATTAAAAACACGAAGAAGAAGTAGTGAGACCAACTTGAGGGGCTTTCTCCTGGCACATTCCATTCTAAATTCCAATCTAGAACACGACTTCCATTGAGGCTCTGTTGCCCTAGTAACCAGATTTGGTAAGGGAGAACTGCTGCCACCTTGTGGCCGTTTCACACAACAGCAGCTTTAATCCCAGCGCTCATGGTCAGTTGATATTCAAAATCATTGCAGACCTGTAAATGACACCTGCCCTGAAAACAAATCCTGGGGTCACATATCGACCAAAAAATTCAAAGGACGCCCATATTTCAAAACGACCGTTTCAAAAGGCATATTTTACGCACATTAGTGTTCTGCTTCTTTTTCTTTCTTTCTTTCTTTGTTAAAAAAAAAAGGAATGGAAAAAGGCATCCCTCAGAATGGGCGAAAATATTTGCAAACGAATCAATGGACAAAGGTTTAATCTCCAACATATATAAAGAGCTCATGCAGCTTAATATTAAAACAACAAACAACCCAATACAAAAATGGGCAGAAGATCTAAAGAGACGTTTCTTCAAAGAAGACACAGAGACGGCCAAGACGCACATGAAAAGCTGCTCAACATCACTAATTATTAGAGAAATGCAAATCAAAACTACAATGAGGGATCACCTCACACCTGTTAGAATCGGCATCATCAGAAAATCTACAACCAACAAACTCTGGGGAGGGTGTGGACAAAAGGAACCCTCTCCCACTATTGGTGGGAATGTAAATTGATACAGTGTCTTTGGACAACAGTATGGAGTTTCGTTAAAAATACTTGAAATAGAATTACCATATGATCCGGCAATCCCACTTCTGGGCATATACCCAGAGAAAACCATAAATCAAAAAGGCACATTCACCACAATGGTCATTGCAGCACTATTTACAATAGCCAGGTAATGGAAGCAACCTAAATACCCACAGACAGACGAATGGATAAAGATGTGGTACATATATAAAATGGAATATTACTCAGCCATAAGAAGGAATGAAACTGGGTCATTTGTAGAGACGTCGATGGATCTAGAGACTGTCATACAGAATGAAGTAAGTCGGAAAGAGAAAAACAGATATTGTATTTTAATGCATATATGTGGAACCTAGAAAAATGGTACAGATGAACTGGTTTGCAGGGAAGAAAGAGAGACACAGAGGTAGAGAACAAACGTATGGACACCAAGTGTGGGAAGCCATGGGGTGGTGGTGGTGGGATGAGTCGGGAGATTGGGATTGACCTGTATACATGTATATGCATAAAATACATAACTAATAATAACCTGCTGTATAAAAAAATAAATAAAATTAAATTTCAAAATTTTATAAAATAAAATTTAAAAATAGAAAAAAGGTCTTCCCTTCACACAGATGTATTTATATGAATGAACTCTTGCCATGCTTATATCAATAAATACACAAAAGAGGAATAAAACCTAACTTGAACCAAAAAGGAAAAAAATACCTGAACCCACCAGTTATACAGAGGAAAACCCTATCAGGGCACTTGCTCCAGCGGTAAACAATTCTGAAATTGGTCAGAGGTGGGGAATCATCTCCCATACAGCCAGCAGCCCACGCCCCACGCAAGGAGCGTCCTCATTGCAAAGCTGGGGGACCGTGCCGAGGCATCTGTGAGTAAACGTGAGCAGAGCCCCAGGCCAGCTGCTGCTGAACTGTTCCCACCCTTCCCAGGTAAAACACCTGAATATGTACAAGGGCTTGAAAGCCTAGAGGAAGGGCCGTGGAGCCACACCAGCGGCAGCACGCAGGCCAACTTGGTGCCTGCAGGCCAGCCAGGATGGTCCTGGCCCCGGGTGCTCTTCTAGAAGCTTTCCATTGCCCTGCCTGAGATACCCTTCCTGTCCAGGCCCCCACTGCTTTTTTCCTTCCTCACCTCTGTCCGGAGAGAATTTCCAGCGGAAGGTATGGGTGACACATCCTCTTCTTTACAGGTGGCAGCCTGGCAACTCCTGCAGAACGTCCAGCAGAGCCCCACTCACAACGGGCCACCCACAAAGCCGTGGCCCCTCACTCCCTCCCACCAGCACAGCCCCGAGACTGCTGACGGGGCAGAGAATATGGAGTCAGGCACAGCTTCAGGGGCTATTGCTGCCTGGAGCGCTGTTTATATTGACCTCAACCCAGGCACACCTGAGGAGGGCCGGCCGGCAGGTTCAGGCTGCCCAGGTCAGCTAATCCTCAGCCCTCAGGGAATCACACTGTTGAAAATGGACCTCACTAAGGCAGAGTAGAAGCCAAGGAATAAAAGGACACAATGCCATTTGCAGCACTGTAGATGTGTCTAGAGGTAATCACGTGACTTGTAGTAAGTCAGAAAGTGAAAGACACGTATCATATCATATCACTTATAGGTGTTACCTAAAAACGGATACCAGGGCAGATATTTCCACGGAGAAGGACAATCACAGATTCATTAAACAAACTTATGGTTCACCAATGGAAAGGCGTGAGGATTGGTTTCATTACGATATTGGGGTTAACAGACATACAAACACAGGTGACATATATAATCACCAAAGACCTTGGAATACCAAGAGAAGACTACTCAACATTCTGTCATAACGTACATGGGAAAAGGATCCCAGGAAGAACAGACATATGTGTATGTGTAAAAGAAGCACATCTTCCACACCTACCACAAGCCAAACATTGTAATCAAACTTGCTGTAATAAAACATAAAAAATTAAATTAAAAACACGAAGAAGAAGTAGTGAGACCAACTTGAGGGGCTTTCTCCTGGCACATTCCATTCTAAATTCCAATCTAGAACACGACTTCCATTGAGGCTCTGTTGCCCTAGTAACCAGATTTGGTAAGGGAGAACTGCTGCCACCTTGTGGCCGTTTCACACAACAGCAGCTTTAATCCCAGCGCTCATGGTCAGTTGATATTCAAAATCATTGCAGACCTGTAAATGACACCTGCCCTGAAAACAAATCCTGGGGTCACATATCGACCAAAAAATTCAAAGGACGCCCATATTTCAAAACGACCGTTTCAAAAGGCATATTTTACGCACATTAGTGTTCTGCTTCTTTTTCTTTCTTTCTTTCTTTGTTAAAAAAACAGGAATGGAAAAAGGCATCCTTCAGAATGGGCGAAAATATTTGCAAACGAATCAATGGACAAAGGTTTAATCTCCAACATATATAAAGAGCTCATGCAGCTTAATATTAAAACAACAAACAACCCAATACAAAAATGGGCAGAAGATCTAAAGAGACGTTTCTTCAAAGAAGACACAGAGACGGCCAAGACGCACATGAAAAGCTGCTCAACATCACTAATTATTAGAGAAATGCAAATCAAAACTACAATGAGGGATCACCTCACACCTGTTAGAATCGGCATCATCAGAAAATCTACAACCAACAAACTCTGGGGAGGGTGTGGACAAAAGGAACCCTCTCCCACTATTGGTGGGAATATAAATTGATACAGTGTCTTTGGACAACAGTATGGAGTTTCGTTAAAAATACTTGAAATAGAATTACCATATGATCCGGCAATCCCACTTCTGGGCATATACCCAGAGAAAACCATAAATCAAAAAGGCACATTCACCACAATGGTCATTGCAGCACTATTTACAATAGCCAGGTAATGGAAGCAACCTAAATACCCACAGACAGACGAATGGATAAAGATGTGGTACATATATAAAATGGAATATTACTCAGCCATAAGAAGGAATGAAACTGGGTCATTTGTAGAGACGTCGATGGATCTAGAGACTGTCATACAGAATGAAGTAAGTCGGAAAGAGAAAAACAGATATTGTATTTTAATGCATATATGTGGAACCTAGAAAAATGGTACAGATGAACTGGTTTGCAGGGAAGAAAGAGAGACACAGAGGTAGAGAACAAACGTATGGACACCAAGTGTGGGAAGCCATGGGGTGGTGGTGGTGGGATGAGTCGGGAGATTGGGATTGACCTGTATACATATATATGCATAAAATACATAACTAATAATAACCTGCTGTATAAAAAAATAAATAAAATTAAATTTCAAAATTTTATAAAATAAAATTTAAAAATAGAAAAAAGGTCTTCCCTTCACACAGATGTATTTATATGAATGAACTCTTGCCATGCTTATATCAATAAATACACAAAAGAGGAATAAAACCTAACTTGAACCAAAAAGGAAAAAAATACCTGAACCCACCAGTTATACAGAGGAAAACCCTATCAGGGCACTTGCTCCAGCGGTAAACAATTCTGAAATTGGTCAGAGGTGGGGAATCATCTCCCATACAGCCAGCAGCCCACCCCCCACGCAAGGAGCGTCCTCATTGCAAAGCTGGGGGACCGTGCCGAGGCATCTGTGAGTAAACGTGAGCAGAGCCCCAGGCCAGCTGCTGCTGAACTGTTCCCACCCTTCCCAGGTAAAACACCTGAATATGTACAAGGGCTTGAAAGCCTAGAGGAAGGGCCGTGGAGCCACACCAGCGGCAGCACGCAGGCCAACTTGGTGCCTGCAGGCCAGCCAGGATGGTCCTGGCCCCGGGTGCTCTTCTAGAAGCTTTCCATTGCCCTGCCTGAGATACCCTTCCTGTCCAGTCCCCCACTGCTTTTTTCCTTCCTCACCTCTGTCCGGAGAGAAATTCCAGCGGAAGGTATGGGTGACACATCCTCTTCTTTACAGGTGGCAGCCTGGCAACTCCTGCAGAAAGTCCAGCAGAGCCCCACTCACAACGGGCCACCCACAAAGCCGTGGCCCCTCACTCCCTCCCACCAGCACAGCCCCGAGATTGCTGACGGGGCAGAGAATATGGAGTCAGGCACAGCTTCAGGGGCTATTGCTGCCTGGAGCGCTGTTTATATTGACCTCAACCCAGGCACACCTGAGGAGGGCCGGCCGGCAGGTTCACGCTGCCCAGGTCAGCTAATCCTCAGCCCTCAGGGAATCACACTGTTGAAAATGGACCTCACTAAGGCAGAGTAGAAGCCAAGGAATAAAAGGACACAATGCCATTTGCAGCACTGTAGATGTGTCTAGAGGTAATCACGTGACTTGTAGTAAGTCAGAAAGTGAAAGACACGTATCATATCATATCACTTATAGGTGTTACCTAAAAACGGATACCAGGGCAGATATTTCCACGGAGAAGGACAATCACAGATTCATTAAACAAACTTATGGTTCACCAATGGAAAGGTGTGAGGATTGGTTTCATTACGATATTGGGGTTAACAGACATACAAACACAGGTGACATATATAATCACCAAAGACCTTGGAATACCAAGAGAAGACTACTCAACATTCTGTCATAACGTACATGGGAAAAGGATCCCAGGAAGAACAGACATATGTGTATGTGTAAAAGAAGCACATCTTCCACACCTACCACAAGCCAAACATTGTAATCAAACTTGCTGTAATAAAACATAAAAAATTAAATTAAAAACACGAAGAAGAAGTAGTGAGACCAACTTGAGGGGCTTTCTCCTGGCACATTCCATTCTAAATTCCAATCTAGAACACGACTTCCATTGAGGCTCTGTTGCCCTAGTAACCAGATTTGGTAAGGGAGAACTGCTGCCACCTTGTGGCCGTTTCACACAACAGCAGCTTTAATCCCAGCGCTCATGGTCAGTTGATATTCAAAATCATTGCAGACCTGTAAATGACACCTGCCCTGAAAACAAATCCTGGGGTCACATATCGACCAAAAAATTCAAAGGACGCCCATATTTCAAAACGACCGTTTCAAAAGGCATATTTTACGCACATTAGTGTTCTGCTTCTTTTTCTTTCTTTCTTTCTTTGTTAAAAAAAAAAGGAATGGAAAAAGGCATCCCTCAGAATGGGCGAAAATATTTGCAAACGAATCAATGGACAAAGGTTTAATCTCCAACATATATAAAGAGCTCATGCAGCTTAATATTAAAACAACAAACAACCCAATACAAAAATGGGCAGAAGATCTAAAGAGACGTTTCTTCAAAGAAGACACAGAGACGGCCAAGACGCACATGAAAAGCTGCTCAACATCACTAATTATTAGAGAAATGCAAATCAAAACTACAATGAGGGATCACCTCACACCTGTTAGAATCGGCATCATCAGAAAATCTACAACCAACAAACTCTGGGGAGGGTGTGGACAAAAGGAACCCTCTCCCACTATTGGTGGGAATGTAAATTGATACAGTGTCTTTGGACAACAGTATGGAGTTTCGTTAAAAATACTTGAAATAGAATTACCATATGATCCGGCAATCCCACTTCTGGGCATATACCCAGAGAAAACCATAAATCAAAAAGGCACATTCACCACAATGGTCATTGCAGCACTATTTACAATAGCCAGGTAATGGAAGCAACCTAAATACCCACAGACAGACGAATGGATAAAGATGTGGTACATATATAAAATGGAATATTACTCAGCCATAAGAAGGAATGAAACTGGGTCATTTGTAGAGACGTCGATGGATCTAGAGACTGTCATACAGAATGAAGTAAGTCGGAAAGAGAAAAACAGATATTGTATTTTAATGCATATATGTGGAACCTAGAAAAATGGTACAGATGAACTGGTTTGCAGGGAAGAAAGAGAGACACAGAGGTAGAGAACAAACGTATGGACACCAAGTGTGGGAAGCCATGGGGTGGTGGTGGTGGGATGAGTCGGGAGATTGGGATTGACCTGTATACATGTATATGCATAAAATACATAACTAATAATAACCTGCTGTATAAAAAAATAAATAAAATTAAATTTCAAAATTTTATAAAATAAAATTTAAAAATAGAAAAAAGGTCTTCCCTTCACACAGATGTATTTATATGAATGAACTCTTGCCATGCTTATATCAATAAATACACAAAAGAGGAATAAAACCTAACTTGAACCAAAAAGGAAAAAAATACCTGAACCCACCAGTTATACAGAGGAAAACCCTATCAGGGCACTTGCTCCAGCGGTAAACAATTCTGAAATTGGTCAGAGGTGGGGAATCATCTCCCATACAGCCAGCAGCCCACGCCCCACGCAAGGAGCGTCCTCATTGCAAAGCTGGGGGACCGTGCCGAGGCATCTGTGAGTAAACGTGAGCAGAGCCCCAGGCCAGCTGCTGCTGAACTGTTCCCACCCTTCCCAGGTAAAACACCTGAATATGTACAAGGGCTTGAAAGCCTAGAGGAAGGGCCGTGGAGCCACACCAGCGGCAGCACGCAGGCCAACTTGGTGCCTGCAGGCCAGCCAGGATGGTCCTGGCCCCGGGTGCTCTTCTAGAAGCTTTCCATTGCCCTGCCTGAGATACCCTTCCTGTCCAGGCCCCCACTGCTTTTTTCCTTCCTCACCTCTGTCCGGAGAGAATTTCCAGCGGAAGGTATGGGTGACACATCCTCTTCTTTACAGGTGGCAGCCTGGCAACTCCTGCACAACGTCCAGCAGAGCCCCACTCACAACGGGCCACCCACAAAGCCGTGGCCCCTCACTCCCTCCCACCAGCACAGCCCCGAGACTGCTGACGGGGCAGAGAATATGGAGTCAGGCACAGCTTCAGGGGCTATTGCTGCCTGGAGCGCTGTTTATATTGACCTCAACCCAGGCACACCTGAGGAGGGCCGGCCGGCAGGTTCAGGCTGCCCAGGTCAGCTAATCCTCAGCCCTCAGGGAATCACACTGTTGAAAATGGACCTCACTAAGGCAGAGTAGAAGCCAAGGAATAAAAGGACACAATGCCATTTGCAGCACTGTAGATGTGTCTAGAGGTAATCACGTGACTTGTAGTAAGTCAGAAAGTGAAAGACACGTATCATATCATATCACTTATAGTTGTTACCTAAAAACGGATACCAGGGCAGATATTTCCACGGAGAAGGACAATCACAGATTCATTAAACAAACTTATGGTTCACCAATGGAAAGGCGTGAGGATTGGTTTCATTACGATATTGGGGTTAACAGACATACAAACACAGGTGACATATATAATCACCAAAGACCTTGGAATACCAAGAGAAGACTACTCAACATTCTGTCATAACGTACATGGGAAAAGGATCCCAGGAAGAACAGACATATGTGTATGTGTAAAAGAAGCACATCTTCCACACCTACCACAAGCCAAACATTGTAATCAAACTTGCTGTAATAAAACATAAAAAATTAAATTAAAAACACGAAGAAGAAGTAGTGAGACCAACTTGAGGGGCTTTCTCCTGGCACATTCCATTCTAAATTCCAATCTAGAACACGACTTCCATTGAGGCTCTGTTGCCCTAGTAACCAGATTTGGTAAGGGAGAACTGCTGCCACCTTGTGGCCGTTTCACACAACAGCAGCTTTAATCCCAGCGCTCATGGTCAGTTGATATTCAAAATCATTGCAGACCTGTAAATGACACCTGCCCTGAAAACAAATCCTGGGGTCACATATCGACCAAAAAATTCAAAGGACGCCCATATTTCAAAACGACCGTTTCAAAAGGCATATTTTACGCACATTAGTGTTCTGCTTCTTTTTCTTTCTTTCTTTCATGGTTAAAAAAACAGGAATGGAAAAAGGCATCCCTCAGAATGGGCGAAAATATTTGCAAACGAATCAATGGACAAAGGTTTAATCTCCAACATATATAAAGAGCTCATGCAGCTTAATATTAAAACAACAAACAACCCAATACAAAAATGGGCAGAAGATCTAAAGAGACGTTTCTTCAAAGAAGACACAGAGACGGCCAAGACGCACATGAAAAGCTGCTCAACATCACTAATTATTAGAGAAATGCAAATCAAAACTACAATGAGGGATCACCTCACACCTGTTAGAATCGGCATCATCAGAAAATCTACAACCAACAAACTCTGGGGAGGGTGTGGACAAAAGGAACCCTCTCCCACTATTGGTGGGAATGTAAATTGATACAGTGTCTTTGGACAACAGTATGGAGTTTCGTTAAAAATACTTGAAATAGAATTACCATATGATCCGGCAATCCCACTTCTGGGCATATACCCAGAGAAAACCATAAATCAAAAAGGCACATTCACCACAATGGTCATTGCAGCACTATTTACAATAGCCAGGTAATGGAAGCAACCTAAATACCCACAGACAGACGAATGGATAAAGATGTGGTACATATATAAAATGGAATATTACTCAGCCATAAGAAGGAATGAAACTGGGTCATTTGTAGAGACGTCGATGGATCTAGAGACTGTCATACAGAATGAAGTAAGTCGGAAAGAGAAAAACAGATATTGTATTTTAATGCATATATGTGGAACCTAGAAAAATGGTACAGATGAACTGGTTTGCAGGGAAGAAAGAGAGACACAGAGGTAGAGAACAAACGTATGGACACCAAGTGTGGGAAGCCATGGGGTGGTGGTGGTGGGATGAGTCGGGAGATTGGGATTGACCTGTATACATGTATATGCATAAAATACATAACTAATAATAACCTGCTGTATAAAAAAATAAATAAAATTAAATTTCAAAATTTTATAAAATAAAATTTAAAAATAGAAAAAAGGTCTTCCCTTCACACAGATGTATTTATATGAATGAACTATTGCCATGCTTATATCAATAAATACACAAAAGAGGAATAAAACCTAACTTGAACCAAAAAGGAAAAAAATACCTGAACCCACCAGTTATACAGAGGAAAACCCTATCAGGGCACTTGCTCCAGCGGTAAACAATTCTGAAATTGGTCAGAGGTGGGGAATCATCTCCCATACAGCCAGCAGCCCACCCCCCACGCAAGGAGCGTCCTCATTGCAAAGCTGGGGGACCGTGCCGAGGCATCTGTGAGTAAACGTGAGCAGAGCCCCAGGCCAGCTGCTGCTGAACTGTTCCCACCCTTCCCAGGTAAAACACCTGAATAAGTACAAGGGCTTGAAAGCCTAGAGGAAGGGCCGTGGAGCCACACCAGCGGCAGCACGCAGGCCAACTTGGTGCCTGCAGGCCAGCCAGGATGGTCCTGGCCCCGGGTGCTCTTCTAGAAGCTTTCCATTGCCCTGCCTGAGATACCCTTCCTGTCCAGGCCCCCACTGCTTTTTTCCTTCCTCACCTCTGTCCGGAGAGAAATTCCAGCGGAAGGTATGGGTGACACATCCTCTTCTTTACAGGTGGCAGCCTGGCAACTCCTGCAGAAAGTCCAGCAGAGCCCCACTCACAACGGGCCACCCACAAAGCCGTGGCCCCTCACTCCCTCCCACCAGCACAGCCCCGAGACTGCTGACGGGGCAGAGAATATGGAGTCAGGCACAGCTTCAGGGGCTATTGCTGCCTGGAGCGCTGTTTATATTGACCTCAACCCAGGCACACCTGAGGAGGGCCGGCCGGCAGGTTCACGATGCCCAGGTCAGCTAATCCTCAGCCCTCAGGGAATCACACTGTTGAAAATGGACCTCACTAAGGCAGAGTAGAAGCCAAGGAATAAAAGGACACAATGCCATTTGCAGCACTGTAGATGTGTCTAGAGGTAATCACGTGACTTGTAGTAAGTCAGAAAGTGAAAGACACATATCATATCATATCACTTATAGGTGTTACCTAAAAACGGATACCAGGGCAGATATTTCCACGGAGAAGGACAATCACAGATTCATTAAACAAACTTATGGTTCACCAATGGAAAGGTGTGAGGATTGGTTTCATTACGATATTGGGGTTAACAGACATACAAACACAGGTGACATATATAATCACCAAAGACCTTGGAATACCAAGAGAAGACTACTCAACATTCTGTCATAACGTACATGGGAAAAGGATCCCAGGAAGAACAGACATATGTGTATGTGTAAAAGAAGCACATCTTCCACACCTACCACAAGCCAAACATTGTAATCAAACTTGCTGTAATAAAACATAAAAAATTAAATTAAAAACACGAAGAAGAAGTAGTGAGACCAACTTGAGGGGCTTTCTCCTGGCACATTCCATTCTAAATTCCAATCTAGAACACGACTTCCATTGAGGCTCTGTTGCCCTAGTAACCAGATTTGGTAAGGGAGAACTGCTGCCACCTTGTGGCCGTTTCACACAACAGCAGCTTTAATCCCAGCGCTCATGGTCAGTTGATATTCAAAATCATTGCAGACCTGTAAATGACACCTGCCCTGAAAACAAATCCTGGGGTCACATATCGACCAAAAAATTCAAAGGACGCCCATATTTCAAAACGACCGTTTCAAAAGGCATATTTTACGCACATTAGTGTTCTGCTTCTTTTTCATTCTTTCTTTCTTTGTTAAAAAAACAGGAATGGAAAAAGGCATCCTTCAGAATGGGCGAAAATATTTGCAAACGAATCAATGGACAAAGGTTTAATCTCCAACATATATAAAGAGCTCATGCAGCTTAATATTAAAACAACAAACAACCCAATACAAAAATGGGCAGAAGATCTAAAGAGACGTTTCTTCAAAGAAGACACAGAGACGGCCAAGACGCACATGAAAAGCTGCTCAACATCACTAATTATTAGAGAAATGCAAATCAAAACTACAATGAGGGATCACCTCACACCTGTTAGAATCGGCATCATCAGAAAATCTACAACCAACAAACTCTGGGGAGGGTGTGGACAAAAGGAACCCTCTCCCACTATTGGTGGGAATGTAAATTGATACAGTGTCTTTGGACAACAGTATGGAGTTTCGTTAAAAATACTTGAAATAGAATTACCATATGATCCGGCAATCCCACTTCTGGGCATATACCCAGAGAAAACCATAAATCAAAAAGGCACATTCACCACAATGGTCATTGCAGCACTATTTACAATAGCCAGGTAATGGAAGCAACCTAAATACCCACAGACAGACGAATGGATAAAGATGTGGTACATATATAAAATGGAATATTACTCAGCCATAAGAAGGAATGAAACTGGGTCATTTGTAGAGACGTCGATGGATCTAGAGACTGTCATACAGAATGAAGTAAGTCGGAAAGAGAAAAACAGATATTGTATTTTAATGCATATATGTGGAACCTAGAAAAATGGTACAGATGAACTGGTTTGCAGGGAAGAAAGAGAGACACAGAGGTAGAGAACAAACGTATGGACACCAAGTGTGGGAAGCCATGGGGTGGTGGTGGTGGGATGAGTCGGGAGATTGGGATTGACCTGTATACATGTATATGCATAAAATACATAACTAATAATAACCTGCTGTATAAAAAAATAAATAAAATTAAATTTCAAAATTTTATAAAATAAAATTTAAAAATAGAAAAAAGGTCTTCCCTTCACACAGATGTATTTATATGAATGAACTCTTGCCATGCTTATATCAATAAATACACAAAAGAGGAATAAAACCTAACTTGAACCAAAAAGGAAAAAAATACCTGAACCCACCAGTTATACAGAGGAAAACCCTATCAGGGCACTTGCTCCAGCGGTAAACAATTCAGAAATTGGTCAGAGGTGGGGAATCATCTCCCATACAGCCAGCAGCCCACCCCCCACGCAAGGAGCGTCCTCATTGCAAAGCTGGGGGACCGTGCCGAGGCATCTGTGTGTAAACGTGAGCAGAGCCCCAGGCCAGCTGCTGCTGAACTGTTCCCACCCTTCCCAGGTAAAACACCTGAATATGTACAAGGGCTTGAAAGCCTAGAGGAAGGGCCGTGGAGCCACACCAGCGGCAGCACGCAGGCCAACTTGGTGCCTGCAGGCCAGCCAGGATGGTCCTGGCCCCGGGTGCTCTTCTAGAAGCTTTCCATTGCCCTGCCTGAGATACCCTTCCTGTCCAGGCCCCCACTGCTTTTTTCCTTCCTCACCTCTGTCCGGAGAGAAATTCCAGCGGAAGGTATGGGTGACACATCCTCTTCTTTACAGGTGGCAGCCTGGCAACTCCTGCAGAACGTCCAGCAGAGCCCCACTCACAACGGGCCACCCACAAAGCCGTGGCCCCTCACTCCCTCCCACCAGCACAGCCCCGAGACTGCTGACGGGGCAGAGAATATGGAGTCAGGCACAGCTTCAGGGGCTATTGCTGCCTGGAGCGCTGTTTATATTGACCTCAACCCAGGCACACCTGAGGAGGGCCGGCCGGCAGGTTCAGGCTGCCCAGGTCAGCTAATCCTCAGCCCTCAGGGAATCACACTGTTGAAAATGGACCTCACTAAGGCAGAGTAGAAGCCAAGGAATAAAAGGACACAATGCCATTTGCAGCACTGTAGATGTGTCTAGAGGTAATCACGTGACTTGTAGTAAGTCAGAAAGTGAAAGACACGTATCATATCATATCACTTATAGGTGTTACCTAAAAACGGATACCAGGGCAGATATTTCCACGGAGAAGGACAATCACAGATTCATTAAACAAACTTATGGTTCACCAATGGAAAGGCGTGAGGATTGGTTTCATTACGATATTGGGGTTAACAGACATACAAACACAGGTGACATATATAATCACCAAAGACCTTGGAATACCAAGAGAAGACTACTCAACATTCTGTCATAACGTACATGGGAAAAGGATCCCAGGAAGAACAGACATATGTGTATGTGTAAAAGAAGCACATCTTCCACACCTACCACAAGCCAAACATTGTAATCAAACTTGCTGTAATAAAACATAAAAAATTAAATTAAAAACACGAAGAAGAAGTAGTGAGACCAACTTGAGGGGCTTTCTCCTGGCACATTCCATTCTAAATTCCAATCTAGAACACGACTTCCATTGAGGCTCTGTTGCCCTAGTAACCAGATTTGGTAAGGGAGAACTGCTGCCACCTTGTGGCCGTTTCACACAACAGCAGCTTTAATCCCAGCGCTCATGGTCAGTTGATATTCAAAATCATTGCAGACCTGTAAATGACACCTGCCCTGAAAACAAATCCTGGGGTCACATATCGACCAAAAAATTCAAAGGACGCCCATATTTCAAAACGACCGTTTCAAAAGGCATATTTTACGCACATTAGTGTTCTGCTTCTTTTTCTTTCTTTCTTTCTTTGTTAAAAAAACAGGAATGGAAAAAGGCATCCTTCAGAATGGGCGAAAATATTTGCAAACGAATCAATGGACAAAGGTTTAATCTCCAACATATATAAAGAGCTCATGCAGCTTAATATTAAAACAACAAACAACCCAATACAAAAATGGGCAGAAGATCTAAAGAGACGTTTCTTCAAAGAAGACACAGAGACGGCCAAGACGCACATGAAAAGCTGCTCAACATCACTAATTATTAGAGAAATGCAAATCAAAACTACAATGAGGGATCACCTCACACCTGTTAGAATCGGCATCATCAGAAAATCTACAACCAACAAACTCTGGGGAGGGTGTGGAGAAAAGGAACCCTCTCCCACTATTGGTGGGAATGTAAATTGATACAGTGTCTTTGGACAACAGTATGGAGTTTCGTTAAAAATACTTGAAATAGAATTACCATATGATCCGGCAATCCCACTTCTGGGCATATACCCAGAGAAAACCATAAATCAAAAAGGCACATTCACCACAATGGTCATTGCAGCACTATTTACAATAGCCAGGTAATGGAAGCAACCTAAATACCCACAGACAGACGAATGGATAAAGATGTGGTACATATATAAAATGGAATATTACTCAGCCATAAGAAGGAATGAAACTGGGTCATTTGTAGAGACGTCGATGGATCTAGAGACTGTCATACAGAATGAAGTAAGTCGGAAAGAGAAAAACAGATATTGTATTTTAATGCATATATGTGGAACCTAGAAAAATGGTACAGATGAACTGGTTTGCAGGGAAGAAAGAGAGACACAGAGGTAGAGAACAAACGTATGGACACCAAGTGTGGGAAGCCATGGGGTGGTGGTGGTGGGATGAGTCGGGAGATTGGGATTGACCTGTATACATGTATATGCATAAAATACATAACTAATAATAACCTGCTGTATAAAAAAATAAATAAAATTAAATTTCAAAATTTTATAAAATAAAATTTAAAAATAGAAAAAAGGTCTTCCCTTCACACAGATGTATTTATATGAATGAACTCTTGCCATGCTTATATCAATAAATACACAAAAGAGGAATAAAACCTAACTTGAACCAAAAAGGAAAAAAATACCTGAACCCACCAGTTATACAGAGGAAAACCCTATCAGGGCACTTGCTCCAGCGGTAAACAATTCAGAAATTGGTCAGAGGTGGGGAATCATCTCCCATACAGCCAGCAGCCCACCCCCCACGCAAGGAGCGTCCTCATTGCAAAGCTGGGGGACCGTGCCGAGGCATCTGTGTGTAAACGTGAGCAGAGCCCCAGGCCAGCTGCTGCTGAACTGTTCCCACCCTTCCCAGGTAAAACACCTGAATATGTACAAGGGCTTGAAAGCCTAGAGGAAGGGCCGTGGAGCCACACCAGCGGCAGCACGCAGGCCAACTTGGTGCCTGCAGGCCAGCCAGGATGGTCCTGGCCCCGGGTGCTCTTCTAGAAGCTTTCCATTGCCCTGCCTGAGATACCCTTCCTGTCCAGGCCCCCACTGCTTTTTTCCTTCCTCACCTCTGTCCGGAGAGAAATTCCAGCGGAAGGTATGGGTGACACATCCTCTTCTTTACAGGTGGCAGCCTGGCAACTCCTGCAGAACGTCCAGCAGAGCCCCACTCACAACGGGCCACCCACAAAGCCGTGGCCCCTCACTCCCTCCCACCAGCACAGCCCCGAGACTGCTGACGGGGCAGAGAATATGGAGTCAGGCACAGCTTCAGGGGCTATTGCTGCCTGGAGCGCTGTTTATATTGACCTCAACCCAGGCACACCTGAGGAGGGCCGGCCGGCAGGTTCAGGCTGCCCAGGTCAGCTAATCCTCAGCCCTCAGGGAATCACACTGTTGAAAATGGACCTCACTAAGGCAGAGTAGAAGCCAAGGAATAAAAGGACACAATGCCATTTGCAGCACTGTAGATGTGTCTAGAGGTAATCACGTGACTTGTAGTAAGTCAGAAAGTGAAAGACACGTATCATATCATATCACTTATAGGTGTTACCTAAAAACGGATACCAGGGCAGATATTTCCACGGAGAAGGACAATCACAGATTCATTAAACAAACTTATGGTTCACCAATGGAAAGGCGTGAGGATTGGTTTCATTACGATATTGGGGTTAACAGACATACAAACACAGGTGACATATATAATCACCAAAGACCTTGGAATACCAAGAGAAGACTACTCAACATTCTGTCATAACGTACATGGGAAAAGGATCCCAGGAAGAACAGACATATGTGTATGTGTAAAAGAAGCACATCTTCCACACCTACCACAAGCCAAACATTGTAATCAAACTTGCTGTAATAAAACATAAAAAATTAAATTAAAAACACGAAGAAGAAGTAGTGAGACCAACTTGAGGGGCTTTCTCCTGGCACATTCCATTCTAAATTCCAATCTAGAACACGACTTCCATTGAGGCTCTGTTGCCCTAGTAACCAGATTTGGTAAGGGAGAACTGCTGCCACCTTGTGGCCGTTTCACACAACAGCAGCTTTAATCCCAGCGCTCATGGTCAGTTGATATTCAAAATCATTGCAGACCTGTAAATGACACCTGCCCTGAAAACAAATCCTGGGGTCACATATCGACCGAAAAATTCAAAGGACGCCCATATTTCAAAACGACCGTTTCAAAAGGCATATTTTACGCACATTAGTGTTCTGCTTCTTTTTCTTTCTTTCTTTCTTTGTTAAAAAAACAGGAATGGAAAAAGGCATCCCTCAGAATGGGCGAAAATATTTGCAAACGAATCAATGGACAAAGGTTTAATCTCCAACATATATAAAGAGCTCATGCAGCTTAATATTGAAACAACAAACAACCCAATACAAAAATGGGCAGAAGATCTAAAGAGACGTTTCTTCAAAGAAGACACAGAGACGGCCAAGACGCACATGAAAAGCTGCTCAACATCACTAATTATTAGAGAAATGCAAATCAAAACTACAATGAGGGATCACCTCACACCTGTTAGAATCGGCATCATCAGAAAATCTACAACCAACAAACTCTGGGGAGGGTGTGGACAAAAGGAACCCTCTTCCACCATTGGTGGGAATGTAAATTGATACAGTGTCTATGGACAACAGTATGGAGTTTCGTTAAAAAAACTTGAAATAGAATTACCATATGATCCAGCAATCCTACTTCTGGGCATATACCAGAGAAAACCATAAATCAAAAAGGCACATTCACCACAAGGGTCATTGCAGCACTATTGACAATAGCCAGGTAATGGAAGCAACCTAAATACCCACAGACAGACGAATGGATAAAGATGTGGTACATATATAAAATGGAATATTACTCAGCCATAAGAAGGAATGATACTGGGTCATTTGTAGAGACGTCGATGGATCTAGAGACTGTCATACAGAATGAAGTAAGTCAGAAAGAGAAAAACAAATATTGTATATTAATGCATATATGTGGAACCTAGACAAATGGTACAGATGAACTGGTTTGCAGGGAAGAAATAGAGACACAGAGGTAGAGAACAAACGTATGGACACCAAGTGTGGGAAGCCATGGGGTGGCGGTGGTGGGATGAGTCGGGAGATTGGGATTGACCTGTATACATGTATATGCATAAAATACATAACTAATAATAACCTGCTGTATAAAAAAATAAATAAAATTACATTTCAAAATTTTATAAAATAAAATTTAAAAATAGAAAAAAGGTCTTCCCTTCACACAGATGTATTTATATGAATGAACTATTGCCATGCTTATATCAATAAATACACAAAAGAGGAATAAAACCTAACTTGAACCAAAAAGGAAAAAATACCTGAACCCACCAGTTATACAGAGGAAAACCCTATCAGGGCACTTGCTCCAGCGGTAAACAATTCTGAAATTGGTCAGAGGTGGGGAATCATCTCCCGTACAGCCAGCAGCCCACCCCCCATGCAAGGAGCGTCCTCATTGCAAAGCTGGGGGACAATGCCGAGGCATCTGTGAGTAAACGTGAGCAGAGCCCCAGGCCAGCTGCTGCTGAACTGTTCCCACCCTTCCCAGGTAAAACACCTGAATATGTACAAGGGCTTGAAAGCCTAGAGGAAGGGCCGTGGAGCCACACCAGCGGCAGCACGCAGGCCAACTTGGTGCCTGCAGGACAGCCAGGATGGTCCTGGCCCCGGGTGCTCTTCTAGAAGCTTTCCATTGCCCTGCCTGAGATACCCTTCCTGTCCAGGCCCCCACTGCTTTTTTCCTTCCTCACCTCTGTCCGGAGAGAAATTCCAGCGGAAGGTATGGGTGACACATCCTCTTCTTTACAGGTGGCAGCCTGGCAACCCCTGCAGAAAGTCCAGCAGAGCCCCACTCACAACGGGCCACCCACAAAGCCGTGGCCCCTCACTCCCTCCCACCAGCACAGCCCCGAGACTGCTGACGGGGCAGAGAATATGGAGTCAGGCACAGCTTCAGGGGCTATTGCTGCCTGGAGCGCTGTTTATATTGACCTCAACCCAGGCACACCTGAGGAGGGCCGGCCGGCAGGTTCAGGCTGCCCAGGTCAGCTAATCCTCAGCCCTCAGGGAATCACACTGTTGAAAATGGACCTCACTAAGGCAGAGTAGAAGCCAAGGAATAAAAGGACACAATGCCATTTGCAGCACTGTAGATGTGTCTAGAGGTAATCACGTGACTTGTAGTAAGTCAGAAAGTGAAAGACACATATCATATCATATCACTTATAGGTGTTACCTAAAAACGGATACCAGGGCAGATATTTCCACGGAGAAGGACAATCACAGATTCATTAAACAAACTTATGGTTCACCAATGGAAAGGCGTGAGGATTGGTTTCATTACGATATTGGGGTTAACAGACATACAAACACAGGTGACATATATAATCACCAAAGACCTATGGAATACCAAGAGAAGACGACTCAACATTCTGTCATAACGTACATGGGTAAAGGATCCCAGGAAGAACAGACATATGTGTATGTGTAAAAGAAGCACATCTTCCACACCTACCACAAGCCAAACATTGTAATCACACTTGCTGTAATCAAAAATAAAAAATTAAATTAAAAACACGAAGAAGAAGTAGTGAGACCAACTTGAGGGGCTTTCTCCTGGCACATTCCATTCTAAATTCCAATCTAGAACACGACTTCCATTGAGGCTCTGTTGCCCTAGTAACCAGATTTGGTAAGGGAGAACTGCTGCCACCTTGTGGCCGTTTCACACAACAGCAGCTTTAATCCCAGCGCTCATGGTCAGTTGATATTCAAAATCATTGCAGACCTGTAAATGACACCTGCCCTGAAAACAAATCCTGGGGTCACATATCGACCGAAAAATTCAAAGGACGCCCATATTTCAAAACGACCGTTTCAAAAGGCATATTTTACGCACATTAGTGTTCTGCTTCTTTTTCTTTCTTTCTTTCTTTGTTAAAAAAACAGGAATGGAAAAAGGCATCCCTCAGAATGGGCGAAAATATTTGCAAACGAATCAATGGACAAAGGTTTAATCTCCAACATATATAAAGAGCTCATGGAGCTTAATATTAAAACAACAAACAACCCAATACAAAAATGGGCAGAAGATCTAAAGAGACGTTTCTTCAAAGAAGACACAGAGACGGCCAAGACGCACATGAAAAGCTGCTCAACATCACTAATTATTAGAGAAATGCAAATCAAAACTACAATGAGGGATCACCTCACACCTGTTAGAATCGGCATCATCAGAAAATCTACAACCAACAAACTCTGGGGAGGGTGTGGACAAAAGGAACCCTCTTCCACCATTGGTGGGAATGTAAATTGATACAGTGTCTATGGACAACAGTATGGAGTTTCGTTAAAAAAACTTGAAATAGAATTACCATATGATCCAGCAATCCTACTTCTGGGCATATACCAGAGAAAACCATAAATCAAAAAGGCACATTCACCACAAGGGTCATTGCAGCACTATTGACAATAGCCAGGTAATGGAAGCAACCTAAATACCCACAGACAGACGAATGGATAAAGATGTGGTACATATATAAAATGGAATATTACTCAGCCATAAGAAGGAATGAAACTGGGTCATTTGTAGAGACGTCGATGGATCTAGAGACTGTCATACAGAATGAAGTAAGTCAGAAAGAGAAAAACAAATATTGTATATTAATGCATATATGTGGAACCTAGACAAATGGTACAGATGAACTGGTTTGCAGCGAAGAAATAGAGACACAGAGGTAGAGAACAAACGTATGGACACCAAGTGTGGGAAGCCATGGGGTGGCGGTGGTGGGATGAGTCGGGAGATTGGGATTGACCTGTATACATGTATATGCATAAAATACATAACTAATAATAACCTGCTGTATAAAAAAATAAATAAAATTACATTTCAAAATTTTATAAAATAAAATTTAAAAATAGAAAAAAGGTCTTCCCTTCACACAGATGTATTTATATGAATGAACTATTGCCATGCTTATATCAATAAATACACAAAAGAGGAATAAAACCTAACTTGAACCAAAAAGGAAAAAATACCTGAACCCACCAGTTATACAGAGGAAAACCCTATCAGGGCACTTGCTCCAGCGGTAAACAATTCTGAAATTGGTCAGAGGTGGGGAATCATCTCCCGTACAGCCAGCAGCCCACCCCCCATGCAAGGAGCGTCCTCATTGCAAAGCTGGGGGACAATGCCGAGGCATCTGTGAGTAAACGTGAGCAGAGCCCCAGGCCAGCTGCTGCTGAACTGTCCCCACCCTTCCCAGGTAAAACACCTGAATATGTACAAGGGCTTGAAAGCCTAGAGGAAGGGCCGTGGAGCCACACCAGCGGCAGCACGCAGGCCAACTTGGTGCCTGCAGGACAGCCAGGATGGTCCTGGCCCCGGGTGCTCTTCTAGAAGCTTTCCATTGCCCTGCCTGAGATACCCTTCCTGTCCAGGCCCCCACTGCTTTTTTCCTTCCTCACCTCTGTCCGGAGAGAAATTCCAGCGGAAGGTATGGGTGACACATCCTCTTCTTTACAGGTGGCAGCCTGGCAACCCCTGCAGAAAGTCCAGCAGAGCCCCACTCACAACGGGCCACCCACAAAGCCGTGGCCCCTCACTCCCTCCCACCAGCACAGCCCCGAGACTGCTGACGGGGCAGAGAATATGGAGTCAGGCACAGCTTCAGGGGCTATTGCTGCCTGGAGCGCTGTTTATATTGACCTCAACCCAGGCACACCTGAGGAGGGCCGGCCGGCAGGTTCAGGCTGCCCAGGTCAGCTAATCCTCAGCCCTCAGGGAATCACACTGTTGAAAATGGACCTCACTAAGGCAGAGTAGAAGCCAAGGAATAAAAGGACACAATGCCATTTGCAGCACTGTAGATGTGTCTAGAGGTAATCACGTGACTTGTAGTAAGTCAGAAAGTGAAAGACACATATCATATCATATCACTTATAGGTGTTACCTAAAAACGGATACCAGGGCAGATATTTCCACGGAGAAGGACAATCACAGATTCATTAAACAAACTTATGGTTCACCAATGGAAAGGCGTGAGGATTGGTTTCATTACGATATTGGGGTTAACAGACATACAAACACAGGTGACATATATAATCACCAAAGACCTATGGAATACCAAGAGAAGACGACTCAACATTCTGTCATAACGTACATGGGAAAAGGATCCCAGGAAGAACAGACATATGTGTATGTGTAAAAGAA
The DNA here is from genome assembly GCF_964165515.1 of Mesoplodon bidens. NCBI lineage: Eukaryota > Metazoa > Chordata > Mammalia > Artiodactyla > Ziphiidae > Mesoplodon > Mesoplodon bidens. Next base: position 785,937 of record NW_027672032.1, on the reverse strand, counting down.
GCACATCTTCCACACCTACCACAAGCCAAACATTGTAATCACACTTGCTGTAATCAAAAATAAAAAATTAAATTAAAAACACGAAGAAGAAGTAGTGAGACCAACTTGAGGGGCTTTCTCCTGGCACATTCCATTCTAAATTCCAATCTAGAACACGACTTCCATTGAGGCTCTGTTGCCCTAGTAACCAGATTTGGTAAGGGAGAACTGCTGCCACCTTGTGGCCGTTTCACACAACAGCAGCTTTAATCCCAGCGCTCATGGTCAGTTGATATTCAAAATCATTGCAGACCTGTAAATGACACCTGCCCTGAAAACAAATCCTGGGGTCACATATCGACCGAAAAATTCAAAGGACGCCCATATTTCAAAACGACCGTTTCAAAAGGCATATTTTACGCACATTAGTGTTCTGCTTCTTTTTCTTTCTTTCTTTCTTTGTTAAAAAAACAGGAATGGAAAAAGGCATCCCTCAGAATGGGCGAAAATATTTGCAAACGAATCAATGGACAAAGGTTTAATCTCCAACATATATAAAGAGCTCATGCAGCTTAATATTGAAACAACAAACAACCCAATACAAAAATGGGCAGAAGATCTAAAGAGACGTTTCTTCAAAGAAGACACAGAGACGGCCAAGACGCACATGAAAAGCTGCTCAACATCACTAATTATTAGAGAAATGCAAATCAAAACTACAATGAGGGATCACCTCACACCTGTTAGAATCGGCATCATCAGAAAATCTACAACCAACAAACTCTGGGGAGGGTGTGGACAAAAGGAACCCTCTTCCACCATTGGTGGGAATGTAAATTGATACAGTGTCTATGGACAACAGTATGGAGTTTCGTTAAAAAAACTTGAAATAGAATTACCATATGATCCAGCAATCCTACTTCTGGGCATATACCAGAGAAAACCATAAATCAAAAAGGCACATTCACCACAAGGGTCATTGCAGCACTATTGACAATAGCCAGGTAATGGAAGCAACCTAAATACCCACAGACAGACGAATGGATAAAGATGTGGTACATATATAAAATGGAATATTACTCAGCCATAAGAAGGAATGAAACTGGGTCATTTGTAGAGACGTCGATGGATCTAGAGACTGTCATACAGAATGAAGTAAGTCAGAAAGAGAAAAACAAATATTGTATATTAATGCATATATGTGGAACCTAGACAAATGGTACAGATGAACTGGTTTGCAGGGAAGAAATAGAGACCCAGAGGTAGAGAACAAACGTATGGACACCAAGTGTGGGAAGCCATGGGGTGGCGGTGGTGGGATGAGTCGGGAGATTGGGATTGACCTGTATACATGTATATGCATAAAATACATAACTAATAATAACCTGCTGTATAAAAAAATAAATAAAATTACATTTCAAAATTTTATAAAATAAAATTTAAAAATAGAAAAAAGGTCTTCCCTTCACACAGATGTATTTATATGAATGAACTATTGCCATGCTTATATCAATAAATACACAAAAGAGGAATAAAACCTAACTTGAACCAAAAAGGAAAAAATACCTGAACCCACCAGTTATACAGAGGAAAACCCTATCAGGGCACTTGCTCCAGCGGTAAACAATTCTGAAATTGGTCAGAGGTGGGGAATCATCTCCCGTACAGCCAGCAGCCCACCCCCCATGCAAGGAGCGTCCTCATTGCAAAGCTGGGGGACAATGCCGAGGCATCTGTGAGTAAACGTGAGCAGAGCCCCAGGCCAGCTGCTGCTGAACTGTCCCCACCCTTCCCAGGTAAAACACCTGAATATGTACAAGGGCTTGAAAGCCTAGAGGAAGGGCCGTGGAGCCACACCAGCGGCAGCACGCAGGCCAACTTGGTGCCTGCAGGACAGCCAGGATGGTCCTGGCCCCGGGTGCTCTTCTAGAAGCTTTCCATTGCCCTGCCTGAGATACCCTTCCTGTCCAGGCCCCCACTGCTTTTTTCCTTCCTCACCTCTGTCCGGAGAGAAATTCCAGCGGAAGGTATGGGTGACACATCCTCTTCTTTACAGGTGGCAGCCTGGCAACCCCTGCAGAAAGTCCAGCAGAGCCCCACTCACAACGGGCCACCCACAAAGCCGTGGCCCCTCACTCCCTCCCACCAGCACAGCCCCGAGACTGCTGACGGGGCAGAGAATATGGAGTCAGGCACAGCTTCAGGGGCTATTGCTGCCTGGAGCGCTGTTTATATTGACCTCAACCCAGGCACACCTGAGGAGGGCCGGCCGGCAGGTTCAGGCTGCCCAGGTCAGCTAATCCTCAGCCCTCAGGGAATCACACTGTTGAAAATGGACCTCACTAAGGCAGAGTAGAAGCCAAGGAATAAAAGGACACAATGCCATTTGCAGCACTGTAGATGTGTCTAGAGGTAATCACGTGACTTGTAGTAAGTCAGAAAGTGAAAGACACATATCATATCATATCACTTATAGGTGTTACCTAAAAACGGATACCAGGGCAGATATTTCCACGGAGAAGGACAATCACAGATTCATTAAACAAACTTATGGTTCACCAATGGAAAGGCGTGAGGATTGGTTTCATTACGATATTGGGGTTAACAGACATACAAACACAGGTGACATATATAATCACCAAAGACCTATGGAATACCAAGAGAAGACGACTCAACATTCTGTCATAACGTACATGGGTAAAGGATCCCAGGAAGAACAGACATATGTGTATGTGTAAAAGAAGCACATCTTCCACACCTACCACAAGCCAAACATTGTAATCACACTTGCTGTAATCAAAAATAAAAAATTAAATTAAAAACACGAAGAAGAAGTAGTGAGACCAACTTGAGGGGCTTTCTCCTGGCACATTCCATTCTAAATTCCAATCTAGAACACGACTTCCATTGAGGCTCTGTTGCCCTAGTAACCAGATTTGGTAAGGGAGAACTGCTGCCACCTTGTGGCCGTTTCACACAACAGCAGCTTTAATCCCAGCGCTCATGGTCAGTTGATATTCAAAATCATTGCAGACCTGTAAATGACACCTGCCCTGAAAACAAATCCTGGGGTCACATATCGACCGAAAAATTCAAAGGACGCCCATATTTCAAAACGACCGTTTCAAAAGGCATATTTTACGCACATTAGTGTTCTGCTTCTTTTTCTTTCTTTCTTTCTTTGTTAAAAAAACAGGAATGGAAAAAGGCATCCCTCAGAATGGGCGAAAATATTTGCAAACGAATCAATGGACAAAGGTTTAATCTCCAACATATATAAAGAGCTCATGCAGCTTAATATTAAAACAACAAACAACCCAATACAAAAATGGGCAGAAGATCTAAAGAGACGTTTCTTCAAAGAAGACACAGAGACGGCCAAGACGCACATGAAAAGCTGCTCAACATCACTAATTATTAGAGAAATGCAAATCAAAACTACAATGAGGGATCACCTCACACCTGTTAGAATCGGCATCATCAGAAAATCTACAACCAACAAACTCTGGGGAGGGTGTGGACAAAAGGAACCCTCTTCCACCATTGGTGGGAATGTAAATTGATACAGTGTCTATGGACAACAGTATGGAGTTTCGTTAAAAAAACTTGAAATAGAATTACCATATGATCCAGCAATCCTACTTCTGGGCATATACCAGAGAAAACCATAAATCAAAAAGGCACATTCACCACAAGGGTCATTGCAGCACTATTGACAATAGCCAGGTAATGGAAGCAACCTAAATACCCACAGACAGACGAATGGATAAAGATGTGGTACATATATAAAATGGAATATTACTCAGCCATAAGAAGGAATGAAACTGGGTCATTTGTAGAGACGTCGATGGATCTAGAGACTGTCATACAGAATGAAGTAAGTCAGAAAGAGAAAAACAAATATTGTATATTAATGCATATATGTGGAACCTAGACAAATGGTACAGATGAACTGGTTTGCAGGGAAGAAATAGAGACACAGAGGTAGAGAACAAACGTATGGACACCAAGTGTGGGAAGCCATGGGGTGGCGGTGGTGGGATGAGTCGGGAGATTGGGATTGACCTGTATACATGTATATGCATAAAATACATAACTAATAATAACCTGCTGTATAAAAAAATAAATAAAATTACATTTCAAAATTTTATAAAATAAAATTTAAAAATAGAAAAAAGGTCTTCCCTTCACACAGATGTATTTATATGAATGAACTATTGCCATGCTTATATCAATAAATACACAAAAGAGGAATAAAACCTAACTTGAACCAAAAAGGAAATAATACCTGAACCCACCAGTTATACAGAGGAAAACCCTATCAGGGCACTTGCTCCAGCGGTAAACAATTCTGAAATTGGTCAGAGGTGGGGAATCATCTCCCATACAGCCAGCAGCCCACCCCCCATGCAAGGAGCGTCCTCATTGCAAATCTGGGGGACAATGCCGAGGCATCTGTGAGTAAACGTGAGCAGAGCCCCAGGCCAGCTGCTGCTGAACTGTTCCCACCCTTCCCAGGTAAAACACCTGAATATGTACAAGGGCTTGAAAGCCTAGAGGAAGGGCCGTGGAGCCACACCAGCGGCAGCACGCAGGCCAACTTGGTGCCTGCAGGACAGCCAGGATGGTCCTGGCCCCGGGTGCTCTTCTAGAAGCTTTCCATTGCCCTGCCTGAGATACCCTTCCTGTCCAGGCCCCCACTGCTTTTTTCCTTCCTCACCTCTGTCCGGAGAGAAATTCCAGCGGAAGGTATGGGTGACACATCCTCTTCTTTACAGGTGGCAGCCTGGCAACCCATGCAGAAAGTCCAGCAGAGCCCCACTCACAACGGGCCACCCACAAAGCCGTGGCCCCTCACTCCCTCCCACCAGCACAGCCCCGAGACTGCTGACGGGGCAGAGAATATGGAGTCAGGCACAGCTTCAGGGGCTATTGCTGCCTGGAGCGCTGTTTATATTGACCTCAACCCAGGCACACCTGAGGAGGGCCGGCCGGCAGGTTCAGGCTGCCCAGGTCAGCTAATCCTCAGCCCTCAGGGAATCACACTGTTGAAAATGGACCTCACTAAGGCAGAGTAGAAGCCAAGGAATAAAAGGACACAATGCCATTTGCAGCACTGTAGATGTGTCTAGAGGTAATCACGTGACTTGTAGTAAGTCAGAAAGTGAAAGACACATATCATATCATATCACTTATAGGTGTTACCTAAAAACGGATACCAGGGCAGATATTTCCACGGAGAAGGACAATCACAGATTCATTAAACAAACTTATGGTTCACCAATGGAAAGGCGTGAGGATTGGTTTCATTACGATATTGGGGTTAACAGACATACAAACACAGGTGACATATATAATCACCAAAGACCTATGGAATACCAAGAGAAGACGACTCAACATTCTGTCATAACGTACATGGGAAAAGGATCCCAGGAAGAACAGACATATGTGTATGTGTAAAAGAAGCACATCTTCCACACCTACCACAAGCCAAACATTGTAATCACACTTGCTGTAATCAAAAATAAAAAATTAAATTAAAAACACGAAGAAGAAGTAGTGAGACCAACTTGAGGGGCTTTCTCCTGGCACATTCCATTCTAAATTCCAATCTAGAACACGACTTCCATTGAGGCTCTGTTGCCCTAGTAACCAGATTTGGTAAGGGAGAACTGCTGCCACCTTGTGGCCGTTTCACACAACAGCAGCTTTAATCCCAGCGCTCATGGTCAGTTGATATTCAAAATCATTGCAGACCTGTAAATGACACCTGCCCTGAAAACAAATCCTGGGGTCACATATCGACCGAAAAATTCAAAGGACGCCCATATTTCAAAACGACCGTTTCAAAAGGCATATTTTACGCACATTAGTGTTCTGCTTCTTTTTCTTTCTTTCTTTCTTTGTTAAAAAATCAGGAATGGAAAAAGGCATCCCTCAGAATGGGCGAAAATATTTGCAAACGAATCAATGGACAAAGGTTTAATCTCCAACATATATAAAGAGCTCATGCAGCTTAATATTAAAACAACAAACAACCCAATACAAAAATGGGCAGAAGATCTAAAGAGACGTTTCTTCAAAGAAGACACAGAGACGGCCAAGACGCACATGAAAAGCTGCTCAACATCACTAATTATTAGAGAAATGCAAATCAAAACTACAATGAGGGATCACCTCACACCTGTTAGAATCGGCATCATCAGAAAATCTACAACCAACAAACTCTGGGGAGGGTGTGGACAAAAGGAACCCTCTTCCACCATTGGTGGGAATGTAAATTGATACAGTGTCTATGGACAACAGTATGGAGTTTCATTAAAAAAACTTGAAATAGAATTACCATATGATCCAGCAATCCTACTTCTGGGCATATACCAGAGAAAACCATAAATCAAAAAGGCACATTCACCACAAGGGTCATTGCAGCACTATTGACAATAGCCAGGTAATGGAAGCAACCTAAATACCCACAGACAGACGAATGGATAAAGATGTGGTACATATATAAAATGGAATATTACTCAGCCATAAGAAGGAATGAAACTGGGTCATTTGTAGAGACGTCGATGGATCTAGAGACTGTCATACAGAATGAAGTAAGTCAGAAAGAGAAAAACAAATATTGTATATTAATGCATATATGTGGAACCTAGACAAATGGTACAGATGAACTGGTTTGCAGGGAAGAAATAGAGACACAGAGGTAGAGAACAAACGTATGGACACCAAGTGTGGGAAGCCATGGGGTGGCGGTGGTGGGATGAGTCGGGAGATTGGGATTGACCTGTATACATGTATATGCATAAAATACATAACTAATAATAACCTGCTGTATAAAAAAATAAATAAAATTACATTTCAAAATTTTATAAAATAAAATTTAAAAATAGAAAAAAGGTCTTCCCTTCACACAGATGTATTTATATGAATGAACTATTGCCATGCTTATATCAATAAATACACAAAAGAGGAATAAAACCTAACTTGAACCAAAAAGGAAATAATACCTGAACCCACCAGTTATACAGAGGAAAACCCTATCAGGGCACTTGCTCCAGCGGTAAACAATTCTGAAATTGGTCAGAGGTGGGGAATCATCTCCCGTACAGCCAGCAGCCCACCCCCCATGCAAGGAGCGTCCTCATTGCAAATCTGGGGGACAATGCCGAGGCATCTGTGAGTAAACGTGAGCAGAGCCCCAGGCCAGCTGCTGCTGAACTGTTCCCACCCTTCCCAGGTAAAACACCTGAATATGTACAAGGGCTTGAAAGCCTAGAGGAAGGGCCGTGGAGCCACACCAGCGGCAGCACGCAGGCCAACTTGGTGCCTGCAGGACAGCCAGGATGGTCCTGGCCCCGGGTGCTCTTCTAGAAGCTTTCCATTGCCCTGCCTGAGATACCCTTCCTGTCCAGGCCCCCACTGCTTTTTTCCTTCCTCACCTCTGTCCGGAGAGAAATTCCAGCGGAAGGTATGGGTGACACATCCTCTTCTTTACAGGTGGCAGCCTGGCAACCCCTGCAGAAAGTCCAGCAGAGCCCCACTCACAACGGGCCACCCACAAAGCCGTGGCCCCTCACTCCCTCCCACCAGCACAGCCCCGAGACTGCTGACGGGGCAGAGAATATGGAGTCAGGCACAGCTTCAGGGGCTATTGCTGCCTGGAGCGCTGTTTATATTGACCTCAACCCAGGCACACCTGAGGAGGGCCGGCCGGCAGGTTCAGGCTGCCCAGGTCAGCTAATCCTCAGCCCTCAGGGAATCACACTGTTGAAAATGGACCTCACTAAGGCAGAGTAGAAGCCAAGGAATAAAAGGACACAATGCCATTTGCAGCACTGTAGATGTGTCTAGAGGTAATCACGTGACTTGTAGTAAGTCAGAAAGTGAAAGACACATATCATATCATATCACTTATAGGTGTTACCTAAAAACGGATACCAGGGCAGATATTTCCACGGAGAAGGACAATCACAGATTCATTAAACAAACTTATGGTTCACCAATGGAAAGGCGTGAGGATTGGTTTCATTACGATATTGGGGTTAACAGACATACAAACACAGGTGACATATATAATCACCAAAGACCTATGGAATACCAAGAGAAGACGACTCAACATTCTGTCATAACGTACATGGGAAAAGGATCCCAGGAAGAACAGACATATGTGTATGTGTAAAAGAAGCACATCTTCCACACCTACCACAAGCCAAACATTGTAATCACACTTGCTGTAATCAAAAATAAAAAATTAAATTAAAAACACGAAGAAGAAGTAGTGAGACCAACTTGAGGGGCTTTCTCCTGGCACATTCCATTCTAAATTCCAATCTAGAACACGACTTCCATTGAGGCTCTGTTGCCCTAGTAACCAGATTTGGTAAGGGAGAACTGCTGCCACCTTGTGGCCGTTTCACACAACAGCAGCTTTAATCCCAGCGCTCATGGTCAGTTGATATTCAAAATCATTGCAGACCTGTAAATGACACCTGCCCTGAAAACAAATCCTGGGGTCACATATCGACCGAAAAATTCAAAGGACGCCCATATTTCAAAACGACCGTTTCAAAAGGCATATTTTACGCACATTAGTGTTCTGCTTCTTTTTCTTTCTTTCTTTCTTTGTTAAAAAAACAGGAATGGAAAAAGGCATCCCTCAGACTGGGCGAAAATATTTGCAAACGAATCAATGGACAAAGGTTTAATCTCCAACATATATAAAGAGCTCATGCAGCTTAATATTAAAACAACAAACAACCCAATACAAAAATGGGCAGAAGATCTAAAGAGACGTTTCTTCAAAGAAGACACAGAGACGGCCAAGACGCACATGAAAAGCTGCTCAACATCACTAATTATTAGAGAAATGCAAATCAAAACTACAATGAGGGATCACCTCACACCTGTTAGAATCGGCATCATCAGAAAATCTACAACCAACAAACTCTGGGGAGGGTGTGGACTAAAGGAACCCTCTTCCACCATTGGTGGGAATGTAAATTGATACAGTGTCTATGGACAACAGTATGGAGTTTCGTTAAAAAAACTTGAAATAGAATTACCATATGATCCAGCAATCCTACTTCTGGGCATATACCAGAGAAAACCATAAATCAAAAAGGCACATTCACCACAAGGGTCATTGCAGCACTATTGACAATAGCCAGGTAATGGAAGCAACCTAAATACCCACAGACAGACGAATGGATAAAGATGTGGTACATATATAAAATGGAATATTACTCAGCCATAAGAAGGAATGAAACTGGGTCATTTGTAGAGACGTCGATGGATCTAGAGACTGTCATACAGAATGAAGTAAGTCAGAAAGAGAAAAACAAATATTGTATATTAATGCATATATGTGGAACCTAGACAAATGGTACAGATGAACTGGTTTGCAGGGAAGAAATAGAGACACAGAGGTAGAGAACAAACGTATGGACACCAAGTGTGGGAAGCCATGGGGTGGCGGTGGTGGGATGAGTCGGGAGATTGGGATTGACCTGTATACATGTATATGCATAAAATACATAACTAATAATAACCTGCTGTATAAAAAAATAAATAAAATTACATTTCAAAATTTTATAAAATAAAATTTAAAAATAGAAAAAAGGTCTTCCCTTCACACAGATGTATTTATATGAATGAACTATTGCCATGCTTATATCAATAAATACACAAAAGAGGAATAAAACCTAACTTGAACCAAAAAGGAAAAAATACCTGAACCCACCAGTTATACAGAGGAAAACCCTATCAGGGCACTTGCTCCAGCGGTAAACAATTCTGAAATTGGTCAGAGGTGGGGAATCATCTCCCGTACAGCCAGCAGCCCACCCCCCATGCAAGGAGCGTCCTCATTGCAAAGCTGGGGGACAATGCCGAGGCATCTGTGAGTAAACGTGAGCAGAGCCCCAGGCCAGCTGCTGCTGAACTGTTCCCACCCTTCCCAGGTAAAACACCTGAATATGTACAAGGGCTTGAAAGCCTAGAGGAAGGGCCGTGGAGCCACACCAGCGGCAGCACGCAGGCCAACTTGGTGCCTGCAGGACAGCCAGGATGGTCCTGGCCCCGGGTGCTCTTCTAGAAGCTTTCCATTGCCCTGCCTGAGATACCCTTCCTGTCCAGGCCCCCACTGCTTTTTTCCTTCCTCACCTCTGTCCGGAGAGAAATTCCAGCGGAAGGTATGGGTGACACATCCTCTTCTTTACAGGTGGCAGCCTGGCAACCCCTGCAGAAAGTCCAGCAGAGCCCCACTCACAACGGGCCACCCACAAAGCCGTGGCCCCTCACTCCCTCCCACCAGCACAGCCCCGAGACTGCTGACGGGGCAGAGAATATGGAGTCAGGCACAGCTTCAGGGGCTATTGCTGCCTGGAGCGCTGTTTATATTGACCTCAACCCAGGCACACCTGAGGAGGGCCGGCCGGCAGGTTCAGGCTGCCCAGGTCAGCTAATCCTCAGCCCTCAGGGAATCACACTGTTGAAAATGGACCTCACTAAGGCAGAGTAGAAGCCAAGGAATAAAAGGACACAATGCCATTTGCAGCACTGTAGATGTGTCTAGAGGTAATCACGTGACTTGTAGTAAGTCAGAAACTGAAAGACACATATCATATCATATCACTTATAGGTGTTACCTAAAAACGGATACCAGGGCAGATATTTCCACGGAGAAGGACAATCACAGATTCATTAAACAAACTTATGGTTCACCAATGGAAAGGCGTGAGGATTGGTTTCATTACGATATTGGGGTTAACAGACATACAAACACAGGTGACATATATAATCACCAAAGACCTATGGAATACCAAGAGAAGACGACTCAACATCCTGTCATAACGTACATGGGAAAAGGATCCCAGGAAGAACAGGCATATGTGTATGTGTAAAAGAAGCACATCTTCCACACCTACCACAAGCCAAACATTGTAATCACACTTGCTGTAATCAAAAATAAAAAATTAAATTAAAAACACGAAGAAGAAGTAGTGAGACCAACTTGAGGGGCTTTCTCCTGGCACATTCCATTCTAAATTCCAATCTAGAACACGACTTCCATTGAGGCTCTGTTGCCCTAGTAACCAGATTTGGTAAGGGAGAACTGCTGCCACCTTGTGGCCGTTTCACACAACAGCAGCTTTAATCCCAGCGCTCACGGTCAGTTGATATTCAAAATCATTGCAGACCTGTAAATGACACCTGCCCTGAAAACAAATCCTGGGGTCACATATCGACCAAAAAATTCAAAGGACGCCCATATTTCAAAACGACCGTTTCAAAAGGCATATTTTACGCACATTAGTGTTCTGCTTCTTTTTCTTTCTTTCTTTCTTTGTTAAAAAAACAGGAATGGAAAAAGGCATCCCTCAGAATGGGCGAAAATATTTGCAAACGAATCAATGGACAAAGGTTTAATCTCCAACATATATAAAGAGCTCATGCAGCTTAATATTAAAACAACAAACAACCCAATACAAAAATGGGCAGAAGATCTAAAGAGACGTTTCTTCAAAGAAGACACAGAGACGGCCAAGACGCACATGAAAAGCTGCTCAACATCACTAATTATTAGAGAAATGCAAATCAAAACTACAATGAGGGATCACCTCACACCTGTTAGAATCGGCATCATCAGAAAATCTACAACCAACAAACTCTGGGGAGGGTGTGGACAAAAGGAACCCTCTTCCACCATTGGTGGGAATGTAAATTGATACAGTGTCTATGGACAACAGTATGGAGTTTCGTTAAAAAAACTTGTAATAGAATTACCATATGATCCAGCAATCCTATCTCTGGGCATATACCAGAGAAAACCATAAATCAAAAAGGCACATTCACCACAATGGTCATTGCAGCACTATTTACAATAGCCAGGTAATGGAAGCAACCTAAATACCCACAGACAGACGAATGGATAAAGATGTGGTACATATATAAAATGGAATATTACTCAGCCATAAGAAGGAATGAAACTGGGTCATTTGTAGAGACGTCGATGGATCTAGAGACTGTCATACAGAATGAAGTAAGTCAGAAAGAGAAAAACAGATATTGTATATTAATGCATATATGTGGAACCTAGACAAATGGTACAGATGAACTGGTTTGCAGGGAAGAAACAGAGACACAGAGGTAGAGAACACACGTAAGGACACCAAGTGTGGGAAGACATGGGGTGGTGGTGTTGGGATGAGTCGGGAGATTGGGATTGACCTGTATACATGTATATGCATAAACTACATAACTAATAGTAACCTGCTGTATAAAAAAATAAATAAAATTAAATTTCAAAATTTTATAAAATAAAATTTAAAAATAGAAAAAAGGTCTTCCCTTCACACAGATGTATTTATATGAATGAACTATTGCCATGCTTATATCAGTAAATACACAAAAGAAGAATAAACCCTAACTTAAACAAAAAAGGAAAAAAATACCTGAACCCACCAGTTATACAGAGGAAAACCCTATCAGGGCACTTGCTCCAGCGGTAAACAATTCTGAAATTGGTCAGAGGTGGGGAATCATCTCCCATACAGCCCGCAGCCCACCCCCCATGCAAGGAGCGTCCTCATTGCAAAGCTGGGGGACCGTGCCGAGGCATCTGTGAGTAAACGTGAGCAGAGCCCCAGGCCAGCTGCTGCTGAACTGTTCCCAACCTTCCCAGGTAAAACACCTGAATATGTATAAGGGCTTGAAAGCCTAGAGGAAGGGCCGTGGAGCCACACCAGCGGCAGCACGCAGGCCAACTTGGTGCCTGCAGGCCAGCCAGGATGGTCCTGGTCCCGGGTGCTCTTCTAGAAGCTTTCCATTGCCCTGCCTGAGATACCCTTCCTGTCCAGGCCCCCACTGCTTTTTTCCTTCCTCACCTCTGTCCGGAGAGAAATTCCAGCGGAATGTATGGGTGACACATCCTCTTCTTTACAGGTGGCAGCCTGGCAACCCCTGCAGAAAGTCCAGCAGAGCCCCACTCACAACGGGCCACCCACAAAGCCGTGGCCCCTCACTCCCTCCCACCAGCACAGCCCCGAGACTGCTGACGGGGCAGAGAATATGGAGTCAGGCACAGCTTCAGGGGCTATTGCTGCCTGGAGCGCTGTTTATATTGACCTCAACCCAGGCACACCTGAGGAGGGCCGGCTGGCAGGTTCACGCTGCCCAGGTCAGCTAATCCTCAGCCCTCAGGGAATCACACTGTTGAAAATGGACCTCACTAAGGCAGAGTAGAAGCCAAGGAATAAAAGGACACAATGCCATTTGCAGCACTGTAGATGTGTCTAGAGGTAATCACGTGACTTGTAGTAAGTCAGAAAGTGAAAGACACGTATCATATCATATCACTTATAGGTGTTACCTAAAAACGGATACCAGGGCAGATATTTCCACGGAGAAGGACAATCACAGATTCATTAAACAAACTTATGGTTCACCAATGGAAAGGTGTGAGGATTGGTTTCATTACGATATTGGGATTAACAGACATACAAACACAGGTGACATATATAATCACCAAAGACCTTGGAATACCAAGAGAAGACGACTCAACATTCTGTCATAACGTACATGGGAAAAGGATCCCAGGAAGAACAGGCATATGTGTATGTGTAAAAGAAGCACATCTTCCACACCTACCACAAGCCAAACATTGTAATCACACTTGCTGTAATAAAACATAAAAAATTAAATTAAAAACACGAAGAAGAAGTAGTGAGACCAACTTGAGGGGCTTTCTCCTGGCACATTCCATTCTAAATTCCAATCTAGAACATGACTTCCATTGAGGCTCTGTTGCCCTAGTAACCAGATTTGGTAAGGGAGAACTGCTGCCACCTTGTGGCCGTTTCACACAACAGCAGCTTTAATCCCAGCGCTCATGGTCAGTTGATATTCAAAATCATTGCAGACCTGTAAATGACACCTGCCCTGAAAACAAATCCTGGGGTCACATATCGACCAAAAAATTCAAAGGACGCCCATATTTCAAAACGACCGTTTCAAAAGGCATATTTTACGCACATTAGTGTTCTGCTTCTTTTTCTTTCTTTCTTTCTTTGTTAAAAAAACAGGAATGGAAAAAGGCATCCCTCAGAATGGGCGAAAATATTTGCAAACGAATCAATGGACAAAGGTTTAATCTCCAACATATATAAAGAGCTCATGCAGCTTAATATTAAAACAACAAACAACCCAATACAAAATTGGGCAGAAGATCTAAAGAGACGTTTCTTCACAGAAGACACAGAGACGGCCAAGACGCACATGAAAAGCTGCTCAACATCACTAATTATTAGAGAAATGCAAATCAAAACTACAATGAGGGATCACCTCACACCTGTTAGAATCGGCATCATCAGAAAATCTACAACCAACAAACTCTGGGGAGGGTGTGGACAAAAGGAACCCTCTTCCACCATTGGTGGGAATGTAAATTGATACAGTGTCTATGGACAACAGTATGGAGTTTCGTTAAAAAAACTTGAAATAGAATTACCATATGATCCAGCAATCCTACTTCTGGGCATATACCAGAGAAAACCATAAATCAAAAAGGCACATTTACCACAATGGTATTTGCAGCACTATTTACAATAGCCAGGTAATGGAAGCAACCTAAATACCCACAGACAGACGAATGGATAAAGATGTGGTATATATATAAAATGGAATATTACTCAGCCATAAGAAGGAATGAAACTGGGTCATTTGTAGAGACGTCGATGGATCTAGAGACGTCATACAGAATGAAGTAAGTCAGAAAGAGAAAAACAAATATTGTATATTAATGCATATATGTGGAACCTAGACAAATGGTACAGATGAACTGGTTTGCAGGGAAGAAACAGAGACACAGAGGTAGAGAACAAACGTATGGACACCAAGTGTGGGAAGCCATGGGGTGGTGGTGGTGGGATGAGTCGGGAGATTGGGATTGACCTGTATACATGTATATGCATAAAATACATAACTAATAATAACCTCCTGTATAAAAAAATAAATAAAATTAAATTTCAAAATTTTATAAAATAAAATTTAAAAATAGAAAAAAGGTCTTCCCTTCACACAGATGTATTTATATGAATGAACTATTGCCATGCTTATATCAGTAAATACACAAAAGAGGAATAAAACCTAACTTGAACCAAAAAGGAAAAAAATACCTGAACCCACCAGTTATACAGAGGAAAGCCCTATCAGGGCACTTGCTCCAGCGGTAAACAATTCTTAAATTGGTCAGAGGTGGGGAATCATCTCCCATACAGCCAGCACGCCACCCACCACGCAAGGAGCGTCCTCATTGCAAAGCTGGGGGACCGTGCCGAGGCATCTGTGAGTAAACGTGAGCAGAGCCCCAGGCCAGCTGCTGCTGAACTGTTCCCACCCTTCCCAGGTAAAACACCTGAATATGTACAAGGGCTTGAAAGCCTAGAGGAAGGGCCGTGGAGCCACACCAGCGGCAGCACGCAGGCCAACTTGGTGCCTGCAGGACATCCAGGATGGTCCTGGCCCCGGGTGAGCTTCTAGAAGCTTACCATTGCCCTGCCTGAGATACCCTTCCTGTCCAGGCCCCCACTGCTTTTTTCCTTCCTCACCTCTGTCCGGAGAGAAATTCCAGTGGAAGGTATGGGTGACACATCCTCTTCTTTACAGGTGGCAGCCTGGCAACCCCTGCAGAAAGTCCAGCAGAGCCCCACTCACAACGGGCCACCCACAAAGCCGTGGCCCCTCACTCCCTCCCACCAGCACAGCCCCGAGACTGCTGACGGGGCAGAGAATATGGAGTCAGGCACAGCTTCAGGGGCTATTGCTGCCTGGAGCGCTGTTTATATTGACCTCAACCCAGGCACACCTGAGGAGGGCCGGCCGGCAGGTTCAGGCTGCCCAGGTCAGCTAATCCTCAGCCCTCAGGGAATCACACTGTTGAAAATGGACCTCACTAAGGCAGAGTAGAAGCCAAGGAATAAAAGGACACAATGCCATTTGCAGCACTGTAGATGTGTCTAGAGGTAATCACGTGACTTGTAGTAAGTCAGAAAGTGAAAGACACATATCATATCATATCACTTATAGGTGTTACCTAAAAACGGATACCAGGGCAGATATTTCCACGGAGAAGGACAATCACAGATTCATTAAACAAACTTATGGTTCACCAATGGAAAGGTGTGAGGATTGGTTTCATTACGATATTGGGGTTAACAGACATACAAACACAGGTGACATATATAATCACCAAAGA
The DNA here is from genome assembly GCF_964165515.1 of Mesoplodon bidens. Lineage (NCBI taxonomy): Eukaryota > Metazoa > Chordata > Mammalia > Artiodactyla > Ziphiidae > Mesoplodon > Mesoplodon bidens. The sequence continues at coordinate 769,703 of NW_027672032.1, read as the reverse complement.
CCTATGGAATACCAAGAGAAGACGACTCAACATTCTGTCATAACGTACATGGGAAAAGGATCCCAGGAAGAACAGACATATGTGTATGTGTAAAAGAAGCACATCTTCCACACCTACCACAAGCCAAACATTGTAATCACACTTGCTGTAATCAAAAATAAAAAATTAAATTAAAAACACGAAGAAGAAGTAGTGAGACCAACTTGAGGGGCTTTCTCCTGGCACATTCCATTCTAAATTCCAATCTAGAACACGACTTCCATTGAGGCTCTGTTGCCCTAGTAACCAGATTTGGTAAGGGAGAACTGCTGCCACCTTGTGGCCGTTTCACACAACAGCAGCTTTAATCCCAGCGCTCACGGTCAGTTGATATTCAAAATCATTGCAGACCTGTAAATGACACCTGCCCTGAAAACAAATCCTGGGGTCACATATCGACCAAAAAATTCAAAGGACGCCCATATTTCAAAACGACCGTTTCAAAAGGCATATTTTACGCACATTAGTGTTCTGCTTCTTTTTCTTTCTTTCTTTCTTTGTTAAAAAAACAGGAATGGAAAAAGGCATCCCTCAGAATGGGCGAAAATATTTGCAAACGAATCAATGGACAAAGGTTTAATCTCCAACATATATAAAGAGCTCATGCAGCTTAATATTAAAACAACAAACAACCCAATACAAAAATGGGCAGAAGATCTAAAGAGACGTTTCTTCAAAGAAGACACAGAGACGGCCAAGACGCACATGAAAAGCTGCTCAACATCACTAATTATTAGAGAAATGCAAATCAAAACTACAATGAGGGATCACCTCACACCTGTTAGAATCGGCATCATCAGAAAATCTACAACCAACAAACTCTGGGGAGGGTGTGGACAAAAGGAACCCTCTTCCACCATTGGTGGGAATGTAAATTGATACAGTGTCTATGGACAACAGTATGGAGTTTCGTTAAAAAAACTTGAAATAGAATTACCATATGATCCAGCAATCCTACTTCTGGGCATATACCAGAGAAAACCATAAATCAAAAAGGCACATTCACCACAAGGGTCATTGCAGCACTATTGACAATAGCCAGGTAATGGAAGCAACCTAAATACCCACAGACAGACGAATGGATAAAGATGTGGTACATATATAAAATGGAATATTACTCAGCCATAAGAAGGAATGAAACTGGGTCATTTGTAGAGACGTCGATGGATCTAGAGACTGTCATACAGAATGAAGTAAGTCAGAAATAGAAAAACAAATATTGTATATTAATGCATATATGTGGAACCTAGACAAATGGTACAGATGAACTGGTTTGCAGGGAAGAAACAGAGACACAGAGGTAGAGAACAAACGTATGGACACCAAGTGTGGGAAGCCATGGGGTGGTGGTGGTGGGATGAGTCGGGAGATTGGGATTGACCTGTATATATGTATATGCATAAAATACATAACTAATAATAACCTGCTGTATAAAAAAATAAATAAAATTAAATTTCAAAATTTTATAAAATAAAATTTAAAAATAGAAAAAAGGTCTTCCCTTCACACAGATGTATTTATATGAATGAACTATTGCCATGCTTATATCAGTAAATACACAAAAGAAGAATAAACCCTAACTTAAACCAAAAAGGAAAAAAATACCTGAACCCACCAGTTATACAGAGGAAAACCCTATCAGGGCACTTGCTCCAGCGGTAAACAATTCTGAAATTGGTCAGAGGTGGGGAATCATCTCCCATACAGCGAGCAGCCCACCCCCCACGCAAGGAGCGTCCTCATTGCAAAGCTGGGGGACCGTGCCGAGGCATCTGTGAGTAAACGTGAGCAGAGCCCCAGGCCAGCTGCTGCTGAACTTTTCCCACCCTTCCCAGGTAAAACACCTGAATATGTACAAGGGCTTGAAAGCCTAGAGGAAGGGCCGTGGAGCCACACCAGCGGCAGCACGCAGGCCAACTTGGTGCCTGCAGGACAGCCAGGATGGTCCTGGTCCCGGGTGCTCTTCTAGAAGCTTTCCATTGCCCTGCCTGAGATACCCTTCCTGTCCAGGCCCCCACTGCTTTTTTCCTTCCTCACCTCTGTCCGGAGAGAAATTCCAGCGGAATGTATGGGTGACACATCCTCTTCTTTACAGGTGGCAGCCTGGCAACCCCTGCAGAAAGTCCAGCAGAGCCCCACTCACAACGGGCCACCCACAAAGCCGTGGCCCCTCACTCCCTCCCACCAGCACAGCCCCGAGACTGCTGACGGGGCAGAGAATATGGAGTCAGGCACAGCTTCAGGGGCTATTGCTGCCTGGAGCGCTGTTTATATTGACCTCAACCCAGGCACACCTGAGGAGGGCCGGCCGGCAGGTTCACGCTGCCCAGGTCAGCTAATCCTCAGCCCTCAGGGAATCACACTGTTGAAAATGGACCTCACTAAGGCAGAGTAGAAGCCAAGGAATAAAAGGACACAATGCCATTTGCAGCACTGTAGATGTGTCTAGAGGTAATCACGTGACTTGTAGTAAGTCAGAAAGTGAAAGACACGTATCATATCATATCACTTATAGGTGTTACCTAAAAACGGATACCAGGGCAGATATTTCCACGGAGAAGGACAATCACAGATTCATTAAACAAACTTATGGTTCACCAATGGAAAGGTGTGAGGATTGGTTTCATTACGATATTGGGATTAACAGACATACAAACACAGGTGACATATATAATCACCAAAGACCTTGGAATACCAAGAGAAGACGACTCAACATTCTGTCATAACGTACATGGGAAAAGGATCCCAGGAAGAACAGACATATGTGTATGTGTAAAAGAAGCACATCTTCCACACCTACCACAAGCCAAACATTGTAATCACACTTGCTGTAATAAAACATAAAAAATTAAATTAAAAACACGAAGAAGAAGTAGTGAGACCAACTTGAGGGGCTTTCTCCTGGCACATTCCATTCTAAATTCCAATCTAGAACACGACTTCCATTGAGGCTCTGTTGCCCTAGTAACCAGATTTGGTAAGGGAGAACTGCTGCCACCTTGTGGCCGTTTCACACAACAGCAGCTTTAATCCCAGCGCTCATGGTCAGTTGATATTCAAAATCATTGCAGACCTGTAAATGACACCTGCCCTGAAAACAAATCCTGGGGTCACATATCGACCGAAAAATTCAAAGGACGCCCATATTTCAAAACGACCGTTTCAAAAGGCATATTTTACGCACATTAGTGTTCTGCTTCTTTTTCTTTCTTTCTTTCTTTGTTAAAAAAACAGGAATGGAAAAAGGCATCCCTCAGAATGGGCGAAAATATTTGCAAACGAATCAATGGACAAAGGTTTAATCTCCAACATATATAAAGAGCTCATGCAGCTTAATATTAAAACAACAAACAACCCAATACAAAAATGGGCAGAAGATCTAAAGAGACGTTTCTTCACAGAAGACACAGAGACGGCCAAGACGCACATGAAAAGCTGCTCAACATCACTAATTATTAGAGAAATGCAAATCAAAACTACAATGAGGGATCACCTCACACCTGTTAGAATCGGCATCATCAGAAAATCTACAACCAACAAACTCTGGGGAGGGTGTGGACAAAAGGAACCCTCTTCCACCATTGGTGGGAATGTAAATTGATACAGTGTCTATGGACAACAGTATGGAGTTTCGTTAAAAAAACTTGAAATAGAATTACCATATGATCCAGCAATCCTACTTCTGGGCATATACCAGAGAAAACCATAAATCAAAAAGGCACATTCACCACAATGGTCATTGCAGCACTATTGACAATAGCCAGGTAATGGAAGCAACCTAAATACCCACAGACAGACGAATGGATAAAGATGTGGTACATATATAAAATGGAATATTACTCAGCCATAAGAAGGAAAGAAACTGGGTCATTTGTAGAGACGTCGATGGATCTAGAGACTGTCATACAGAATGAAGTAAGTCAGAAAGAGCAAAACAAATATTGTATATTAATGCATATATGTGGAACCTAGACAAATGGTACAGATGAACTGGTTTGCAGGGAAGAAACAGAGACACAGAGGTAGAGAACAAACGTATGGACACCAAGTGTGGGAAGCCATGGGGTGGTGGTGGTGGGATGAGTCGGGAGATTGGGATTGACCTGTATACATGTATATGCATAAAATACATAACTAATAATAACCTGCTGTATAAAAAAATAAATAAAATTACATTTCAAAATTTTATAAAATAAAATTTAAAAATAGAAAAAAGTCTTCCCTTCACACAGATGTATTTATATGAATGAACTATTGCCATGCTTATATCAGTAAATACACAAAAGAGGAATAAAACCTAACTTGAACCAAAAAGGAAAAAAATACCTGAACCCACCAGTTATACAGAGGAAAGCCCTATCAGGGCACTTGCTCCAGTGGTAAACAATTCTGAAACTGGTCAGAGGTGGGGAATCATCTCCCATACAGCCAGCAGCCCACCCCCCACGCAAGGAGCATCCTCATTGCAAAGCTGGGGGACCGTGACGAGGCATCTGTGAGTAAACGTGAGCAGAGCCCCAGGCCAGCTGCTGCTGAACTGTTCCCACTCTTCCCAGGTAAAACACCTGAATATGTACAAGGGCTTGAAAGCCTAGAGGAAGGGCCGTTGAGCCACACCAGCGGCAGCACGCAGGCCAACTTGGTGCCTGCAGGACAGCCAGGATGGTCCTGGCCCCGGGTGCTCTTCTAGAAGATTTCCATTGCCCTGCCTGAGATACCCATCCTGTCCAGGCCCCCACTGCTTTTTTCCTTCCTCACCTCTGTCCGGAGAGAAATTCCAGCGGAAGGTATGGGTGACACATCCTCTTCTTTACAGGTGGCAGCCTGGCAACCCCTGCAGAAAGTCCAGCACAGCCCCACTCACACCGGGCCACCCACAAAGCCGTGGCCCCTCACTCACTCCCACCAGCACAGCCCCGAGACTGCTGACGGGGCAGAGAATATGGAGTCATGCACAGCTTCAGGGACTATTGCTGCCTGGAGCGCTGTTTATATTGACCTCAACCCAGGCACACCTGAGGAGGGCCGGCCGGCAGGTTCAGGCTGCCCAGGTCAGCTAATCCTCAGCCCTCAGGGAATCACACTGTTGAAAATGGACCTCACTAAGGCAGAGTAGAAGCCAAGGAATAAAAGGACACAATGCCATTTGCAGCACTGTAGATGTGTCTAGAGGTAATCACGTGACTTGTAGTAAGTCAGAAAGTGAAAGACACGTATCATATCATATCACTTATAGGTGTTACCTAAAAACGGATACCAGGGCAGATATTTCCACGGAGAAGGACAATCACAGATTCATTAAACAAACTTATGGTTCACCAATGGAAAGGTGTGAGGATTGGTTTCATTACGATATTGGGATTAACAGACATACAAACACAGGTGACATATATAATCACCAAAGACCTTGGAATACCAAGAGAAGACGACTCAACATTCTGTCATAACGTACATGGGAAAAGGATCCCAGGAAGAACAGACATATGTGTATGTGTAAAAGAAGCACATCTTCCACACCTACCACAAGCCAAACATTGTAATCACACTTGCTGTAATAAAACATAAAAAATTAAATTAAAAACACGAAGAAGAAGTAGTGAGACCAACTTGAGGGGCTTTCTCCTGGCACATTCCATTCTAAATTCCAATCTAGAACACGACTTCCATTGAGGCTCTGTTGCCCTAGTAACCAGATTTGGTAAGGGAGAACTGCTGCCACCTTGTGGCCGTTTCACACAACAGCAGCTTTAATCCCAGCGCTCATGGTCAGTTGATATTCAAAATCATTGCAGACCTGTAAATGACACCTGCCCTGAAAACAAATCCTGGGGTCACATATCGACCGAAAAATTCAAAGGACGCCCATATTTCAAAACGACCGTTTCAAAAGGCATATTTTACGCACATTAGTGTTCTGCTTCTTTTTCTTTCTTTCTTTCTTTGTTAAAAAAACAGGAATGGAAAAAGGCATCCCTCAGAATGGGCGAAAATATTTGCAAACGAATCAATGGACAAAGGTTTAATCTCCAACATATATAAAGAGCTCATGCAGCTTAATATTAAAACAACAAACAACCCAATACAAAAATGGGCAGAAGATCTAAAGAGACGTTTCTTCACAGAAGACACAGAGACGGCCAAGACGCACATGAAAAGCTGCTCAACATCACTAATTATTAGAGAAATGCAAATCAAAACTACAATGAGGGATCACCTCACACCTGTTAGAATCGGCATCATCAGAAAATCTACAACCAACAAACTCTGGGGAGGGTGTGGACAAAAGGAACCCTCTTCCACCATTGGTGGGAATGTAAATTGATACAGTGTCTATGGACAACAGTATGGAGTTTCGTTAAAAAAACTTGAAATAGAATTACCATATGATCCAGCAATCCTACTTCTGGGCATATACCAGAGAAAACCATAAATCAAAAAGGCACATTCACCACAATGGTCATTGCAGCACTATTGACAATAGCCAGGTAATGGAAGCAACCTAAATACCCACAGACAGACGAATGGATAAAGATGTGGTACATATATAAAATGGAATATTACTCAGCCATAAGAAGGAAAGAAACTGGGTCATTTGTAGAGACGTCGATGGATCTAGAGACTGTCATACAGAATGAAGTAAGTCAGAAAGAGCAAAACAAATATTGTATATTAATGCATATATGTGGAACCTAGACAAATGGTACAGATGAACTGGTTTGCAGGGAAGAAACAGAGACACAGAGGTAGAGAACAAACGTATGGACACCAAGTGTGGGAAGCCATGGGGTGGTGGTGGTGGGATGAGTCGGGAGATTGGGATTGACCTGTATACATGTATATGCATAAAATACATAACTAATAATAACCTGCTGTATAAAAAAATAAATAAAATTACATTTCAAAATTTTATAAAATAAAATTTAAAAATAGAAAAAAGTCTTCCCTTCACACAGATGTATTTATATGAATGAACTATTGCCATGCTTATATCAGTAAATACACAAAAGAGGAATAAAACCTAACTTGAACCAAAAAGGAAAAAAATACCTGAACCCACCAGTTATACAGAGGAAAGCCCTATCAGGGCACTTGCTCCAGTGGTAAACAATTCTGAAACTGGTCAGAGGTGGGGAATCATCTCCCATACAGCCAGCAGCCCACCCCCCACGCAAGGAGCATCCTCATTGCAAAGCTGGGGGACCGTGACGAGGCATCTGTGAGTAAACGTGAGCAGAGCCCCAGGCCAGCTGCTGCTGAACTGTTCCCACTCTTCCCAGGTAAAACACCTGAATATGTACAAGGGCTTGAAAGCCTAGAGGAAGGGCCGTTGAGCCACACCAGCGGCAGCACGCAGGCCAACTTGGTGCCTGCAGGACAGCCAGGATGGTCCTGGCCCCGGGTGCTCTTCTAGAAGATTTCCATTGCCCTTCCTGAGATACCCATCCTGTCCAGGCCCCCACTGCTTTTTTCCTTCCTCACCTCTGTCCGGAGAGAAATTCCAGCGGAAGGTATGGGTGACACATCCTCTTCTTTACAGGTGGCAGCCTGGCAACCCCTGCAGAAAGTCCAGCACAGCCCCACTCACACCGGGCCACCCACAAAGCCGTGGCCCCTCACTCACTCCCACCAGCACAGCCCCGAGACTGCTGACGGGGCAGAGAATATGGAGTCATGCACAGCTTCAGGGACTATTGCTGCCTGGAGCGCTGTTTATATTGACCTCAACCCAGGCACACCTGAGGAGGGCCGGCCGGCAGGTTCAGGCTGCCCAGGTCAGCTAATCCTCAGCCCTCAGGGAATCACACTGTTGAAAATGGACCTCACTAAGGCAGAGTAGAAGCCAAGGAATAAAAGGACACAATGCCATTTGCAGCACTGTAGATGTGTCTAGAGGTAATCACGTGACTTGTAGTAAGTCAGAAAGTGAAAGACACATATCATATCATATCACTTATAGGTGTTACCTAAAAACGGATACCAGGGCAGATATTTCCACGGAGAAGGACAATCACAGATTCATTAAACAAACTTATGGTTCACCAATGGAAAGGTGTGAGGATTGGTTTCATTACGATATTGGGGTTAACAGACATACAAACGCAGGTGACATATATAATCACCAAAGACCTATGGAATACCAAGAGAAGACGACTCAACATCCTGTCATAACGTACATGGGAAAAGGATCCCAGGAAGAACAGACATATGTGTATGTGTAAAAGAAGCACACCTTCCACACCTACCACAAGCCAAACATTGTAATCACACTTGCTGTAATCAAAAATAAAAAATTAAATTAAAAACACGAAGAAGAAGTAGTGAGACAAACTTGAGGGGCTTTCTCCTGGCACATTCCATTCTAAATTCCAATCTAGAACACGACTTCCATTGAGGCTCTGTTGCCCTAGTAACCAGATTTGGTAAGGGAGAACTGCTGCAACCTTGTGGCCGTTTCACACAACAGCAGCTTTAATCCCAGCGCTCATGGTCAGTTGATATTCAAAATCATTGCAGACCTGTAAATGACACCTGCCCTGAAAACAAATCCTGGGGTCACATATCGACCAAAAAATTCAAAGGACGCCCATATTTCAAAACGACCGTTTCAAAAGGCATATTTTACGCACATTAGTGTTCTGCTTCTTTTTCTTTCTTTCTTTCTTTGTTAAAAAAACAGGAATGGAAAAAGGCATCCCTCAGAATGGGCGAAAATATTTGCAAACGAATCAATGGACAAAGGTTTAATCTCCAACATATATAAAGAGCTCATGCAGCTTAATATGAAAACAACAAACAACCCAATACAAAACTGGGCAGAAGATCTAAAGAGTCGTTTCTTCAAAGAAGACACAGAGACGGCCAAGACGCACATGAAAAGCTGCTCAACATCACTAATTATTAGAGAAATGCAAATCAAAACTACAATGAGGGATCACCTCACACCTGTTAGAATCGGCATCATCAGAAAATCTACAACCAACAAACTCTGGGGAGGGTGTGGACAAAAGGAACCCTCTTCCACCATTGGTGGGAATGTAAATTGATACAGTGTCTATGGACAACAGTATGGAGTTTCGTTAAAAAAACTTGAAATAGAATTACCATATGATCCAGCAATCCTACTTCTGGGCATATACCAGAGAAAACCATAAATCAAAAAGGCACATTTACCACAATGGTATTTGCAGCACTATTTACAATAGCCAGGTAATGGAAGCAACCTAAATACCCACAGACAGACGAATGGATAAAGATGTGGTACATATATAAAATGGAATATTACTCAGCCATAAGAAGGAATGAAACTGGGTCATTTGTAGAGATGTCGATGGATCTAGAGACGTCATACAGAATGAAGTAAGTCAGAAAGAGAAAAACAAATATTGTATATTAATGCATATATGTGGAACCTAGACAAATGGTACAGATGAACTGGTTTGCAGGGAAGAAACAGAGACACAGAGGTAGAGAACAAACGTATGGACACCAAGTGTGGGAAGCCATGGGGTGGTGGTGGTGGGATGAGTCGGGAGATTGGGATTGACCTGTATACATGTATATGCATAAAATACATAACTAATAATAACCTCCTGTATAAAAAAATAAATAAAATTAAATTTCAAAATTTTATAAAATAAAATTTAAAAATAGAAAAAAGGTCTTCCCTTCACACAGATGTATTTATATGAATGAACTATTGCCATGCTTATATCAGTAAATACACAAAAGAGGAATAAAACCTAACTTGAACCAAAAAGGAAAAAAATACCTGAACCCACCAGTTATACAGAGGAAAGCCCTATCAGGGCACTTGCTCCAGCGGTAAACAATTCTGAAATTGGTCAGAGGTGGGGAATCATCTCCCATACAGCCAGCAGGCCACCCACCACGCAAGGAGCGTCCTCATTGCAAAGCTGGGGGACCGTGCCGAGGCATCTGTGAGTAAACGTGAGCAGAGCCCCAGGCCAGCTGCTGCTGAACTGTTCCCACCCTTCCCAGGTAAAACACCTGAATATGTACAAGGGCTTGAAAGCCTAGAGGAAGGGCCGTGGAGCCACACCAGCGGCAGCACGCAGGCCAACTTGGTGCCTGCAGGACATCCAGGATGGTCCTGGCCCCGGGTGCTCTTCTAGAAGCTTTCCATTGCCCTGCCTGAGATACCCTTCCTGTCCAGGCCCCCACTGCTTTTTTCCTTCCTCACCTCTGTCCGGAGAGAAATTCCAGTGGAAGGTATGGGTGACACATCCTCTTCTTTACAGGTGGCAGCCTGGCAACCCCTGCAGAAAGTCCAGCAGAGCCCCACTCACAACGGGCCACCCACAAAGCCGTGGCCCCTCACTCCCTCCCACCAGCACAGCCCCGAGACTGCTGACGGGGCAGAGAATATGGAGTCAGGCACAGCTTCAGGGGCTATTGCTGCCTGGAACGCTGTTTATATTGACTTCAACCCAGGCACACCTGAGGAGGGCCGGCCGGCAGGTTCAGGCTGCCCAGGTCAGCTAATCCTCAGCCCTCAGGGAATCACACTGTTGAAAATGGACCTCACTAAGGCAGAGTAGAAGCCAAGGAATAAAAGGACACAATGCCATTTGCAGCACTGTAGATGTGTCTAGAGGTAATCACGTGACTTGTAGTAAGTCAGAAAGTGAAAGACACATATCATATCATATCACTTATAGGTGTTACCTAAAAACGGATACCAGGGCAGATATTTCCACGGAGAAGGACAATCACAGATTCATTAAACAAACTTATGGTTCACCAATGGAAAGGTGTGAGGATTGGTTTCATTACGATATTGGGGTTAACAGACATACAAACACAGGTGACATATATAATCACCAAAGACCTATGGAATACCAAGAGAAGACGACTCAACATTCTGTCATAACGTACATGGGAAAAGGATCCCAGGAAGAACAGACATATGTGTATGTGTAAAAGAAGCACATCTTCCACACCTACCACAAGCCAAACATTGTAATCACACTTGCTGTAATCAAAAATAAAAAATTAAATTAAAAACACGAAGAAGAAGTAGTGAGACCAACTTGAGGGGCTTTCTCCTGGCACATTCCATTCTAAATTCCAATCTAGAACACGACTTCCATTGAGGCTCTGTTGCCCTAGTAACCAGATTTGGTAAGGGAGAACTGCTGCCACCTTGTGGCCGTTTCACACAACAGCAGCTTTAATCCCAGCGCTCACTGTCAGTTGATATTCAAAATCATTGCAGACCTGTAAATGACACCTGCCCTGAAAACAAATCCTGGGGTCACATATCGACCAAAAAATTCAAAGGACGCCCATATTTCAAAACGACCGTTTCAAAAGGCATATTTTACGCACATTAGTGTTCTGCTTCTTTTTCTTTCTTTCTTTCTTTGTTAAAAAAACAGGAATGGAAAAAGGCATCCCTCAGAATGGGCGAAAATATTTGCAAACGAATCAATGGACAAAGGTTTAATCTCCAACATATATAAAGAGCTCATGCAGCTTAATATTAAAACAACAAACAACCCAATACAAAAATGGGCAGAAGATCTAAAGAGACGTTTCTTCAAAGAAGACACAGAGACGGCCAAGACGCACATGAAAAGCTGCTCAACATCACTAATTATTAGAGAAATGCAAATCAAAACTACAATGAGGGATCACCTCACACCTGTTAGAATCGGCATCATCAGAAAATCTACAACCAACAAACTCTGGGGAGGGTGTGGACAAAAGGAACCCTCTTCCACCATTGGTGGGAATGTAAATTGATACAGTGTCTATGGACAACAGTATGGAGTTTCGTTAAAAAAACTTGAAATAGAATTACCATATGATCCAGCAATCCTACTTCTGGGCATATACCAGAGAAAACCATAAATCAAAAAGGCACATTCACCACAAGGGTCATTGCAGCACTATTGACAATAGCCAGGTAATGGAAGCAACCTAAATACCCACAGACAGACGAATGGATAAAGATGTGGTACATATATAAAATGGAATATTACTCAGCCATAAGAAGGAATGAAACTGGGTCATTTGTAGAGACGTCGATGGATCTAGAGACTGTCATACAGAATGAAGTAAGTCAGAAAGAGAAAAACAAATATTGTATATTAATGCATATATGTGGAACCTAGACAAATGGTACAGATGAACTGGTTTGCAGGGAAGAAATAGAGACACAGAGGTAGAGAACAAACGTATGGACACCAAGTGTGGGAAGCCATGGGGTGGCGGTGGTGGGATGAGTCGGGAGATTGGGATTGACCTGTATACATGTATATGCATAAAATACATAACTAATAATAACCTGCTGTATAAAAAAATAAATAAAATTACATTTCAAAATTTTATAAAATAAAATTTAAAAATAGAAAAAAGGTCTTCCCTTCACACAGATGTATTTATATGAATGAACTATTGCCATGCTTATATCAATAAATACACAAAAGAGGAATAAAACCTAACTTGAACCAAAAAGGAAAAAATACCTGAACCCACCAGTTATACAGAGGAAAACCCTATCAGGGCACTTGCTCCAGCGGTAAACAATTCTGAAATTGGTCAGAGGTGGGGAATCATCTCCCGTACAGCCAGCAGCCCACCCCCCATGCAAGGAGCGTCCTCATTGCAAATCTGGGGGACAATGCCGAGGCATCTGTGAGTAAACGTGAGCAGAGCCCCAGGCCAGCTGCTGCTGAACTGTTCCCACCCTTCCCAGGTAAAACACCTGAATATGTACAAGGGCTTGAAAGCCTAGAGGAAGGGCCGTGGAGCCACACCAGCGGCAGCACGCAGGCCAACTTGGTGCCTGCAGGACAGCCAGGATGGTCCTGGCCCCGGGTGCTCTTCTAGAAGCTTTCCATTGCCCTGCCTGAGATACCCTTCCTGTCCAGGCCCCCACTGCTTTTTTCCTTCCTCACCTCTGTCCGGAGAGAAATTCCAGCGGAAGGTATGGGTGACACATCCTCTTCTTTACAGGTGGCAGCCTGGCAACCCCTGCAGAAAGTCCAGCAGAGCCCCACTCACAACGGGCCACCCACAAAGCCGTGGCCCCTCACTCCCTCCCACCAGCACAGCCCCGAGACTGCTGACGGGGCAGAGAATATGGAGTCAGGCACAGCTTCAGGGGCTATTGCTGCCTGGAGCGCTGTTTATATTGACCTCAACCCAGGCACACCTGAGGAGGGCCGGCCGGCAGGTTCAGGCTGCCCAGGTCAGCTAATCCTCAGCCCTCAGGGAATCACACTGTTGAAAATGGACCTCACTAAGGCAGAGTAGAAGCCAAGGAATAAAAGGACACAATGCCATTTGCAGCACTGTAGATGTGTCTAGAGGTAATCACGTGACTTGTAGTAAGTCAGAAAGTGAAAGACACATATCATATCATATCACTTATAGGTGTTACCTAAAAACGGATACCAGGGCAGATATTTCCACGGAGAAGGACAATCACAGATTCATTAAACAAACTTATGGTTCACCAATGGAAAGGCGTGAGGATTGGTTTCATTACGATATTGCGGTTAACAGACATACAAACACAGGTGACATATATAATCACCAAAGACCTATGGAATACCAAGAGAAGACGACTCAACATTCTGTCATAACGTACATGGGAAAAGGATCCCAGGAAGAACAGACATATGTGTATGTGTAAAAGAAGCACATCTTCCACACCTACCACAAGCCAAACATTGTAATCACACTTGCTGTAATCAAAAATAAAAAATTAAATTAAAAACACGAAGAAGAAGTAGTGAGACCAACTTGAGGGGCTTTCTCCTGGCACATTCCATTCTAAATTCCAATCTAGAACACGACTTCCATTGAGGCTCTGTTGCCCTAGTAACCAGATTTGGTAAGGGAGAACTGCTGCCACCTTGTGGCCGTTTCACACAACAGCAGCTTTAATCCCAGCGCTCATGGTCACTTGATATTCAAAATCATTGCAGACCTGTAAATGACACCTGCCCTGAAAACAAATCCTGGGGTCACATATCGACCGAAAAATTCAAAGGACGCCCATATTTCAAAACGACCGTTTCAAAAGGCATATTTTACGCACATTAGTGTTCTGCTTCTTTTTCTTTCTTTCTTTCTTTGTTAAAAAAACAGGAATGGAAAAAGGCATCCCTCAGAATGGGCGAAAATATTTGCAAACGAATCAATGGACAAAGGTTTAATCTCCAACATATATAAAGAGCTCATGCAGCTTAATATTAAAACAACAAACAACCCAATACAAAAATGGGCAGAAGATCTAAAGAGACGTTTCTTCAAAGAAGACACAGAGACGGCCAAGACGCACATGAAAAGCTGCTCAACATCACTAATTATTAGAGAAATGCAAATCAAAACTACAATGAGGGATCACCTCACACCTGTTAGAATCGGCATCATCAGAAAATCTACAACCAACAAACTCTGGGGAGGGTGTGGACAAAAGGAACCCTCTTCCACCATTGGTGGGAATGTAAATTGATACAGTGTCTATGGACAACAGTATGGAGTTTCGTTAAAAAAACTTGAAATAGAATTACCATATGATCCAGCAATCCTACTTCTGGGCATATACCAGAGAAAACCATAAATCAAAAAGGCACATTCACCACAAGGGTCATTGCAGCACTATTGACAATAGCCAGGTAATGGAAGCAACCTAAATACCCACAGACAGACGAATGGATAAAGATGTGGTACATATATAAAATGGAATATTACTCAGCCATAAGAAGGAATGAAACTGGGTCATTTGTAGAGACGTCGATGGATCTAGAGACTGTCATACAGAATGAAGTAAGTCAGAAAGAGAAAAACAAATATTGTATATTAATGCATATATGTGGAACCTAGACAAATGGTACAGATGAACTGGTTTGCAGGGAAGAAATAGAGACACAGAGGTAGAGAACAAACGTATGGACACCAAGTGTGGGAAGCCATGGGGTGGCGGTGGTGGGATGAGTCGGGAGATTGGGATTGACCTGTATACATGTATATGCATAAAATACATAACTAATAATAACCTGCTGTATAAAAAAATAAATAAAATTACATTTCAAAATTTTATAAAATAAAATTTAAAAATAGAAAAAAGGTCTTCCCTTCACACAGATGTATTTATATGAATGAACTATTGCCATGCTTATATCAATAAATACACAAAAGAGGAATAAAACCTAACTTGAACCAAAAAGGAAAAAATACCTGAACCCACCAGTTATACAGAGGAAAACCCTATCAGGGCACTTGCTCCAGCGGTAAACAATTCTGAAATTGGTCAGAGGTGGGGAATCATCTCCCGTACAGCCAGCAGCCCACCCCCCATGCAAGGAGCGTCCTCATTGCAAATCTGGGGGACAATGCCGAGGCATCTGTGAGTAAACGTGAGCAGAGCCCCAGGCCAGCTGCTGCTGAACTGTTCCCACCCTTCCCAGGTAAAACACCTGAATATGTACAAGGGCTTGAAAGCCTAGAGGAAGGGCCGTGGAGCCACACCAGCGGCAGCACGCAGGCCAACTTGGTGCCTGCAGGACAGCCAGGATGGTCCTGGCCCCGGGTGCTCTTCTAGAAGCTTTCCATTGCCCTGCCTGAGATACCCTTCCTGTCCAGGCCCCCACTGCTTTTTTCCTTCCTCACCTCTGTCCGGAGAGAAATTCCAGCGGAAGGTATGGGTGACACATCCTCTTCTTTACAGGTGGCAGCCTGGCAACCCCTGCAGAAAGTCCAGCAGAGCCCCACTCACAACGGGCCACCCACAAAGCCGTGGCCCCTCACTCCCTCCCACCAGCACAGCCCCGAGACTGCTGACGGGGCAGAGAATATGGAGTCAGGCACAGCTTCAGGGGCTATTGCTGCCTGGAGCGCTGTTTATATTGACCTCAACCCAGGCACACCTGAGGAGGGCCGGCCGGCAGGTTCAGGCTGCCCAGGTCAGCTAATCCTCAGCCCTCAGGGAATCACACTGTTGAAAATGGACCTCACTAAGGCAGAGTAGAAGCCAAGGAATAAAAGGACACAATGCCATTTGCAGCACTGTAGATGTGTCTAGAGGTAATCACGTGACTTGTAGTAAGTCAGAAAGTGAAAGACACATATCATATCATATCACTTATAGGTGTTACCTAAAAACGGATACCAGGGCAGATATTTCCACGGAGAAGGACAATCACAGATTCATTAAACAAACTTATGGTTCACCAATGGAAAGGCGTGAGGATTGGTTTCATTACGATATTGGGGTTAACAGACATACAAACACAGGTGACATATATAATCACCAAAGACCTATGGAATACCAAGAGAAGACGACTCAACATTCTGTCATAACGTACATGGGAAAAGGATCCCAGGAAGAACAGACATATGTGTATGTGTAAAAGAAGCACATCTTCCACACCTACCACAAGCCAAACATTGTAATCACACTTGCTGTAATCAAAAATAAAAAATTAAATTAAAAACACGAAGAAGAAGTAGTGAGACCAACTTGAGGGGCTTTCTCCTGGCACATTCCATTCTAAATTCCAATCTAGAACACGACTTCCATTGAGGCTCTGTTGCCCTAGTAACCAGATTTGGTAAGGGAGAACTGCTGCCACCTTGTGGCCGTTTCACACAACAGCAGCTTTAATCCCAGCGCTCATGGTCAGTTGATATTCAAAATCATTGCAGACCTGTAAATGACACCTGCCCTGAAAACAAATCCTGGGGTCACATATCGACCGAAAAATTCAAAGGACGCCCATATTTCAAAACGACCGTTTCAAAAGGCATATTTTACGCACATTAGTGTTCTGCTTCTTTTTCTTTCTTTCTTTCTTTGTTAAAAAAACAGGAATGGAAAAAGGCATCCCTCAGAATGGGCGAAAATATTTGCAAACGAATCAATGGACAAAGGTTTAATCTCCAACATATATAAAGAGCTCATGCAGCTTAATATTAAAACAACAAACAACCCAATACAAAAATGGGCAGAAGATCTAAAGAGACGTTTCTTCAAAGAAGACACAGAGACGGCCAAGACGCACATGAAAAGCTGCTCAACATCACTAATATTAGAGAAATGCAAATCAAAACTACAATGAGGGATCACCTCACACCTGTTAGAATCGGCATCATCAGAAAATCTACAACCAACAAACTCTGGGGAGGGTGTGGACAAAAGGAACCCTCTTCCACCATTGGTGGGAATGTAAATTGATACAGTGTCTATGGACAACAGTATGGAGTTTCGTTAAAAAAACTTGAAATAGAATTACCATATGATCCAGCAATCCTACTTCTGGGCATATACCAGAGAAAACCATAAATCAAAAAGGCACATTCACCACAAGGGTCATTGCAGCACTATTGACAATAGCCAGGTAATGGAAGCAACCTAAATACCCACAGACAGACGAATGGATAAAGATGTGGTACATATATAAAATGGAATATTACTCAGCCATAAGAAGGAATGAAACTGGGTCATTTGTAGAGACGTCGATGGATCTAGAGACTGTCATACAGAATGAAGTAAGTCAGAAAGAGAAAAACAAATATTGTATATTAATGCATATATGTGGAACCTAGACAAATGGTACAGATGAACTGGTTTGCAGGGAAGAAATAGAGACACAGAGGTAGAGAACAAACGTATGGACACCAAGTGTGGGAAGCCATGGGGTGGTGGTGGTGGGATGAGTCGGGAGATTGGGATTGACCTGTATACATGTATATGCATAAAATACATAACTAATAATAACCTGCTGTATAAAAAAATAAATAAAATTACATTTCAAAATTTTATAAAATAAAATTTAAAAATAGAAAAAAGGTCTTCCCTTCACACAGATGTATTTATATGAATGAACTATTGCCATGCTTATATCAATAAATACACAAAAGAGGAATAAAACCTAACTTGAACCAAAAAGGAAAAAATACCTGAACCCACCAGTTATACAGAGGAAAACCCTATCAGGGCACTTGCTCCAGCGGTAAACAATTCTGAAATTGGTCAGAGGTGGGGAATCATCTCCCGTACAGCCAGCAGCCCACCCCCCATGCAAGGAGCGTCCTCATTGCAAAGCTGGGGGACAATGCCGAGGCATCTGTGAGTAAACGTGAGCAGAGCCCCAGGCCAGCTGCTGCTGAACTGTCCCCACCCTTCCCAGGTAAAACACCTGAATATGTACAAGGGCTTGAAAGCCTAGAGGAAGGGCCGTGGAGCCACACCAGCGGCAGCACGCAGGCCAACTTGGTGCCTGCAGGACAGCCAGGATGGTCCTGGCCCCGGGTGCTCTTCTAGAAGCTTTCCATTGCCCTGCCTGAGATACCCTTCCTGTCCAGGCCCCCACTGCTTTTTTCCTTCCTCACCTCTGTCCGGAGAGAAATTCCAGCGGAAGGTATGGGTGACACATCCTCTTCTTTACAGGTGGCAGCCTGGCAACCCCTGCAGAAAGTCCAGCAGAGCCCCACTCACAACGGGCCACCCACAAAGCCGTGGCCCCTCACTCCCTCCCACCAGCACAGCCCCGAGACTGCTGACGGGGCAGAGAATATGGAGTCAGGCACAGCTTCAGGGGCTATTGCTGCCTGGAGCGCTGTTTATATTGACCTCAACCCAGGCACACCTGAGGAGGGCCGGCCGGCAGGTTCAGGCTGCCCAGGTCAGCTAATCCTCAGCCCTCAGGGAATCACACTGTTGAAAATGGACCTCACTAAGGCAGAGTAGAAGCCAAGGAATAAAAGGACACAATGCCATTTGCAGCACTGTAGATGTGTCTAGAGGTAATCACGTGACTTGTAGTAAGTCAGAAAGTGAAAGACACATATCATATCATATCACTTATAGGTGTTACCTAAAAACGGATACCAGGGCAGATATTTCCACGGAGAAGGACAATCACAGATTCATTAAACAAACTTATGGTTCACCAATGGAAAGGTGTGAGGATTGGTTTCATTACGATATAGGGGTTAACAGACATACAAACACAGGTGACATATATAATCACCAAAGACCTTGGAATACCAAGAGAAGACTACTCAACATTCTGTCATAACGTACATGGGAAAAGGATCCCAGGAAGAACAGACATATGTGTATGTATAAAAGAAGCACATCTTCCACACCTACCACAAGCCAAACATTGTAACCAAACTTGCTGTAATAAAAAATAAAAAATTAAATTAAAAACACGAAGAAATAGTGAGACGAACTTGAGGGGCTTTCTCCTGGCACATTCCATTCTAAATTCCAATCTAGAACACGACTTCCATTGAGGCTCTGTTGCCCTAGTAACCAGATGTGTTAAGGGAGAACTGCTGCCAGCTAGTGGCCGTTTCACACAACAGCAGCTTTAATCCCAGGGCTAATGGTCAGTTGATATTCAAAATCATTGCAGGCCTGTAAATGACACCTGCCCTGAAAACAAATCCTGGGGCCACATATCGACCAAAAAATTTAAAGGACGTCCATATTTCAAAACGACCGTTTCAAAAGGCATATTTTATGCACATTAGTGTTCTGCTTCTTTTTCTTTCTTTCTTTTTTGGTTAAAAACACGGGAATGGAAAAAGGCATCCCTCAGAAGGGGCGAAAATAGTTGCAAACGAATCAATGGACAAAGGTTTAATCTCCAATATATATAAACAGCTCATGCAGCTTATTAAGAAAACAAACAACCCAATACAAAAATGGGCAGAAGATCTAAAGAGACGTTTCTTCAAAGAAGACACAGAGATGGCCAAGACGCACATGAAAAGCTGCTCAAGAGCACTAATTATTAGAGAAATGCAAATCAAAACTACAATGAGGTATCACCTCACACCTGTTAGAATCGGCATCATCAGAAAATCTACAAACAACAAATTCTGGGGAGGGTGTGGACAAAAGGAGCCCTCTTCCACTATTGGTGGGAATGTAAATTGATACAGTCACTATGGAGAACAGTATGGAGTTTCCTTTATAAAACTAGAAATAGAATTACCATCTGACCCAGCAATCCCACTCTTGGGCATATACCCAGAGACAACCATAAATCAAAAAGGCACATTCACCACAAGGTTCATTGCAGCACTATTTACAATAGCCAGGTAATGGAAGCAACCTAAATGCCCACAGACAGATGAATGGATAAAGATGGGGTACATATATAAAATGGAATATTACTCGGCCATAAAAAGGAATGAAACTGGGTCATTTGTAGAGACATCGATGGATCTAGAGACTGTCATACAGAATGAAGTAAGTCAGAAAGAGGAAAACAAATATTGTATATTAATGCATATATGTGGAACCTAAAAACTGGTACAGATGAACTGGTTTGCAGGGAAGAAATAGAGACACAGAGGTAGAGAACAAACGTATGGACACCAAGTGTGGGAAGCCATGGGGTGGTGGTGGTGGGATGAGTTGGGAGTTTGCGATTGACCTGTATACATGTATATGCATAAAATACATAACTAATAATAACCCGCTGTATAAAAAAGTAAATAAAATTAAATTTCAAAATTTTAAAATATAAAATTTAAAAATAAAACAGAAAAAAGTTCTTCCCTTCACACAGATGTATTTATAGGAATGAATTATTTCCATGCTTATATCTATAAATACATAAAAGAGGAATAAAATCTAACTTGAACCATAAACGAAAAAAAACCCTGAACCCACCAGTTTTACAGAGGAAAACCCTATCAGGGCACTTGCTCCAGCGGTAAACAATTCTGAAATTGGTCAGAGGTGGGGAATCATCTCCCATACAGCCAGCAACCCACCCCCCATGCAAGGAGCGTCCTCATTGCAAAGCTGGGGGACCGTGCCGAGGCATCTCTGAATACAGGTGAGCTGAGCCCCAGGCCAGCTGCTGCTGAACTGTTCCCACCCTTCCCAGTTAAACACCTGAATATGTACAAAGGCTTGAAAGCCTAGAGGAAGGGACGTGGAGCCACACCAGCGACAGCACGCAGGCCAACTTGGTGACTGCAGGCCAGCCAGGGTGATCCTGGCCCCGGGCGCTCTTCCGGAAGCTTTCCATTGTCCTGCCTGAGATACCCCTCTTGTCCCGGCCCCCACTGCTTTCTTCCTTCCTCACCTCTGTCCGGAGAGAAATTCCAGCGGAAGGTATGGGTGACACATCCTCTTCTTTACAGGTGGCAGCCTGGCAACTACTGCAGAAAGGCCAGCAGAACCCCACTCACACCGGGCCACCAACAAAGCTGTGGCCCCTCACTCCCTCCCACCAGCACAGCCCCGAGACTGCTGACGGGGCAGAGAATATGGAGTCAGGCACAGCTTCAGGGGCTATTGCTGCCTGGAGCGCTGTTTATATTGACCTCAACCAGGCAGACCTGGGGAGGGCCGGCCGGCAGGGTAAGGCTGCCCAGGTCAGCTAATCCACAACCCTCAGGATATCACATTGTTGAAAATGGACCTCGCTAAGGCAGAATAGAAGCCAAGGAAAATAAGGACACAATGCCATTTGCAGCACCGTAGATGAGTCTAGAGGTAATCACGTGACTTGGAGTAAGTCAGAAAGTGAAAGACACATATCATTTCATATCACTTATAGGTGTTACCTAAAATAGAAACCAGGGCAGTCATTTCCACTGAGAAGTGCAATCATAGATTCATTCAACAAACTTATGGTTCACCAATGGAAAGGTGTGAGGATTGGTTTCATTACGATATCGGGGTTAACAGACATATACAAACAGAGGTGACATATATAATCACCAAAGACCTACGGAATACCAAGAGAAGACTACTCAACATTCTGTCATAACGTACATGGGAAAAGGATCCCAGGAAGAACAGACATCTGTATATGTGTAAAAGAACCACATCTTCCACACCTACAACAA
This sequence comes from Mesoplodon bidens, assembly GCF_964165515.1. Classification (NCBI taxonomy): domain Eukaryota; kingdom Metazoa; phylum Chordata; class Mammalia; order Artiodactyla; family Ziphiidae; genus Mesoplodon; species Mesoplodon bidens. The sequence continues at coordinate 747,809 of NW_027672032.1, read as the reverse complement.
GCCAAACATTGTAATCAAACTTGCTATAATAAAAAATAAAAAAAATTAAATTAAAAATACGAACAAGAAATAGGGAGTCACACTTGAGGGGCTTTCTCCTGGCACATTCCATTCAAAATTCCAATCTAGAACACGACATCCATTGAGGCTCTGTTCCCCTAGTAAACAGATGTGTTAAGGGAGAACTGCTGCCACCTAGTGGCCGTTTCACACAACAGCAGCTTTTATCCCAGTGCTAAGGTCAGTTGATATTCAAAATCATTGCAGGCCTGTAAATGACACCTGCCCTGAAAACAAATCCTGGGGCCACAAATCGACCAAAAAATTTAAAGGACGTCCATATTTCAAAACGACCATTTCAAAAGGCATATTTTATGCACATTAGTGTTCTGCTCCTTTTTCTTTCTTTCTTTTTTGGTTAAAAACACGGGAATGGAAAAACGCATCCCTCAGAAGGGGCGAAAATAGTTGCAAACGAATCAATGGACAAAGGTTTAATCTCCAATATATATAAACAGCTCATGCAGCTTATTAAGAAAACAAACAACCCAATACAAAAATGGGCAGAAGATCTAAAGTGACGTTTCTTCAAAGAAGACACAGAGATGGCCAAGACGCACATGAAAAGCTGCTCAAGAGCACTAATTATTAGAGAAATGCAAATCAAAACTACAATGAGGTATCACATCACACCTGTTAGAATCGGCATCATCAGAAAATCTACAAACAACAAATTCTGGGGAGGGTGTGGACAAAAGGAGCCCTCTTCCACTATTGGTGGGAATGTAAATTGATACAGTCACTATGGAGAACAGTATGGAGTTTCCTTTAAAAAACTAGAAATAGAATTACTATCTGACCCAGCAATCCCACTTATGGGCATATACCCAGAGACAACCATAAATCAAAAAGGCACATTCACCACAAGGTTCATTGCAGCACTATTTACAATAGCCAGGTAATGGAAGCAACCTAAATGCCCACAGACAGATGAATGGATAAAGATGGGGTACATATATAAAATGGAATATTACTCGGCCATAAAAAGGAATGAAACTGGGTCATTTGTAGAGACATCGATGGATCTAGAGACTGTCATACAGAATGAAGTAAGTCAGAAAGAGGAAAACAAATATTGTATATTAATGCATATATGTGGAACCTAAAAAATTGTACAGATGAACTGGTTTGCAGGGAAGAAATAGAGACACAGAGGTAGAGAACAAACGTATGGACACCAAGTGTGGGAAGCCCTGGGGTGGTGGTGGTGGGATGAGTTGGGAGTTTGCGATTGACCTGTATACATGTATATGCATAAAATACATAACTAATAATAACCCGCTGTATAAAAAAGTAAATAAAATTAAATTTCAAAATTTTAAAATATAAAATTTAAAAATAAAACAGAAAAAAGTTCTTCCCTTCACACAGATGTATTTATAGGAATGAATTATTTCCATGCTTATATCTATAAATACATAAAAGAGGAATAAAATCTAACTTGAACCATAAACGAAAAAAAACCCTGAACCCACCAGTTTTACAGAGGAAAACCCTATCAGGGCACTTGCTCCAGCGGTAAACAATTCTGAAATTGGTCAGAGGTGGGGAATCATCTCCCATACAGCCAGCAACCCACCCCCCATGCAAGGAGCGTCCTCATTGCAAAGCTGGGGGACCGTGCCGAGGCATCTCTGAATACAGGTGAGCTGAGCCCCAGGCCAGCTGCTGCTGAACTGTTCCCACCCTTCCCAGGTAAAACACCTGAATATGTACAAAGGCTTGAAAGCCTAGAGGAAGGGCCGTGGAGCCACACCAGCGACAGCACGCAGGCCAACTTGGTGACTGCAGGCCAGCCAGGATGATCCTGGCCCCGGGCGCTCTTCCGGAAGCTTTCCATTGTCCTGCCTGAGATACCCCTCTTGTCCCGGCCCCCACTGCTTTTTTCCTTCCTCACCTCTGTCCGGAGAGAAATTCCAGCGGAAGGTATGGGTGACACATCCTCTTCTTTACAGGTGGCAGCCTGGCAACTCCTGCAGAAAGGCCAGCAGAACCCCACTCACACCGGGCCACCAACAAAGCTGTGGCCCCTCACTCCCTCCCACCAGCACAGCCCCGAGACTGCTGACGGGGCAGAGAATATGGAGTCAGGCACAGCTTCAGGGGCTATTGCTGCCTGGAGCGCTGTTTATATTGACCTCAACCAGGCAGACCTGGGGAGGGCCGGCCGGCAGGGTAAGGCTGCCCAGGTCAGCTAATCCACAACCCTCAGGGAATCACATTGTTGAAAATGGACCTCGCTAAGGCAGAATAGAGGCCAAGGAAAATTAGGACACAATGCCATTTGCAGCACAGTAGATGAGTCTAGAGGTAATCACGTGACTTGGAGTAAGTCAGAAAGTGAAAGACACATATCATTTCATATCACTTATAGGTGTTACCTAAAGTAGAAACCAGGGCAGTCATTTCCACTGAGAAGTGCAATCATAGATTCATTCAACAAACTTATGGTTCACCAATGGAAAGGTGTGAGGATTGGTTTCATTACGATATCGGGGTTAACAGACATATACAAACAGAGGTGACATATATAATCACCAAAGACCTACGGAATACCAAGAGAAGACTACTCAACATTCTGTCATAACGTACATGGGAAAAGGATCCCAGGAAGAACAGACATCTGTATATGTGTAAAAGAACCACATCTTCCACACCTACAACAAGCCAAACATTGTAATCAAACTTGCTATAATAAAAAATAAAAAAATTAAATTAAAAATACGAACAAGAAGTAGGGAGTCAAACTTGAGGGGCTTTCTCCTGGCACATTCCATTCTAAATTCCAATCTAGAACACGACTTCCATTGAGGCTCTGTTGCCCTAGTAACCAGATGTGTTAAGGGAGAACTGCTGCCAGCTAGTGGCCGTTTCACACAACAGCAGCTTTAATCCCAGGGCTAATGGTCAGTTGATATTCAAAATCATTGCAGGCCTGTAAATGACACCTGCCCTGAAAACAAATCCTGGGGCCACATATCGACCAAAAAATTTAAAGGACGTCCATATTTCAAAACGACCGTTTCAAAAGGCATATTTTATGCACATTAGTGTTCTGCTTCTTTTTCTTTCTTTCTTTTTTGGTTAAAAACACGGGAATGGAAAAAGGCATCCCTCAGAAGGGGCGAAAATAGTTGCAAACGAATCAATGGACAAAGGTTTAATCTCCAATATATATAAACAGCTCATGCAGCTTATTAAGAAAACAAACAACCCAATACAAAAATGGGCAGAAGATCTAAAGAGACGTTTCTTCAAAGAAGACACAGAGATGGCCAAGACGCACATGAAAAGCTGCTCAAGAGCACTAATTATTAGAGAAATGCAAATCAAAACTACAATGAGGTATCACCTCACACCTGTTAGAATCGGCATCATCAGAAAATCTACAAACAACAAATTCTGGGGAGGGTGTGGACAAAAGGAGCCCTCTTCCACTATTGGTGGGAATGTAAATTGATACAGTCACTATGGAGAACAGTATGGAGTTTCCTTTATAAAACTAGAAATAGAATTACCATCTGACCCAGCAATCCCACTCTTGGGCATATACCCAGAGACAACCATAAATCAAAAAGGCACATTCACCACAAGGTTCATTGCAGCACTATTTACAATAGCCAGGTAATGGAAGCAACCTAAATGCCCACAGACAGATGAATGGATAAAGATGGGGTACATATATAAAATGGAATATTACTCGGCCATAAAAAGGAATGAAACTGGGTCATTTGTAGAGACATCGATGGATCTAGAGACTGTCATACAGAATGAAGTAAGTCAGAAAGAGGAAAACAAATATTGTATATTAATGCATATATGTGGAACCTAAAAACTGGTACAGATGAACTGGTTTGCAGGGAAGAAATAGAGACACAGAGGTAGAGAACAAACGTATGGACACCAAGTGTGGGAAGCCATGGGGTGGTGGTGGTGGGATGAGTTGGGAGTTTGCGATTGACCTGTATACATGTATATGCATAAAATACATAACTAATAATAACCCGCTGTATAAAAAAGTAAATAAAATTAAATTTCAAAATTTTAAAATATAAAATTTAAAAATAAAACAGAGAAAAGTTCTTCCCTTCACACAGATGTATTTATAGGAATGAATTATTTCCATGCTTATATCTATAAATACATAAAAGAGGAATAAAATCTAACTTGAACCATAAACGAAAAAAAACCCTGAACCCACCAGTTTTACAGAGGAAAACCCTATCAGGGCACTTGCTCCAGCGGTAAACAATTCTGAAATTGGTCAGAGGTGGGGAATCATCTCCCATACAGCCAGCAACCCACCCCCCATTCAAGGAGCGTCCTCATTGCAAAGCTGGGGGACCGTGCTGAGGCATCTCTGAAGAAAGGTGAGCTGAGCCCCAGGCCAGCTGCTGCTGAACTGTTCCCAACCTTCCCAGTTAAACACCTGAATATGTACAAAGGCTTGAAAGCCTAGAGAAAGGGCCGTGGAGCCACACCAGCGACAGTACGCAGGCCAACTTGGTGACTGCAGGCCAGCCAGGGTGATCCTGGCCCCGGGCGCTCTTCCGGAAGCTTTCCATTGTCCTGCCTGAGATACCCCTCTTATCCCGGCCCCCACTGCTTTTTTCCTTCCTCACCTCTGTCCGGAGAGAAATTCCAGCGGAAGGTATGGGTGACACATCCTCTTCTTTACAGGTGGCAGCCTGGCAACTCCTGCAGAAAGGCCAGCAGAACCCCACTCACACCGGGCCACCAACAAAGCTGTGGCCCCTCACTCCCTCCCACCAGCACAGCCCCGAGACTGCTGACGGGGCAGAGAATATGGAGTCAGGCACAGCTTCAGGGGCTATTGCTGCCTGGAGCGCTGTTTATATTGACCTCAACCAGGCAGACCTGGGGAGGGCCGGCCGGCAGGGTAAGGCTGCCCAGGTCAGCTAATCCACAACCCTCAGGGAATCACATTGTTGAAAATGGACCTCGCTAAGGCAGAATAGAAGCCAAGGAAAATAAGGACACAATGCCATTTGCAGCACCATAGATGAATCTAGAGGTAATCACGTGACTTGGAGTAAGTCAGAAAGTGAAAGACACATATCATTTCATATCACTTATAGGTGTTACCTAAAATAGAAACCAGGGCAGTCATTTCCACTGAGAAGTGCAATCATAGATTCATTAAACAAACTTATGGTTCACCAATGGAAAGGTGTGAGGATTGGTTTCATTACGATATCGGGGTTAACAGACATATACAAACAGAGGTGACATATATAATCACCAAAGACCTACAGAATACCAAGAGAAGACTACTCAACATTCTGTCATAACGTACATGGGAAAAGGATCCCAGGAAGAACAGACATCTGTATATGTGTAAAAGAACCACATCTTCCACACCTACAACAAGCCAAACATTGTAATCAAACTTGCTATAATAAAAAATAAAAAAAATTAAATTAAAAATACGAACAAGAAATAGGGAGTCACACTTGAGGGGCTTTCTCCTGGCACATTCCATTCAAAATTCCAATCTAGAACACGACATCCATAGAGGCTCTGTTGCCCTAGTAACCAGATGTGTTAAGGGAGAACTGGTGCCACCTAGTGGCCGTTTCACACAACAGCAGCTTTTATCCCAGTGCTAAGGTCAGATGATATTCAAAATCATTGCAGGCCTGTAAATGACACCTGCCCTGAAAACAAATCCTGGGGTCACATATCGACCGAAAAATTCAAAGGACGCCCATATTTCAAAACGACCGTTTCAAAAGGCATATTTTACGCACATTAGTGTTCTGCTTCTTTTTCTTTCTTTCTTTCTTTGTTAAAAAAACAGGAATGGAAAAAGGCATCCCTCAGAATGGGCGAAAATATTTGCAAACGAATCAATGGACAAAGGTTTAATCTCCAACATATATAAAGAGCTCATGCAGCTTAATATGAAAACAACAAACAACCCAATACAAAAATGGGCAGAAGATCTAAAGAGACGTTTCTTCAAAGAAGACACAGAGACGGCCAAGACGCACATGAAAAGCTGCTCAACATCACTAATTATTAGAGAAATGCAAATCAAAACTACAATGAGGGATCACCTCACACCTGTTAGAATCGGCATCATCAGAAAATCTACAACCAACAAATTCTGGGGAGGGTGTGGACAAAAGGAACCCTCTCCCACTATTGGTGGGAATGTAAATTGATACAGTGTCTATGGACAACAGTAGGGAGTTTCGTTAAAAAAACTTGAAATAGAATTACCATATGATCCGGCAATCCCACTTCTGGGCATATACCCAGAGAAAACCATAAATCAAAAAGGCACATTCACCACAATGGTCATTGCAGCACTATTTACAATAGCCAGGTAATGGAAGCAACCTAAATACCCACAGACAGACGAATGGATAAAGATGTGGTACATATATAAAATGGAATATTACTCAGCCATAAGAAGGAATGAAACTGGGTCATTTGTAGAGACGTCGATGGATCTAGAGACTGTCATACAGAATGAAGTAAGTCAGAAAGAGAAAAACAGATATTGTATTTTAATGCATATATGTGGAACCTAGAAAAATGGTACAGATGAACTGGTTTGCAGGGAAGAAACAGAGACACAGAGGTAGAGAAAAAACGTATGGACACCAAGTGTGGGAAGCCATGGGGTGGTGGTGGTGGGATGAGTCGGGAGATTGGGATTGACCTGTATACATGTATATGCATAAAATACATAACTAATAATAACCTGCTGTATAAAAAAATAAATAAAATTAAATTTCAAAATTTTATAAAATAAAATTTAAAAATAGAAAAAAGGTCTTCCCTTCACACAGATGTATTTATATGAATGAACTATTGCCATGCTTATATCAATAAATACACAAAAGAGGAATAAAACCTAACTTGAACCAAAAAGGAAAAAAATACCTGAACCCACCAGTTATACAGAGGAAAACCCTATCAGGGCACTTGCTCCAGCGGTAAACAATTCTGAAATTGGTCAGAGGTGGGGCATCATCTCCCATACAGCCAGCAGCCCACCCCCCACGCAAGGAGCGTCCTCATTGCAAAGCTGGGGGACCGTGCCGAGGCATCTGTGAGTAAACGTGAGCAGAGCCCCAGGCCAGCTGCTGCTGAACTGTTCCCACCCTTCCCAGGTAAAACACCTGAATATGTACAAGGGCTTGAAAGCCTAGAGGAAGGGCCGTGGAGCCACACCAGCGGCAGCACGCAGGCCAACTTGGTGCCTGCAGGCCAGCCAGGATGGTCCTGGCCCCGGGTGCTCTTCTAGAAGCTTTCCATTGCCCTGCCTGAGATACCCTTCCTGTCCAGGCCCCCACTGCTTTTTTCCTTCCTCACCTCTGTCCGGAGAGAAATTCCAGCGGAAGGTATGGGTGACACATCCTCTTCTTTACAGGTGGCAGCCTGGCAACTCCTGCAGAAAGTCCAGCAGAGCCCCACTCACAACGGGCCACCCACAAAGCCGTGGCCCCTCACTCCCTCCCACCAGCACAGCCCCGAGACTGCTGACGGGGCAGAGAATATGGAGTCAGGCACAGCTTCAGGGGCTATTGCTGCCTGGAGCGCTGTTTATATTGACCTCAACCCAGGCACACCTGAGGAGGGCCGGCCGGCAGGTTCACGCTGCCCAGGTCAGCTAATCCTCAGCCCTCAGGGAATCACACTGTTGAAAATGGACCTCACTAAGGCAGAGTAGAAGCCAAGGAATAAAAGGACACAATGCCATTTGCAGCACTGTAGATGTGTCTAGAGGTAATCACGTGACTTGTAGTAAGTCAGAAAGTGAAAGACACATATCATATCATATCACTTATAGGTGTTACCTAAAAACGGATACCAGGGCAGATATTTCCACGGAGAAGGACAATCACAGATTCATTAAACAAACTTATGGTTCACCAATGGAAAGGTGTGAGGATTGGTTTCATTACGATATTGGGGTTAACAGACATACAAACACAGGTGACATATATAATCACCAAAGACCTATGGAATACCAAGAGAAGACGACTCAACATTCTGTCATAACGTACATGGGAAAAGGATCCCAGGAAGAACAGACATATGTGTATGTGTAAAAGAAGCACATCTTCCACACCTACCACAAGCCAAACATTGTAATCACACTTGCTGTAATCAAAAATAAAAAATTAAATTAAAAACACGAAGAAGAATTAGTGAGACCAACTTGAGGGGCTTTCTCCTGGCACATTCCATTCTAAATTCCAATCTAGAACACGACTTCCATTGAGGCTCTCTTGCCCTAGTAACCAGATTTGGTAAGGGAGAACTGCTGCCACCTTGTGGCCGTTTCACAAAACAGCAGCTTTAATCCCAGCGCTCATGCTCAGTTGATATTCAAAATCATTGCAGACATGTAAATGACACCTGCCCTGAAAACAAATCCTGGGGTCACATATCGACCGAAAAATTCAAAGGACGCCCATATTTCAAAACGACCGTTTCAAAAGGCATATTTTACGCACATTAGTGTTCTGCTTCTTTTTCTTTCTTTCTTTCTTTGTTAAAAAAACAGGAATGGAAAAAGGCATCCCTCAGAATGGGCGAAAATATTTGCAAACGAATCAATGGACAAAGGTTTAATCTCCAACATATATAAAGAGCTCATGCAGCTTAATATGAAAACAACAAACAACCCAATACAAAAATGGGCAGAAGATCTAAAGAGACGTTTCTTCAAAGAAGACACAGAGACGGCCAAGACGCACATGAAAAGCTGCTCAACATCACTAATTATTAGAGAAATGCAAATCAAAACTACAATGAGGGATCACCTCACACCTGTTAGAATCGGCATCATCAGAAAATCTACAACCAACAAATTCTGGGGAGGGTGTGGACAAAAGGAACCCTCTTCCACTATTGGTGGGAATGTAAATTGATACAGTGTCTATGGACAACAGTATGGAGTTTCGTTAAAAAAACTTGAAATAGAATTACCATATGATCCAGCAATCCCACTTCTGGGCATATACCCAGAGAAAACCATAAATCAAAAAGGCACATTCACCACAATGGTCATTGCAGCACTATTTACAATAGCCAGGTAATGGAAGCAACCTAAATACCCACAGACAGACGAATGGATAAAGATGTGGTACATATATAAAATGGAATATTACTCAGCCATAAGAAGGAATGAAACTGGGTCATTTGTAGAGACGTCGATGGATCTAGAGACTGTCATACAGAATGAAGTAAGTCAGAAAGAGAAAAACAGATATTGTATTTTAAGGCATATATGTGGAACCTAGACAAATGGTACAGATGAACTGGTTTGCAGGGAAGAAACAGAGACACAGAGGTAGAGAACAAACGTATGGACACCAAGTGTGGGAAGCCATAGGGTGGTGGTGGTGGGATGAGTCGGGAGATTGGGATTGACCTGTATACAGGTATATGCATAAAATACATAACTAATAATAACCTGCTGTATAAAAAAATAAATAAAATTAAATTTCAAAATTTTATAAAATAAAATTTAAAAATAGAAAAAAGGTCTTCCCTTCACACAGATGTATTTATATGAATGAAGTATTGCCATGCTTATATCAATAAATACACAAAAGAGGAATAAAACCTAACTTGAACCAAAAATGAAAAAATACCTGAACCCACCAGTTATACAGAGGAAAACCCTATCAGGGCACTTGCTCCAGCGGTAAACAATTCTGAAATTGGTCAGAGGTGGGGAATCATCTCCCATACAGCCAACAGCCCACCCCCCACGCAAGGAGCGTCCTCATGGCAAATCTGGGGGACAATGCCGAGGCATCTGTGAGTAAACGTGAGCAGAGCCCCAGGCCAGCTGCTGCTGAACTGTTCCCACCCTTCCCAGGTAAAACACCTGAATATGTACAAGGGCTTGAAAGCCTAGAGGAAGGGCCGTGGAGCCACACCAGCGACAGCACGCAGGCCAACTTGGTGCCTGCAGGACAGCCAGGATGGTCCTGGCCCCGGGTGCTCTTCTAGAAGCTTTCCATTGCCCTGCCTGAGATACCCTTCCTGTCCAGGCCCCCACTGCTTTTTTCCTTCCTCACCTCTGTCCGGAGAGAAATTCCAGCGGAAGGTATGGGTGACACATCCTTTTCTTTACAGGTGGCAGCCTGGCAACCCCTGCAGAAAGTCCAGCAGAGCCCCACTCACAACGGGCCACCCACAAAGCCGTGGCCCCTCACTCCCTCCCACCAGCACAGCCCCGAGACTGCTGACGGGGCAGAGAATATGGAGTCAGGCACAGCTTCAGGGGCTATTGCTGCCTGGAGCGCTGTTTATATTGACCTCAACCCAGGCACACCTGAGGAGGGCCGGCCGGCAGGTTCAGGCTGCCCAGGTCAGCTAATCCTCAGCCCTCAGGGAATCACACTGTTGAAAATGGACCTCACTAAGGCAGAGTAGAAGCCAAGGAATAAAAGGACACAATGTCATTTGCAGCACTGTAGATGTGTCTAGAGGTAATCACGTGACTTGTAGTAAGTCAGAAAGTGAAAGACACATATCATATCATATCACTTATAGGTGTTACCTAAAAACGGATACCAGGGCAGATATTTCCACGGAGGAGGACAATCACAGATTCATTAAACAAACTTATGGTTCACCAATGGAAAGGTGTGAGGATTGGTTTCATTACGATATTGGGGTTAACAGACATACAAACACAGGTGACATATATAATCACCAAAGACCTTGGAATACCAAGAGAAGACTACTCAACATTCTGTCATAACGTACATGGGAAAAGGATCCCAGGAAGAACAGACATATGTGTATGTGTAAAAGAAGCACATCTTCCACACCTACCACAAGCCAAATATTGTAACCAAACTTGCTGTAATAAAAAATAAAAAATTTAATTAAAAACACGAAGAAATAGTGAGACAAACTTGAGGGGCTTTCTCCTGGCACATTCCATTCTAAATTTCAATCTAGAACACGACTTCCATTGAGGCTCTGTTGCCCTAGTAACCAGATTTGGTAAGGGAGAACTGCTGCCACCTTGTGGCCGTTTCACGCAACAGCAGCTTTAATCCCAGCGCTCATGGTCAGTTGATATTCAAAATCATTGCAGACCTGTAAATGACACCTTCCCTGAAAAGAAATCCTGGGGTCACATATCGACCAAAAAATTCAAAGGACGCCCATATTTCAAAACGACCGTTTCAAAAGGCATATTTTACGCACATTAGTGTTCTGCTTCTTTTTCTTTCTTTCTTTCTTTGTTAAAAAAACAGGAATGGAAAAAGGCATCCCTCAGAATGGGCGAAAATATTTGCAAACGAATCAATGGACAAAGGTTTAATCTCCAACATATATAAAGAGCTCATGCAGCTTAATATTAAAACAACAAACAACCAAATACAAAAATGGGCAGAAGATCTAAAGAGACGTTTCTTCAAAGAAGACACAGAGACGGCCAAGACGCACATGAAAAGCTGCTCAACATCACTAATTATTAGAGAAATGCAAATCAAAACTACAATGAGGGATCACCTCACACCTGTTAGAATCGGCATCATCAGAAAATCTACAACCAACAAATTCTGGGGAGGGTGTGGACAAAAGGAACCCTCTTCCACTATTGGTGGGAATGTAAATTGATACAGTGTCTATGGACAACAGTATGGAATTTCGTTAGAAAAACTTGAAATAGAATTACCATATGATCCAGCAATCCCACTTCTGGGCATATACCCAGAGAAAACCATAAATCAAAAAGGCACATTCACCACAATGGTCATTGCAGCACTATTTACAATAGCCAGGTAATGGAAGCAACCTAAATACCCACAGACAGACGAATAGATAAAGATGTGGTACATATATAAAATGGAATATTACTCAGCCATAAGAAGGAATGAAACTGGGTCATTTGTAGAGACGTCGATGGATCTAGAGACTGTCATACAGAATGAAGTAAGTCAGAAAGAGAAAAACAGATATTGTATTTTAATGCATATATGTGGAACCTAGAAAAATGGTACAGATGAACTGGTTTGCAGGGAAGAAACAGAGACACAGAGGTAGAGAACAAACGTATGGACACCAAGTGTGGGAAGCCATGGGGTGGTGGTGGTGGGATGAGTCGGGAGATTGGGATTGACCTGTATACATGTATATGCATAAAATACATAACTAATAATAACCTGCTGTATAAAAAAATAAATAAAATTAAATTTCAAAATTTTATAAAATAAAATTTAAAAATAGAAAAAAGGTCTTCCCTTCACACAGATGTATTTATATGAATGAACTATTGCCATGCTTATATCAGTAAATACACAAAAGAGGAATAAAACCTAACTTGAACCAAAAAGGAAAAAAATACCTGAACCCACCAGTTATACAGAGGAAAGACCTATCAGGGCACTTGCTCCAGCGGTAAACAATTCTGAAATTGGTCAGAGGTGGGGAATCATCTCCCATACAGCCAGCAGCCCACCCCCCACACAAGGAGCGTCCTCATTGCAAAGCTGGGGGACCGTGCCGAGGCATCTGTGAGTAAACGTGAGCAGAGCCCCAGGCCAGCTGCTGCTGAACTGTTCCCACCCTTCCCAGGTAAAACACCTGAATATGTACAAGGGCTTGAAAGCCTAGAGGAAGGGCCGTGGAGCCACACCAGCGGCAGCACTCAGGCCAACTTGGTGACTGCAGGACAGCCAGGATGGTCCTGGCCCCGGGTGCTCTTCTAGAAGCTTTCCATTGCCCTGCGTGAGATACCCTTCATGTCCAGGCCCCCACTGCTTTTTTCCTTCCTCACCTCTGTCCGGAGAGAAATTCCAGCGGAAGGTATGGGTGACACATCCTCTTCTTTACAGGTGGCAGCCTGGCAACTCCTGCAGAATGTCCAGCAGAGCCCCACTCACAACGGGCCACCCACAAAGCCGTGGCCCCTCACTCCCTCCCACCAGCACAGCCCCGAGACTGCTGACGGGGCAGAGAATATGGAGTCAGGCACAGCTTCAGGGGCTATTGCTGCCTGGAGCGCTGTTTATATTGACCTCAACCCAGGCACACCTGAGGAGGGCCGGCCGGCAGGTTCACGCTGCCCAGGTCAGCTAATCCTCAGCCCTCAGGGAATCACACTGTTGAAAATGGACCTCACTAAGGCAGAGTAGAAGCCAAGGAATAAAAGGACACAATGCCATTTGCAGCACTGTAGATGTGTCTAGAGGTAATCACGTGACTTGTAGTAAGTCAGAAAGTGAAAGACACATATCATATCATATCACTTATAGGTGTTACCTAAAAACGGATACCAGGGCAGATATTTCCACGGAGAAGGACAATCACAGATTCATTAAACAAACTTATGGTTCACCAATGGAAAGGCGTGAGGATTGGTTTCATTACGATATTGGGGTTAACAGACACACAAACACAGGTGACATATATAATCACCAAAGACCTATGGAATACCAAGAGAAGACGACTCAACATTCTGTCATAACGTACATGGGAAAAGGATCCCAGGAAGAACAGACATATGTGTATGTGTAAAAGAAGCACATCTTCCACACCTACCACAAGCCAAACATTGTAATCACACTTGCTGTAATCAAAAATAAAAAATTAAATTAAAAACACGAAGAAGAAGTAGTGAGACCAACTTGAGGGGCTTTCTCCTGGCACATTCCATTCTAAATTCCAATCTAGAACACGACTTCCATTGAGGCTCTGTTGCCCTAGTAACCAGATTTGGTAAGGGAGAACTGCTGCCACCTTGTGGCCGTTTCACAAAACAGCAGCTTTAATCCCAGCGCTCATGCTCAGTTGATATTCAAAATCATTGCAGACATGTAAATGACACCTGCCCTGAAAACAAATCCTGGGGTCACATATCGACCGAAAAATTCAAAGGACGCCCATATTTCAAAACGACCGTTTCAAAAGGCATATTTTACGCACATTAGTGTTCTGCTTCTTTTTCTTTCTTTCTTTCTTTGTTAAAAAAACAGGAATGGAAAAAGGCATCCCTCAGAATGGGCGAAAATATTTGCAAACGAATCAATGGACAAAGGTTTAATCTCCAACATATATAAAGAGCTCATGCAGCTTAATATGAAAACAACAAACAACCCAATACAAAAATGGGCAGAAGATCTAAAGAGACGTTTCTTCAAAGAAGACACAGAGACGGCCAAGACGCACATGAAAAGCTGCTCAACATCACTAATTATTAGAGAAATGCAAATCAAAACTACAATGAGGGATCACCTCACACCTGTTAGAATCAGCATCATCAGAAAATCTACAACCAACAAATTCTGGGGAGGGTGTGGACAAAAGGAACCCTCTTCCACTATTGGTGGGAATGTAAATTGATACAGTGTCTATGGACAACAGTATGGAGTTTCGTTAAAAAAACTTGAAATAGAATTACCATATGATCCAGCAATCCCACTTCTGGGCATATACCCAGAGAAAACCATAAATCAAAAAGGCACATTCACCACAATGGTCATTGCAGCACTATTTACAATAGCCAGGTAATGGAAGCAACCTAAATACCCACAGACAGACGAATGGATAAAGATGTGGTACATATATAAAATGGAATATTACTCAGCCATAAGAAGGAATGAAACTGGGTCATTTGTAGAGACGTCGATGGATCTAGAGACTGTCATACAGAATGAAGTAAGTCAGAAAGAGAAAAACAGATATTGTATTTTAATGCATATATGTGGAACCTAGAAAAATGGTACAGATGAACTGGTTTGCAGGGAAGAAACAGAGACACAGAGGTAGAGAACAAACGTATGGACACCAAGTGTGGGAAGCCAGGGGGTGGTGGTGGTGGGATGAGTCGGGAGATTGGGATTGACCTGTATACATGTATATGCATAAAATACATAACTAATAATAACCTGCTGTATAAAATAATAAATAAAATTAAATTTCAAAATTTTATAAAATAAAATTTAAAAATAGAAAAAAGGTCTTCCCTTCACACAGATGTATTTATATGAATGAACTATTGCCATGCTTATATCAGTAAATACACAAAAGAGGAATAAAACCTAACTTGAACCAAAAAGGAAAAAAATACCTGAACCCACCAGTTATACAGAGGAAAGCCCTATCAGGGCACTTGCTCCAGCAGTAAACAATTCTGAAATTGGTCAGAGGTGGGGAATCATCTCCCATACAGCCAGCAGCCCACCCCCCACACAAGGAGCGTCCTCATTGCAAAGCTGGGGGACCGTGCCGAGGCATCTGTGAGTAAACGTGAGCAGAGCCCCAGGCCAGCTGCTGCTGAACTGTTCCCACCCTTCCCAGGTAAAACACCTGAATATGTACAAGGGCTTGAAAGCCTAGAGGAAGGGCCGTGGAGCCACACCAGCGGCAGCACTCAGGCCAACTTGGTGCCTGCAGGACAGCCAGGATGGTCCTGGCCCCGGGTGCTCTTCTAGAAGCTTTCCATTGCCCTGCCTGAGATACCCTTCATGTCCAGGCCCCCACTGCTTTTTTCCTTCCTCACCTCTGTCCGGAGAGAAATTCCAGCGGAAGGTATGGGTGACACATCCTCTTCTTTACAGGTGGCAGCCTGGCAACTCCTGCAGAATGTCCAGCAGAGCCCCACTCACAACGGGCCACCCACAAAGCCGTGGCCCCTCACTCCCTCCCACCAGCACAGCCCCGAGACTGCTGACGGGGCAGAGAATATGGAGTCAGGCACAGCTTCAGGGGCTATTGCTGCCTGGAGCGCTGTTTATATTGACCTCAACCCAGGCACACCTGAGGAGGGCCGGCCGGCAGGTTCACGCTGCCCAGGTCAGCTAATCCTCAGCCCTCAGGGAATCACACTGTTGAAAATGGACCTCACTAAGGCAGAGTAGAAGCCAAGGAATAAAAGGACACAATGCCATTTGCAGCACTGTAGATGTGTCTAGAGGTAATCACGTGACTTGTAGTAAGTCAGAAAGTGAAAGACACATATCATATCATATCACTTATAGGTGTTACCTAAAAACGGATACCAGGGCAGATATTTCCACGGAGAAGGACAATCACAGATTCATTAAACAAACTTATGGTTCACCAATGGAAAGGCGTGAGGATTGGTTTCATTACGATATTGGGGTTAACAGACACACAAACACAGGTGACATATATAATCACCAAAGACCTATGGAATACCAAGAGAAGACGACTCAACATTCTGTCATAACGTACATGGGAAAAGGATCCCAGGAAGAACAGACATATGTGTATGTGTAAAAGAAGCACATCTTCCACACCTACCACAAGCCAAACATTGTAATCACACCTGCTGTAATCAAGAATAAAAAATTAAATTAAAAACATGAAGAAGAAGTAGTGAGACCAACTTGAGGGGCTTTCTCCTGGCACATTCCATTCTAAATTCCAATCTAGAACACGACTTCCATTGAGGCTCTGTTGCCCTAGTAACCAGATTTGGTAAGGGAGAACTGCTGCCACCTTGTGGCCGTTTCACACAACAGCAGCTTTAATCCCAGCGCTCATGCTCAGTTGATATTCAAAATCATTGCAGACCTGTAAATGACACCTGCCCTGAAAACAAATCCTGGGGTCACATATCGACCAAAAAATTCAAAGGACGCCCATATTTCAAAACGACCGCTTCAAAAGGCATATTTTACGCACATTAGTGTTCTGCTTCTTTTTCTTTCTTTCTTTCTGTGTTAAAAAAACAGGAATGGAAAAAGGCATCCCTCAGAATGGGCGAAAATATTTGCAAACGAATCAATGGACAAAGGTTTAATCTCCAACATATATAAAGAGCTCATGCAGCTTAATATTAAAACAACAAACAACCCAATACAAAAATGGGCAGAAGATCTAAAGAGACGTTTCTTCAAAGAAGACACAGAGACGGCCAAGACGCACATGAAAAGCTGCTCAACATCACTAATTATTAGAGAAATGCAAATCAAAACTACAATGAGGGATCACCTCACACCTGTTAGAATCGGCATCATCAGAAAATCTACAACCAACAAACTCTGGGGAGGGTGTGGACAAAAGGAACCCTCTTCCACTATTGGTGGGAATGTAAATTGATACAGTGTCTATGGACAACAGTATGGAGTTTCGTTAAAAATACTTGAAATAGAATTACCATATGATCCAGCAAACCTACTTCTGGGCATATACCAGAGAAAACCATAAATCAAAAAGGCACATTCACCACAATGATCATTGCAGCACTATTGACAATAGCCAGGTAATGGAAGCAACCTAAATACCCACAGACAGACGAATGGATAAAGATGTGGTACATATATAAAATGGAATATTACTCAGCCATAAGAAGGAATGAAACTGGGTCATTTGTAGAGACGTCGATGGATCTAGAGACTGTCATACAGAATGAAGTAAGTCAGAAAGAGAAAAACAAATATTGTATATTAATGCATATATGTGGAACCTAGACAAATGGTACAGATGAACTGGTTTGCAGGGAAGAAATAGAGACCCAGAGGTAGAGAACAAACGTATGGACACCAAGTGTGGGAAGCCATGGGGTGGCGGTGGTGGGATGAGTCGGGAGATTGGGATTGACCTGTATACATGTATATGCATAAAATACATAACTAATAATAACCTGCTGTATAAAAAAATAAATAAAATTAAATTTCAAAATTTTATAAAATAAAATTTAAAAATAGAAAAAAGGTCTTCCCTTCACACAGATGTATTTATATGAATGAACTATTGCCATGCTTATATCAATAAATACACAAAAGAGGAATAAAACCTAACTTGAACCAAAAAGGAAAAAAATACCTGAACCCACCAGTTATACAGAGGAAAACCCTATCAGGGCACTTGCTCCAGCGGTAAACAATTCTGAAATTGGTCAGAGGTGGGGAATCATCTCCCATAGAGCCAGCAGCCCACCCCCCACGCAAGGAGCGTCCTCATTGCAAAGCTGGGGGACCGTGCCGAGGCATCTGTGAGTAAACGTGAGCAGAGCCCCAGGCCAGCTGCTGCTGAACTGTTCCCACCCTTCCCAGGTAAAACACCTGAATATGTATAAGGGCTTGAAAGCCTAGAGGAAGGGCCGTGGAGCCACACCAGCGGCAGCACGCAGGCCAACTTGGTGCCTGCAGGCCAGCCAGGATGGTCCTGGTCCCGGGTGCTCTTCTAGAAGCTTTACATTGCCCTGCCTGAGATACCCTTCCTGTCCAGGCCCCCACTGCTTTTTTCCTTCCTCACCTCTGTCCGGAGAGAAATTCCAGCGGAAGGTATGGGTGACACATCCTCTTCTTTACAGGTGGCAGCCTGGCAACCCCTGCAGAAAGTCCAGCAGAGCCCCACTCACAACGGGCCACCCACAAAGCCGTGGCCCCTCACTCCCTCCCACCAGCACAGCCCCGAGACTGCTGACGGGGCAGAGAATATGGAGTCAGGCACAGCTTCAGGGGCTATTGCTGCCTGGAGCGCTGTTTATATTGACCTCAACCCAGGCACACCTGAGGAGGGCCGGCCGGCAGGTTCAGGCTGCCCAGGTCAGCTAATCCTCAGCCCTCAGGGAATCACACTGTTGAAAATGGACCTCACTAAGGCAGAGTAGAAGCCAAGGAATAAAAGGACACAATGCCATTTGCAGCACTGTAGATGTGTCTAGAGGTAATCACGTGACTTGTAGTAAGTCAGAAAGTGAAAGACACGTATCATATCATATCACTTATAGGTGTTACCTAAAAACAGATACCAGGGCAGATATTTCCACGGAGAAGGACAATCACAGATTCATTAAACAAACTTATGGTTCACCAATGGAAAGGCGTGAGGATTGGTTTCATTACGATATTGGGGTTAACAGACATACAAACACAGGTGACATATATAATCACCAAAGACCTTGGAATACCAAGAGAAGACGACTCAACATTCTGTCATAACGTACATGGGAAAAGGATCCCAGGAAGAACAGACATATGTGTTTGTGTAAAAGAAGCACATCTTCCACACCTACCACAAGCCAAACATTGTAATCACACTTGCTGTAATCAAAAATAAAAAATTAAATTAAAAACACGAAGAAGAAGTAGTGAGACCAACTTGAGGGGCTTTCTCCTGGCACATTCCATTCTAAATTCCAATCTAGAACACGACTTCCATTGAGGCTCTGTTGCCCTAGTAACCAGATTTGGTAAGGGAGAACTGCTGCCACCTTGTGGCCGTTTCACACAACAGCAGCTTTAATCCCAGCGCTCATGGTCAGTTGATATTCAAAATCATTGCAGACCTGTAAATGACACCTGCCCTGAAAACAAATCCTGGGGTCACATATCGACCAAAAAATTCAAAGGACGCCCATATTTCAAAACGACCGCTTCAAAAGGCATATTTTACGCACATTAGTGTTCTGCTTCTTTTTCTTTCTTTCTTTCTTTGTTAAAAAAACAGGAATGGAAAAAGGCATCCCTCAGAATGGGCGAAAATATTTGCAAACGAATCAATGGACAAAGGTTTAATCTCCAACATATATAAAGAGCTCATGCAGCTTAATATTAAAACAACAAACAACCCAATACAAAAATGGGCAGAAGATCTAAAGAGACGTTTCTTCAAAGAAGACACAGAGACGGCCAAGACGCACATGAAAAGCTGCTCAACATCACTAATTATTAGAGAAATGCAAATCAAAACTACAATGAGGGATCACCTCACACCTGTTAGAATCGGCATCATCAGAAAATCTACAACCAACAAATTCTGGGGAGGGTGTGGACAAAAGGAACCCTCTTCCACTATTGGTGAGAATGTAAATTGATACAGTGTCTATGGACAACAGTATGGAGTTTCGTTAAAAAAACTTGAAATAGAATTACCATATGATCCAGCAATCACACTTCTGGGCATATACCCAGAGAAAACCATAAATCAAAAAGGCACATTCACCACAATGGTCATTGCAGCACTATTTACAATAGCCAGGTAATGGAAGCAACCTAAATACCCACAGACAGACGAATGGATAAAGATGTGGTACATATATAAAATGGAATATTACTCAGCCATAAGAAGGAATGAAACTGGGTCATTTGTAGAGACGTCGATGGATCTAGAGACTGTCATACAGAATGAAGTAAGTCAGAAAGAGAAAAACAAATATTGTATATAATGCATATATGTGGAACCTAGACAAATGGTACAGATGAACTGGTTTGCAGGGAAGAGACAGAGACACAGAGGTAGAGAACAAACGTATGGACACCAAGTGTGGGAAGCCATGGGGTGGTGGTGGTGGGATGAGTCGGGAGATTGGGATTGACCTGTATACATGTATATGCATAAAATACATAACTAATAATAACCTGCTGTATAAAAAAATAAATAAAATTAAATTTCAAAATTTTATAAAATAAAATTTAAAAATAGAAAAAAGGTCTTCCCTTCACACAGATGTATTTATATGAATGAACTATTGCCATGCTTATATCAGTAAATACACAAAAGAGGAATAAACCCTAACTTGAACCAAAAAGGAAAAAATACCTGAACCCACCAGTTATACAGAGGAAAACCCTATCAGGGCACTTGCTCCAGCGGTAAACAATTCTGAAATTGGTCAGAGGTGGGGAATCATCTCCCATACAGCCAGCAGCCCACCCCCCACGCAAGGAGCGTTCTCATTGCAAAGCTGGGGGACCGTGCCGAGGCATCTCTGAGTAAACGTGAGCAGAGCCCCAGGCCAGCTGCTGCTGAACTGTTCCCACCCTTCCCAGGTAAAACACCTGAATATGTACAAGGGCTTGAAAGCCTAGAGGAAGGGCCGTGGAGCCACACCAGCGGCAGCACGCAGGCCAACTTGGTGCCTGCAGGCCAGCCAGGATGGTCCTGGTCCCGGGTGCTCTTCTAGAAGCTTTCCATTGCCCTGCCTGAGATACCCTTCCTGTCCAGGCCCCCACTGCTTTTTTCCTTCCTCACCTCTGTCCGGAGAGAAATTCCAGCGGAAGGTATGGGTGACACATCCTCTTCTTTACAGGTGGCAGCCTGGCAACCCCTGCAGAAAGTCCAGCAGAGCCCCACTCACAACGGGCCACCCACAAAGCCGTGGCCCCTCACTCCCTCCCACCAGCACAGCCCCGAGACTGCTGACGGGGCAGAGAATATGGAGTCAGGCACAGCTTCAGGGGCTATTGCTGCCTGGAGCGCTGTTTATATTGACCTCAACCCAGGCACACCTGAGGAGGGCCGGCCGGCAGGTTCAGGCTGCCCAGGTCAGCTAATCCTCAGCCCTCAGGGAATCACACTGTTGAAAATGGACCTCACTAAGGCAGAGTAGAAGCCAAGGAATAAAAGGACACAATGCCATTTGCAGCACTGTAGATGTGTCTAGAGGTAATCACGTGACTTGTAGTAAGTCAGAAAGTGAAAGACACGTATCATATCATATCACTTATAGGTGTTACCTAAAAACGGATACCAGGGCAGATATTTCCACGGAGAAGGACAATCACAGATTCATTAAACAAACTTATGGTTCACCAATGGAAAGGCGTGAGGATTGGTTTCATTACGATATTGGGGTTAACAGACATACAAACA
This sequence comes from Mesoplodon bidens, assembly GCF_964165515.1. Classification (NCBI taxonomy): domain Eukaryota; kingdom Metazoa; phylum Chordata; class Mammalia; order Artiodactyla; family Ziphiidae; genus Mesoplodon; species Mesoplodon bidens. Next base: position 726,170 of record NW_027672032.1, on the reverse strand, counting down.
CAGGTGACATATATAATCACCAAAGACCTATGGAATACCAAGAGAAGACGACTCAACATTCTGTCATAACGTACATGGGAAAAGGATCCCAGGAAGAACAGACATATGTGTATGTGTAAAAGAAGCACATCTTCCACACCTACCACAAGCCAAACATTGTAATCACACTTGCTGTAATCAAAAATAAAAAATTAAATTAAAAACACGAAGAAGAAGTAGTGAGACCAACTTGAGGGGCTTTCTCCTGGCACATTCCATTCTAAATTCCAATCTAGAACACGACTTCCATTGAGGCTCTGTTGCCCTAGTAACCAGATTTGGTAAGGGAGAACTGCTGCCACCTTGTGGCCGTTTCACACAACAGCAGCTTTAATCCCAGCGCTCACTGTCAGTTGATATTCAAAATCATTGCAGACCTGTAAATGACACCTGCCCTGAAAACAAATCCTGGGGTCACATATCGACCGAAAAATTCAAAGGACGCCCATATTTCAAAACGACCGTTTCAAAAGGCATATTTTACGCACATTAGTGTTCTGCTTCTTTTTCTTTCTTTCTTTCTTTGTTAAAAAAACAGGAATGGAAAAAGGCATCCCTCAGAATGGGCGAAAATATTTGCAAACGAATCAATGGACAAAGGTTTAATCTCCAACATATATAAAGAGCTCATGCAGCTTAATATTAAAACAACATACAACCCAATACAAAAATGGGCAGAAGATCTAAAGAGACGTTTCTTCAAAGAAGACACAGAGACGGCCAAGACGCACATGAAAAGCTGCTCAACATCACTAATTATTAGAGAAATGCAAATCAAAACTACAATGAGGGATCACCTCACACCTGTTAGGATCGGCATCATCAGAAAATCTACAACCAACAAACTCTGGGGAGGGTGTGGACAAAAGGAACCCTCTTCCACCATTGGTGGGAATGTAAATTGATACAGTGTCTATGGACAACAGTATGGAGTTTCGTTAAAAAAACTTGAAATAGAATTACCATATGATCCAGCAATCCTACCTCTGGGCATATACCAGAGAAAACCATAAATCAAAAAGGCACATTCACCACAATGGTCATTGCAGCACTATTTACAATAGCCAGGTAATGGAAGCAACCTAAATACCCACAGACAGACGAATGGATAAAGATGTGGTACATATATAAAATGGAATATTACTCAGCCATAAGAAGGAATGAAACTGGGTCATTTGTAGAGACGTCGATGGATCTAGAGACTGTCATACAGAATGAAGTAAGTCAGAAAGAGAAAAACAGATATTGTATATTAATGCATATATGTGGAACCTAGACAAATGGTACAGATGAACTGGTTTGCAGGGAAGAAACAGAGACACAGAGGTAGAGAACAAACGTATGGACACCAAGTGTGGAAAGCCATGGGGTGGTGGTGGTGGGATGAGTCGGGAGATTGGGATTGACCTGTATACATGTATATGCATAAAATACATAACTAATAATAACCTGCTGTATAAAAAAATAAATAAAATTAAATTTCAAAATTTTATAAAATAAAATTTAAAAATAGAAAAAAGGTCTTCCCTTCACACAGATGTATTTATATGAATGAACTATTGCCATGCTTATATCAGTAAATACACAAAAGAGGAATAAACCCTAACTTGAACCAAAAAGGAAAAAAATACCTGAACCCACCAGTTATACAGAGGAAAACCCTATCAGGGCACTTGCTCCAGCGGTAAACAATTCTGAAATTGGTCAGAGGTGGGGAATCATCTCCCATACAGCCAGCAGCCCACCCCCCACGCAAGGAGCGTCCTCATTGCAAAGCTGGGGGACCGTGCCGAGGCATCTGTGAGTAAACGTGAGCAGAGCCCCAGGCCAGCTGCTGCTGAACTGTTCCCACCCTTCCCAGGTAAAACACCTGAATATGTACAAGGGCTTGAAAGCCTAGAGGAAGGGCCGTGGAGCCACACCAGCGGCAGCACGCAGGCCAACTTGGTGCCTGCAGGCCAGCCAGGATGGTCCTGGTCCCGGGTGCTCTTCTAGAAGCTATCCATTGCCCTGCCTGAGATACCCTTCCTGTCCAGGCCCCCACTGCTTTTTTCCTTCCTCACCTCTGTCCGGAGAGAAATTCCAGCGGAAGGTATGGGTGACACATCCTCTTCTTTACAGGTGGCAGCCTGGCAACTCCTGCAGAAAGTCCAGCAGAGCCCCACTCACAACGGGCCACCCACAAAGCCGTGGCCCCTCACTCCCTCCCACCAGCACAGCCCCGAGACTGCTGATGGGGCAGAGAATATGGAGTCAGGCACAGCTTCAGGGGCTATTGCTGCCTGGAGCGCTGTTTATATTGACCTTAACCCAGGCACACCTGAGGAGGGCCGGCCGGCAGGTTCAGGCTGCCCAGGTCAGCTAATCCTCAGCCCTCAGGGAATCACACTGTTGAAAATGGACCTCACTAAGGCAGAGTAGAAGCCAAGGAATAAAAGGACACAATGCCATTTGCAGCACTGTAGATGTGTCTAGAGGTAATCACGTGACTTGTAGTAAGTCAGAAAGTGAAAGACACGTATCATATCATATCACTTATAGGTGTTACCTAAAAACGGATACCAGGGCAGATATTTCCACGGAGAAGGACAATCACAGATTCATTAAACAAACTTATGGTTCACCAATGGAAAGGCGTGAGGATTGGTTTCATTACGATATTGGGGTTAACAGACATACAAACACAGGTGACATATATAATCACCAAAGACCTATGGAATACCAAGAGAAGACGACTCAACATTCTGTCATAACGTACATGGGAAAAGGATCCCAGGAAGAACAGGCACATGTGTATGTGTAAAAGAAGCACATCTTCCACACCTACCACAAGCCAAACATTGTAATCACACTTGCTGTAATCAAAAATAAAAAATTAAATTAAAAACACGAAGAAGAAGTAGTGAGACCAACTTGAGGGGCTTTCTCCTGGCACATTCCATTCTAAATTCCAATCTAGAACACGACTTCCATTGAGGCTCTGTTGCCCTAGTAACCAGATTTGGTAAGGGAGAACTGCTGCCACCTTGTGGCCGTTTCACACAACAGCAGCTTTAATCCCAGCGCTCACGGTCAGTTGATATTCAAAATCATTGCAGACCTGTAAATGACACCTGCCCTGAAAACAAATCCTGGGGTCACATATCGACCGAAAAATTCAAAGGACGCCCATATTTCAAAACGACCGTTTCAAAAGGCATATTTTACGCACATTAGTGTTCTGCTTCTTTTTCTTTCTTTCTTTCTTTGTTAAAAAAACAGGAATGGAAAAAGGCATCCCTCAGACTGGGCGAAAATATTTGCAAACGAATCAATGGACAAAGGTTTAATCTCCAACATATATAAAGAGCTCATGCAGCTTAATATTAAAACAACAAACAACCCAATAAAAAAATGGGCAGAAGATCTAAAGAGACGTTTCTTCAAAGAAGACACAGAGACGGCCAAGACGCACATGAAAAGCTGCTCAACATCACTAATTATTAGAGAAATGCAAATCAAAACTACAATGAGGGATCACCTCACACCTGTTAGAATCGGCATCATCAGAAAATCTACAACCAACAAACTCTGGGGAGGGTGTGGACAAAAGGAACCCTCTTCCACCATTGGTGGGAATGTAAATTGATACAGTGTCTATGGACAACAGTATGGAGTTTCGTTAAAAAAACTTGTAATAGAATTACCATATGACCCAGCAATCCTACCTCTGGGCATATACCAGAGAAAACCATAAATCAAAAAGGCACATTCACCACAATGGTCATTGCAGCACTATTTACAATAGCCAGGTAATGGAAGCAACCTAAATACCCACAGACAGACGAATGGATAAAGATGTGGTACATATATAAAATGGAATATTACTCAGCCATAAGAAGGAATGAAACTGGGTCATTTGTAGAGACGTCGATGGATCTAGAGACTGTCATACAGAATGAAGTAAGTCAGAAAGAGAAAAACAGATATTGTATATTAATGCATATATGTGGAACCTAGACAAATGGTACAGATGAACTGGTTTGCAGGGAAGAAACAGAGACACAGAGGTAGAGAACACACGTAAGGACACCAAGTGTGGGAAGACATGGGGTGGTGGTGTTGGGATGAGTCGGGAGATTGGGATTGACCTGTATACATGTATATGCATAAACTACATAACTAATAATAACCTGCTGTATAAAAAAATAAATAAAATTAAATTTCAAAATTTTATAAAATAAAATTTAAAAATAGAAAAAAGGTCTTCCCTTCACACAGATGTATTTATATGAATGAACTATTGCCATGCTTATATCAGTAAATACACAAAAGAAGAATAAACCCTAACTTAAACAAAAAAGGAAAAAAATACCTGAACCCACCAGTTATACAGAGGAAAACCCTATCAGGGCACTTGCTCCAGCGGTAAACAATTCTGAAATTGGTCAGAGGTGGGGAATCATCTCCCATACAGCCCGCAGCCCACCCCCCATGCAAGGAGCGTCCTCATTGCAAAGCTGGGGGACCGTGCCGAGGCATCTGTGAGTAAACGTGAGCAGAGCCCCAGGCCAGCTGCTGCTGAACTGTTCCCACCCTTCCCAGGTAAAACACCTGAATATGTATAAGGGCTTGAAAGCCTAGAGGAAGGGCCGTGGAGCCACACCAGCGGCAGCACGCAGGCCAACTTGGTGCCTGCAGGCCAGCCAGGATGGTCCTGGTCCCGGGTGCTCTTCTAGAAGCTTTCCATTGCCCTGCCTGAGATACCCTTCCTGTCCAGGCCCCCACTGCTTTTTTCCTTCCTCACCTCTGTCCGGAGAGAAATTCCAGCGGAATGTATGGGTGACACATCCTCTTCTTTACAGGTGGCAGCCTGGCAACCCCTGCAGAAAGTCCAGCAGAGCCCCACTCACAACGGGCCACCCACAAAGCCGTGGCCCCTCACTCCCTCCCACCAGCACAGCCCCGAGACTGCTGACGGGGCAGAGAATATGGAGTCAGGCACAGCTTCAGGGGCTATTGCTGCCTGGAGCGCTGTTTATATTGACCTCAACCCAGGCACACCTGAGGAGGGCCGGCTGGCAGGTTCACGCTGCCCAGGTCAGCTAATCCTCAGCCCTCAGGGAATCACACTGTTGAAAATGGACCTCACTAAGGCAGAGTAGAAGCCAAGGAATAAAAGGACACAATGCCATTTGCAGCACTGTAGATGTGTCTAGAGGTAATCACGTGACTTGTAGTAAGTCAGAAAGTGAAAGACACGTATCATATCATATCACTTATAGGTGTTACCTAAAAACGGATACCAGGGCAGATATTTCCACGGAGAAGGACAATCACAGATTCATTAAACAAACTTATGGTTCACCAATGGAAAGGTGTGAGGATTGGTTTCATTACGATATTGGGATTAACAGACATACAAACACAGGTGACATATATAATCACCAAAGACCTTGGAATACCAAGAGAAGACGACTCAACATTCTGTCATAACGTACATGGGAAAAGGATCCCAGGAAGAACAGGCATATGTGTATGTGTAAAAGAAGCACATCTTCCACACCTACCACAAGCCAAACATTGTAATCACACTTGCTGTAATAAAACATAAAAAATTAAATTAAAAACACGAAGAAGAAGTAGTGAGACCAACTTGAGGGGCTTTCTCCTGGCACATTCCATTCTAAATTCCAATCTAGAACACGACTTCCATTGAGGCTCTGTTGCCCTAGTAACCAGATTTGGTAAGGGAGAACTGCTGCCACCTTGTGGCCGTTTCACACAACAGCAGCTTTAATCCCAGCGCTCATGGTCAGTTGATATTCAAAATCATTGCAGACCTGTAAATGACACCTGCCCTGAAAACAAATCCTGGGGTCACATATCGACCAAAAAATTCAAAGGACGCCCATATTTCAAAACGACCGTTTCAAAAGGCATATTTTACGCACATTAGTGTTCTGCTTCTTTTTCTTTCTTTCTTTCTTTGTTAAAAAAACAGGAATGGAAAAAGGCATCCCTTAGAATGGGCGAAAATATTTGCAAACGAATCAATGGACAAAGGTTTAATCTCCAACATATATAAAGAGCTCATGCAGCTTAATATTAAAACAACAAACAACCCAATACAAAATTGGGCAGAAGATCTAAAGAGACGTTTCTTCAAAGAAGACACAGAGACGGCCAAGACGCACATGAAAAGCTGCTCAACATCACTAATTATTAGAGAAATGCAAATCAAAACTACAATGAGGGATCACCTCACACCTGTTAGAATCGGCATCATCAGAAAATCTACAACCAACAAACTCTGGGGAGGGTGTGGACAAAAGGAACCCTCTTCCACCATTGGTGGGAATGTAAATTGATACAGTGTCTATGGACAACAGTATGGAGTTTCGTTAAAAAAACTTGAAATAGAATTACCATATGATCCAGCAATCCTACTTCTGGGCATATACCAGAGAAAACCATAAATCAAAAAGGCACATTTACCACAATGGTATTTGCAGCACTATTGACAATAGCCAGGTAATGGAAGCAACCTAAATACCCACAGACAGACGAATGGATAAAGATGTGGTATATATATAAAATGGAATATTACTCAGCCATAAGAAGGAATGAAACTGGGTCATTTGTAGAGACGTCGATGGATCTAGAGACGTCATACAGAATGAAGTAAGTCAGAAAGAGAAAAACAAATATTGTATATTAATGCATATATGTGGAACCTAGACAAATGGTACAGATGAACTGGTTTGCAGGGAAGAAACAGAGACACAGAGGTAGAGAACAAACGTATGGACACCAAGTGTGGGAAGCCATGGGGTGGTGGTGTTGGGATGAGTCGGGAGATTGGGATTGACCTGTATACATGTATATGCATAAAATACATAACTAATAATAACCTCCTGTATAAAAAAATAAATAAAATTAAATTTCAAAATTTTATAAAATAAAATTTAAAAATAGAAAAAAGGTCTTCCCTTCACACAGATGTATTTATATGAATGAACTATTGCCATGCTTATATCAGTAAATACACAAAAGAGGAATAAAACCTAACTTGAACCAAAAAGGAAAAAAATACCTGAACCCACCAGTTATACAGAGGAAAGCCCTATCAGGGCACTTGCTCCAGCGGTAAACAATTCTGAAATTGGTCAGAGGTGGGGAATCATCTCCCATACAGCCAGCAGGCCACCCACCACGCAAGGAGCGTCCTCATTGCAAAGCTGGGGGACCGTGCCGAGGCATCTGTGAGTAAACGTGAGCAGAGCCCCAGGCCAGCTGCTGCTGAACTGTTCCCACCCTTCCCAGGTAAAACACCTGAATATGTACAAGGGCTTGAAAGCCTAGAGGAAGGGCCGTGGAGCCACACCAGCGGCAGCACGCAGGCCAACTTGGTGCCTGCAGGGCAGCCAGGATGGTCCTGGTCCCGGGTGCTCTTCTAGAAGCTTTCCATTGCCCTGCCTGAGATACCCTTCCTGTCCAGGCCCCCACTGCTTTTTTCCTTCCTCACCTCTGTCCGGAGAGAAATTCCAGCGGAATGTATGGGTGACACATCCTCTTCTTTACAGGTGGCAGCCTGGCAACCCCTGCAGAAAGTCCAGCAGAGCCCCACTCACAACGGGCCACCCACAAAGCCGTGGCCCCTCACTCCCTCCCACCAGCACAGCCCCGAGACTGCTGACGGGGCAGAGAATATGGAGTCAGGCACAGCTTCAGGGGCTATTGCTGCCTGGAGCGCTGTTTATATTGACCTCAACCCAGGCACACCTGAGGAGGGCCGGCCGGCAGGTTCAGGCTGCCCAGGTCAGCTAATCCTCAGCCCTCAGGGAATCACACTGTTGAAAATGGACCTCACTAAGGCAGAGTAGAAGCCAAGGAATAAAAGGACACAATGCCATTTGCAGCACTGTAGATGTGTCTAGAGGTAATCACGTGACTTGTAGTAAGTCAGAAAGTGAAAGACACGTATCATATCATATCACTTATAGGTGTTACCTAAAAACGGATACCAGGGCAGATATTTCCACGGAGAAGGACAATCACAGATTCATTAAACAAACTTATGGTTCACCAATGGAAAGGTGTGAGGATTGGTTTCATTACGATATTGGGATTAACAGACATACAAACACAGGTGACATATATAATCACCAAAGACCTTGGAATACCAAGAGAAGACGACTCAACATTCTGTCATAACGTACATGGGAAAAGGATCCCAGGAAGAACAGACATATGTGTATGTGTAAAAGAAGCACATCTTCCACACCTACCACAAGCCAAACATTGTAATCACACTTGCTGTAATAAAACATAAAAAATTAAATTAAAAACACGAAGAAGAAGTAGTGAGACCAACTTGAGGGGCTTTCTCCTGGCACATTCCATTCTAAATTCCAATCTAGAACACGACTTCCATTGAGGCTCTGTTGCCCTAGTAACCAGATTTGGTAAGGGAGAACTGCTGCCACCTTGTGGCCGTTTCACACAACAGCAGCTTTAATCCCAGCGCTCATGGTCAGTTGATATTCAAAATCATTGCAGACCTGTAAATGACACCTGCCCTGAAAACAAATCCTGGGGTCACATATCGACCGAAAAATTCAAAGGACGCCCATATTTCAAAACGACCGTTTCAAAAGGCATATTTTACGCACATTAGTGTTCTGCTTCTTTTTCTTTCTTTCTTTCTTTGTTAAAAAAACAGGAATGGAAAAAGGCATCCCTCAGAATGGGCGAAAATATTTGCAAACGAATCAATGGACAAAGGTTTAATCTCCAACATATATAAAGAGCTCATGCAGCTTAATATTAAAACAACAAACAACCCAATACAAAAATGGGCAGAAGATCTAAAGAGACGTTTCTTCAAAGAAGACACAGAGATGGCCAAGACGCACATGAAAAGCTGCTCAACATCACTAATTATTAGAGAAATGCAAATCAAAACTACAATGAGGGATCACCTCACACCTGTTAGAATCGGCATCATCAGAAAATCTACAACCAACAAACTCTGGGGAGGGTGTGGACAAAAGGAACCCTCTTCCACCATTGGTGGGAATGTAAATTGATACAGTGTCTATGGACAACAGTATGGAGTTTCGTTAAAAAAACTTGAAATAGAATTACCATATGATCCAGCAATCCTACTTCTGGGCATATACCAGAGAAAACCATAAATCAAAAAGGCACATTCACCACAAGGGTCATTGCAGCACTATTGACAATAGCCAGGTAATGGAAGCAACCTAAATACCCACAGACAGACGAATGGATAAAGATGTGGTACATATATAAAATGGAATATTACTCAGCCATAAGAAGGAATGAAACTGGGTCATTTGTAGAGACGTCGATGGATCTAGAGACTGTCATACAGAATGAAGTAAGTCAGAAAGAGAAAAACAAATATTGTATATTAATGCATATATGTGGAACCTAGACAAATGGTACAGATGAACTGGTTTGCAGGGAAGAAACAGAGACCCAGAGGTAGAGAACAAACGTATGGACACCAAGTGTGGGAAGCCATGGGGTGCTGGTGGTGGGATGAGTTGGGAGATTGGGATTCACCTGTATACATGTATATGCATAAAATACATAACTAATAATAACCTGCTGTATAAAAAAATAAATAAAATTAAATTTCAAAATTTTATAAAATAAAATTTAAAAATAGAAAAAAGGTCTTCCCTTCACACAGATGTATTTATATGAATGAACTATTGCCATGCTTATATCAGTAAATACACAAAAGAGGAATAAAACCTAACTTGAACCAAAAAGGAAAAAAATACCTGAACCCACCAGTTATACAGAGGAAAGCCCTATCAGGGCACTTGCTCCAGCGGTAAACAATTCTGAAATTGGTCAGAGGTCGGGAATCATCTCCCATACAGCCAGCAGCCCACCCCCCACGCAAGGAGCGTCCTCATTGCAAAGCTGGGGGACCGTGCCGAGGCATCTGTGAGTAAACGTGAGCAGAGCCCCAGGCCAGCTGCTGCTGAACTGTTCCCACCCTTCCCAGGTAAAACACCTGAATATGTACAAGGGCTTGAAAGCCTAGAGGAAGGGCCGTGGAGCCACACCAGCGGCAGCACGCAGGCCAACTTGGTGCCTGCAGGACAGCCAGGATGGTCCTGGCCCCGGGTGCTCTTCTAGAAGCTTTCCATTGCCCTGCCTGAGATACCCTTCCTGTCCAGGCCCCCACTGCTTTTTTCCTTCCTCACCTCTGTCCGGAGAGAAATTCCAGCGGAAGGTATGGGTGACACATCCTCTTCTTTACAGGTGGCAGCCTGGCAACCCCTGCAGAAAGTCCAGCAGAGCCCCACTCACAACGGGCCACCCACAAAGCCGTGGCCCCTCACTCCCTCCCACCAGCACAGCCCCGAGACTGCTGACGGGGCAGAGAATATGGAGTCAGGCACAGCTTCAGGGGCTATTGCTGCCTGGAGCGCTGTTTATATTGACCTCAACCCAGGCACACCTGAGGAGGGCCGGCCGGCAGGTTCAGGCTGCCCAGGTCAGCTAATCCTCAGCCCTCAGGGAATCACACTGTTGAAAATGGACCTCACTAAGGCAGAGTAGAAGCCAAGGAATAAAAGGACACAATGCCATTTGCAGCACTGTAGACGTGTCTAGAGGTAATCACGTGACTTGTAGTAAGTCAGAAAGTGAAAGACACATATCATATCATATCACTTATAGGTGTTACCTAAAAACGGATACCAGGGCAGATATTTCCACGGAGAAGGACAATCACAGATTCATTAAACAAACTTATGGTTCACCAATGGAAAGGTGTGAGGATTGGTTTCATTACGATATTGGGGTTAACAGACATACAAACACAGGTGACATATATAATCACCAAAGACCTATGGAATACCAAGAGAAGACGACTCAACATTCTGTCATAACGTACATGGGAAAAGGATCCCAGGAAGAACAGACATATGTGTATGTGTAAAAGAAGCACATCTTCCACACCTACCACAAGCCAAACATTGTAATCACACTTGCTGTAATCAAAAATAAAAAATTAAATTAAAAACACGAAGAAGAAGTAGTGAGACCAACTTGAGGGGCTTTCTCCTGGCACATTCCATTCTAAATTCCAATCTAGAACACGACTTCCATTGAGGCTCTGTTGCCCTAGTAACCAGATTTGGTAAGGGAGAACTGCTGCCACCTTGTGGCCGTTTCACACAACAGCAGCTTTAATCCCAGCGCTCACGGTCAGTTGATATTCAAAATCATTGCAGACCTGTAAATGACACCTGCCCTGAAAACAAATCCTGGGGTCACATATCGACCGAAAAATTCAAAGGACGCCCATATTTCAAAACGACCGTTTCAAAAGGCATATTTTACGCACATTAGTGTTCTGCTTCTTTTTCTTTCTTTCTTTCTTTGTTAAAAAAACAGGAATGGAAAAAGGCATCCCTCAGAATGGGCGAAAATATTTGCAAACGAATCAATGGACAAAGGTTTAATCTCCAACATATATAAAGAGCTCATGCAGCTTAATATTAAAACAACATACAACCCAATACAAAAATGGGCAGAAGATCTAAAGAGACGTTTCTTCAAAGAAGACACAGAGACGGCCAAGACGCACATGAAAAGCTGCTCAACATCACTAATTATTAGAGAAATGCAAATCAAAACTACAATGAGGGATCACCTCACACCTGTTAGGATCGGCATCATCAGAAAATCTACAACCAACAAACTCTGGGGAGGGTGTGGACAAAAGGAACCCTCTTCCACCATTGGTGGGAATGTAAATTGATACAGTGTCTATGGACAACAGTATGGAGTTTCGTTAAAAAAACTTGAAATAGAATTACCATATGATCCAGCAATCCTACTTCTGGGCATATACCAGAGAAAACCATAAATCAAAAAGGCACATTCACCACAAGGGTCATTGCAGCACTATTGACAATAGCCAGGTAATGGAAGCAACCTAAATACCCACAGACAGACGAATGGATAAAGATGTGGTACATATATAAAATGGAATATTACTCAGCCATAAGAAGGAATGAAACTGGGTCATTTGTAGAGACGTCGATGGATCTAGAGACTGTCATACAGAATGAAGTAAGTCAGAAAGAGAAAAACAAATATTGTATATTAATGCATATATGTGGAACCTAGACAAATGGTACAGATGAACTGGTTTGCAGGGAAGAAATAGAGACACAGAGGTAGAGAACAAACGTATGGACACCAAGTGTGGGAAGCCATGGGGTGGCGGTGGTGGGATGAGTCGGGAGATTGGGATTGACCTGTATACATGTATATGCATAAAATACATAACTAATAATAACCTCCTGTATAAAAAAATAAATAAAATTAAATTTCAAAATTTTATAAAATAAAATTTAAAAATAGAAAAAAGGTCTTCCCTTCACACAGATGTATTTATATGAATGAACTATTGCCATGCTTATATCAGTAAATACACAAAAGAGGAATAAAACCTAACTTGAACCAAAAAGGAAAAAAATACCTGAACCCACCAGTTATACAGAGGAAAGACCTATCAGGGCACTTGCTCCAGCGGTAAACAATTCTGAAATTGGTCAGAGGTGGGGAATCATCTCCCATACAGCCAGCAGCCCACCCCCCACACAAGGAGCGTCCTCATTGCAAAGCTGGGGGACCCTTCCGAGGCATCTGTGAGTAAACGTGAGCAGAGCCCCAGGCCAGCTGCTGCTGAACTGTTCCCACCCTTCCCAGGTAAAACACCTGAATATGTACAAGGGCTTGAAAGCCTAGAGGAAGGGCCGTGGAGCCACACCAGCGGCAGCACTCAGGCCAACTTGGTGCCTGCAGGACAGCCAGGATGGTCCTGGCCCCGGGTGCTCTTCTAGAAGCTTTCCATTGCCCTGCCTGAGATACCCTTCATGTCCAGGCCCCCACTGCTTTTTTCCTTCCTCACCTCTGTCCGGAGAGAAATTCCAGCGGAAGGTATGGGTGACACATCCTCTTCTTTACAGGTGGCAGCCTGGCAACTCCTGCAGAATGTCCAGCAGAGCCCCACTCACAACGGGCCACCCACAAAGCCGTGGCCCCTCACTCCCTCCCACCAGCACAGCCCCGAGACTGCTGACGGGGCAGAGAATATGGAGTCAGGCACAGCTTCAGGGGCTATTGCTGCCTGGAGCGCTGTTTATATTGACCTCAACCCAGGCACACCTGAGGAGGGCCGGCCGTCAGGTTCACGCTGCCAAGGTCAGCTAATCCTCAGCCCTCAGGGAATCACACTGTTGAAAATGGACCTCACTAAGGCAGAGTAGAAGCCAAGGAATAAAAGGACACAATGCCATTTGCAGCACTGTAGATGTGTCTAGAGGTAATCACGTGACTTGTATTAAGTCAGAAAGTGAAAGACACGTATCATATCATATCACTTATAGGTGTTACCTAAAAACGGATACCAGGGCAGATATTTCCACGGAGAAGGACAATCACAGATTCATTAAACAAACTTATGGTTCACCAATGGAAAGGCGTGAGGATTGGTTTCATTACGATATTGGGGTTAACAGACACACAAACACAGGTGACATATATAATCACCAAAGACCTATGGAATACCAAGAGAAGACGACTCAACATTCTGTCATAACGTACATGGGAAAAGGATCCCAGGAAGAACAGACATATGTGTATGTGTAAAAGAAGCACATCTTCCACACCTACCACAAGCCAAACATTGTAATCACACCTGCTGTAATCAAGAATAAAAAATTAAATTAAAAACATGAAGAAGAAGTAGTGAGACCAACTTGAGGGGCTTTCTCCTGGCACATTCCATTCTAAATTCCAATCTAGAACACGACTTCCATTGAGGCTCTGTTGCCCTAGTAACCAGATTTGGTAAGGGAGAACTGCTGCCACCTTGTGGCCGTTTCACACAACAGCAGCTTTAATCCCAGCGCTCATGCTCAGTTGATATTCAAAATCATTGCAGACCTGTAAATGACACCTGCCCTGAAAACAAATCCTGGGGTCACATATCGACCAAAAAATTCAAAGGACGCCCATATTTCAAAACGACCGCTTCAAAAGGCATATTTTACGCACATTAGTGTTCTGCTTCTTTTTCTTTCTTTCTTTCTTTGTTAAAAAAACAGGAATGGAAAAAGGCATCCCTCAGAATGGGCGAAAATATTTGCAAACGAATCAATGGACAAAGGTTTAATCTCCAACATATATAAAGAGCTCATGCAGCTTAATATTAAAACAACAAACAACCCAATACAAAAATGGGCAGAAGATCTAAAGAGACGTTTCTTCAAAGAAGACACAGAGACGGCCAAGACGCACATGAAAAGCTGCTCAACATCACTAATTATTAGAGAAATGCAAATCAAAACTACAATGAGGGATCACCTCACACCTGTTAGAATCGGCATCATCAGAAAATCTACAACCAACAAACTCTGGGGAGGGTGTGGACAAAAGTAACCCTCTTCCACTATTGGTGGGAATGTAAATTGATACAGTGTCTATGGACAACAGTATGGAGTTTCGTTAAAAATACTTGAAATAGAATTACCATATGATCCAGCAAACCTACTTCTGGGCATATACCAGAGAAAACCATAAATCAAAAAGGCACATTCACCACAATGGTCATTGCAGCACTATTGACAATAGCCAGGTAATGGAAGCAACCTAAATACCCACAGACAGACGAATGGATAAAGATGTGGTACATATATAAAATGGAATATTACTCAGCCATAAGAAGGAATGAAACTGGGTCATTTGTAGAGACGTCGATGGATCTAGAGACTGTCATACAGAATGAAGTAAGTCAGAAAGAGAAAAACAAATATTGTATATTAATGCATATATGTGGAACCTAGACAAATGGTACAGATGAACTGGTTTGCAGGGAAGAAATAGAGACCCAGAGGTAGAGAACAAACGTATGGACACCAAGTGTGGGAAGCCATGGGGTGGCGGTGGTGGGATGAGTCGGGAGATTGGGATTGACCTGTATACATGTATATGCATAAAATACATAACTAATAATAACCTGCTGTATAAAAAAATAAATAAAATTACATTTCAAAATTTTATAAAATAAAATTTAAAAATAGAAAAAAGGTCTTCCCTTCACACAGATGTATTTATATGAATGAACTATTGCCATGCTTATATCAATAAATACACAAAAGAGGAATAAAACCTAACTTGAACCAAAAAGGAAAAAATACCTGAACCCACCAGTTATACAGAGGAAAACCCTATCAGGGCACTTGCTCCAGCGGTAAACAATTCTGAAATTGGTCAGAGGTGGGGAATCATCTCCCATAGAGCCAGCAGCCCACCCCCCACGCAAGGAGCGTCCTCATTGCAAAGATGGGGGACCGTGCCGAGGCATCTGTGAGTAAACGTGAGCAGAGCCCCAGGCCAGCTGCTGCTGAACTGTTCCCACCCTTCCCAGGTAAAACACCTGAATATGTATAAGGGCTTGAAAGCCTAGAGGAAGGGCCGTGGAGCCACACCAGCGGCAGCACGCAGGCCAACTTGGTGCCTGCAGGCCAGCCAGGATGGTCCTGGTCCCGGGTGCTCTTCTAGAAGCTTTCCATTGCCCTGCCTGAGATACCCTTCCTGTCCAGTCCCCCACTGCTTTTTTCCTTCCTCACCTCTGTCCGGAGAGAAATTCCAGCGGAAGGTATGGGTGACACATCCTCTTCTTTACAGGTGGCAGCCTGGCAACCCCTGCAGAAAGTCCAGCAGAGCCCCACTCACAACGGGCCACCCACAAAGCCGTGGCCCCTCACTCCCTCCCACCAGCACAGCCCCGAGACTGCTGACGGGGCAGAGAATATGGAGTCAGGCACAGCTTCAGGGGCTATTGCTGCCTGGAGCGCTGTTTATATTGACCTCAACCCAGGCACACCTGAGGAGGGCCGGCCGGCAGGTTCAGGCTGCCCAGGTCAGCTAATCCTCAGCCCTCAGGGAATCACACTGTTGAAAATGGACCTCACTAAGGCAGAGTAGAAGCCAAGGAATAAAAGGACACAATGCCATTTGCAGCACTGTAGATGTGTCTAGAGTTAATCACGTGACTTGTAGTAAGTCAGAAAGTGAAAGACACGTATCATATCATATCACTTATAGGTGTTACCTAAAAACAGATACCAGGGCAGATATTTCCACGGAGAAGGACAATCACAGATTCATTAAACAAACTTATGGTTCACCAATGGAAAGGCGTGAGGATTGGTTTCATTACGATATTGGGGTTAACAGACATACAAACACAGGTGACATATATAATCACCAAAGACCTTGGAATACCAAGAGAAGACGACTCAACATTCTGTCATAACGTACATGGGAAAAGGATCCCAGGAAGAACAGACATATGTGTTTGTGTAAAAGAAGCACATCTTCCACACCTACCACAAGCCAAACATTGTAATCACACTTGCTGTAATCAAAAATAAAAAATTAAATTAAAAACACGAAGAAGAAGTAGTGAGACCAACTTGAGGGGCTTTCTCCTGGCACATTCCATTCTAAATTCCAATCTAGAACACGACTTCCATTGAGGCTCTGTTGCCCTAGTAACCAGATTTGGTAAGGGAGAACTGCTGCCACCTTGTGGCCGTTTCACACAACAGCAGCTTTAATCCCAGCGCTCATGGTCAGTTGATATTCAAAATCATTGCAGACCTGTAAATGACACCTGCCCTGAAAACAAATCCTGGGGTCACATATCGACCAAAAAATTCAAAGGACGCCCATATTTCAAAACGACCGCTTCAAAAGGCATATTTTACGCACATTAGTGTTCTGCTTCTTTTTCTTTCTTTCTTTCTTTGTTAAAAAAACAGGAATGGAAAAAGGCATCCCTCAGAATGGGCGAAAATATTTGCAAACGAATCAATGGACAAAGGTTTAATCTCCAACATATATAAAGAGCTCATGCAGCTTAATATGAAAACAACAAACAACCCAATACAACAATGGGCAGAAGATCTAAAGAGACGTTTCTTCAAAGAAGACACAGAGACGGCCAAGACGCACATGAAAAGCTGCTCAACATCACTAATTATTAGAGAAATGCAAATCAAAACTACAATGAGGGATCACCTCACACCTGTTAGAATCGGCATCATCAGAAAATCTACAACCAACAAACTCTGGGGAGGGTGTGGACAAAAGGAACCCTCTTCCACCATTGGTGGGAATGTAAATTGATACAGTGTCTATGGACAACAGTATGGAGTTTCGTTAAAAAAACTTGAAATAGAATTACCATATGATCCAGCAATCCTACCTCTGGGCATATACCAGAGAAAACCATAAATCAAAAAGGCACATTCACCACAATGGTCATTGCAGCACTATTTACAATAGCCAGGTAATGGAAGCAACCTAAATACCCACAGACAGACGAATGGATAAAGATGTGGTACATATATAAAATGGAATATTACTCAGCCATAAGAAGGAATGAAACTGGGTCATTTGTAGAGACGTCGATGGATCTAGAGACTGTCATACAGAATGAAGTAAGTCAGAAAGAGAAAAACAGATATTGTATATTAATGCATATATGTGGAACCTAGACAAATGGTACAGATGAACTGGTTTGCAGGGAAGAAACAGAGACACAGAGGTAGAGAACAAACGTATGGACACCAAGTGTGGAAAGCCATGGGGTGGTGGTGGTGGGATGAGTCGGGAGATTGGGATTGACCTGTATACATGTATATGCATAAAATACATAACTAATAATAACCTGCTGTATAAAAAAATAAATAAAATTAAATTTCAAAATTTTATAAAATAAAATTTAAAAATAGAAAAAAGGTCTTCCCTTCACACAGATGTATTTATATGAATGAACTATTGCCATGCTTATATCAGTAAATACACAAAAGAGGAATAAACCCTAACTTGAACCAAAAAGGAAAAAAATACCTGAACCCACCAGTTATACAGAGGAAAACCCTATCAGGGCACTTGCTCCAGCGGTAAACAATTCTGAAATTGGTCAGAGGTGGGGAATCATCTCCCATACAGCCAGCAGCCCACCCCCCACGCAAGGAGCGTCCTCATTGCAAAGCTGGGGGACCGTGCCGAGGCATCTGTGAGTAAACGTGAGCAGAGCCCCAGGCCAGCTGCTGCTGAACTGTTCCCACCCTTCCCAGGTAAAACACCTGAATATGTACAAGGGCTTGAAAGCCTAGAGGAAGGGCCGTGGAGCCACACCAGCGGCAGCACGCAGGCCAACTTGGTGCCTGCAGGCCAGCCAGGATGGTCCTGGTCCCGGGTGCTCTTCTAGAAGCTATCCATTGCCCTGCCTGAGATACCCTTCCTGTCCAGGCCCCCACTGCTTTTTTCCTTCCTCACCTCTGTCCGGAGAGAAATTCCAGCGGAAGGTATGGGTGACACATCCTCTTCTTTACAGGTGGCAGCCTGGCAACTCCTGCAGAAAGTCCAGCAGAGCCCCACTCACAACGGGCCACCCACAAAGCCGTGGCCCCTCACTCCCTCCCACCAGCACAGCCCCGAGACTGCTGACGGGGCAGAGAATATGGAGTCAGGCACAGCTTCAGGGGCTATTGCTGCCTGGAGCGCTGTTTATATTGACCTCAACCCAGGCACACCTGAGGAGGGCCGGCCGGCAGGTTCAGGCTGCCCAGGTCAGCTAATCCTCAGCCCTCAGGGAATCACACTGTTGAAAATGGACCTCACTAAGGCAGAGTAGAAGCCAAGGAATAAAAGGACACAATGCCATTTGCAGCACTGTAGATGTGTCTAGAGGTAATCACGTGACTTTTAGTAAGTCAGAAAGTGAAAGACACGTATCATATCATATCACTTATAGGTGTTACCTAAAAACGGATACCAGGGCAGATATTTCCACGGAGAAGGACAATCACAGATTCATTAAACAAACTTATGGTTCACCAATGGAAAGGCGTGAGGATTGGTTTCATTACGATATTGGGGTTAACAGACATACAAACACAGGTGACATATATAATCACCAAAGACCTATGGAATACCAAGAGAAGACGACTCAACATTCTGTCATAACGTACATGGGAAAAGGATCCCAGGAAGAACAGGCATATGTGTATGTGTAAAAGAAGCACATCTTCCACACCTACCACAAGCCAAACATTGTAATCACACTTGCTGTAATCAAAAATAAAAAATTAAATTAAAAACACGAAGAAGAAGTAGTGAGACCAACTTGAGGGGCTTTCTCCTGGCACATTCCATTCTAAATTCCAATCTAGAACACGACTTCCATTGAGGCTCTGTTGCCCTAGTAACCAGATTTGGTAAGGGAGAACTGCTGCCACCTTGTGGCCGTTTCACACAACAGCAGCTTTAATCCCAGCGCTCACGGTCAGTTGATATTCAAAATCATTGCAGAACTGTAAATGACACCTGCCCTGAAAACAAATCCTGGGGTCACATATCGACCGAAAAATTCAAAGGACGCCCATATTTCAAAACGACCGTTTCAAAAGGCATATTTTACGCACATTAGTGTTCTGCTTCTTTTTCTTTCTTTCTTTCTTTGTTAAAAAAACAGGAATGGAAAAAGGCATCCCTCAGAATGGGCGAAAATATTTGCAAACGAATCAATGGACAAAGGTTTAATCTCCAACATATATAAAGAGCTCATGCAGCTTAATATTAAAACAACAAACAACCCAATACAAAAATGGGCAGAAGATCTAAAGAGACGTTTCTTCAAAGAAGACACAGAGACGGCCAAGACGCACATGAAAAGCTGCTCAACATCACTAATTATTAGAGAAATGCAAATCAAAACTACAATGAGGGATCACCTCACACCTGTTAGAATCGGCATCATCAGAAAATCTACAACCAACAAACTCTGGGGAGGGTGTGGACAAAAGGAACTCTCTTCCAACATTGGTGGGAATGTAAATTGATACAGTGTCTATGGACAACAGTATGGAGTTTCGTTAAAAAAACTTGTAATAGAATTACCATATGATCCAGCAATCCTACCTCTGGGCATATACCAGAGAAAACCATAAATCAAAAAGGCACATTCACCACAATGGTCATTGCAGCACTATTGACAATAGCCAGGTAATGGAAGCAACCTAAATACCCACAGACAGACGAATGGATAAAGATGTGGTACATATATAAAATGGAATATTACTCAGCCATAAGAAGGAATGAAACTGGGTCATTTGTAGAGACGTCGATGGATCTAGAGACTGTCATACAGAATGAAGTAAGTCAGAAAGAGAAAAACAGATATTGTATATTAATGCATATATGTGGAACCTAGACAAATGGTACAGATGAACTGGTTTGCAGGGAAGAAACAGAGACACAGAGGTAGAGAACACACGTAAGGACACCAAGTGTGGGAAGACATGGGGTGGTGGTGTTGGGATGAGTCGGGAGATTGGGATTGACCTGTATACATGTATATGCATAAACTACATAACTAATAATAACCTGCTGTATAAAAAAATAAATAAAATTAAATTTCAAAATTTTATAAAATAAAATTTAAAAATAGAAAAAAGGTCTTCCCTTCACACAGATGTATTTATATGAATGAACTATTGCCATGCTTATATCAGTAAATACACAAAAGAAGAATAAACCCTAACTTAAACAAAAAAGGAAAAAAATACCTGAACCCACCAGTTATACAGAGGAAAACCCTATCAGGGCACTTGCTCCAGCGGTAAACAATTCTGAAATTGGTCAGAGGTGGGGAATCATCTCCCATACAGCCCGCAGCCCACCCCCCATGCAAGGAGCGTCCTCATTGCAAAGCTGGGGGACCGTGCCGAGGCATCTGTGAGTAAACGTGAGCAGAGCCCCAGGCCAGCTGCTGCTGAACTGTTCCCACCCTTCCCAGGTAAAACACCTGAATATGTATAAGGGCTTGAAAGCCTAGAGGAAGGGCCGTGGAGCCACACCAGCGGCAGCACGCAGGCCAACTTGGTGCCTGCAGGCAAGCCAGGATGGTCCTGGTCCCGGGTGCTCTTCTAGAAGCTTTCCATTGCCCTGCCTGAGATACCCTTCCTGTCCAGGCCCCCACTGCTTTTTTCCTTCCTCACCTCTGTCCGGAGAGAAATTCCAGCGGAATGTATGGGTGACACATCCTCTTCTTTACAGGTGGCAGCCTGGCAACTCCTGCAGAAAGTCCAGCAGAGCCCCACTCACAACGGGCCACCCACAAAGCCGTGGCCCCTCACTCCCTCCCACCAGCACAGCCCCGAGACTGCTGACGGGGCAGAGAATATGGAGTCAGGCACAGCTTCAGGGGCTATTGCTGCCTGGAGCGCTGTTTATATTGACCTCAACCCAGGCACACCTGAGGAGGGCCGGCTGGCAGGTTCACGCTGCCCAGGTCAGCTAATCCTCAGCCCTCAGGGAATCACACTGTTGAAAATGGACCTCACTAAGGCAGAGTAGAAGCCAAGGAATAAAAGGACACAATGCCATTTGCAGCACTGTAGATGTGTCTAGAGGTAATCACGTGACTTGTAGTAAGTCAGAAAGTGAAAGACACGTATCATATCATATCACTTATAGGTGTTACCTAAAAACGGATACCAGGGCAGATATTTCCACGGAGAAGGACAATCACAGATTCATTAAACAAACTTATGGTTCACCAATGGAAAGGTGTGAGGATTGGTTTCATTACGATATTGGGATTAACAGACATACAAACACAGGTGACATATATAATCACCAAAGACCTTGGAATACCAAGAGAAGACGACTCAACATTCTGTCATAACGTACATGGGAAAAGGATCCCAGGAAGAACAGGCATATGTGTATGTGTAAAAGAAGCACATCTTCCACACCTACCACAAGCCAAACATTGTAATCACACTTGCTGTAATAAAACATAAAAAATTAAATTAAAAACACGAAGAAGAAGTAGTGAGACCAACTTGAGGGGCTTTCTCCTGGCACATTCCATTCTAAATTCCAATCTAGAACACGACTTCCATTGAGGCTCTGTTGCCCTAGTAACCAGATTTGGTAAGGGAGAACTGCTGCCACCTTGTGGCCGTTTCACACAACAGCAGCTTTAATCCCAGCGCTCATGGTCAGTTGATATTCAAAATCATTGCAGACCTGTAAATGACACCTGCCCTGAAAACAAATCCTGGGGTCACATATCGACCGAAAAATTCAAAGGACGCCCATATTTCAAAACGACCGTTTCAAAAGGCATATTTTACGCACATTAGTGTTCTGCTTCTTTTTCTTTCTTTCTTTCTTTGTTAAAAAAACAGGAATGGAAAAAGGCATCCCTCAGAATGGGCGAAAATATTTGCAAACGAATCAATGGACAAAGGTTTAATCTCCAACATATATAAAGAGCTCATGCAGCTTAATATTAAAACAACAAACAACCCAATACAAAAATGGGCAGAAGATCTAAAGAGACGTTTCTTCAAAGAAGACACAGAGACGGCCAAGACGCACATGAAAAGCTGCACAACATCACTAATTATTAGAGAAATGCAAATCAAAACTACAATGAGGGATCACCTCACACCTGTTAGAATCGGCATCATCAGAAAATCTACAACCAACAAACTCTGGGGAGGGTGTGGACAAAAGGAACCCTCTTCCACCATTGGTGGGAATGTAAATTGATACAGTGTCTATGGACAACAGTATGGAGTTTCGTTAAAAAAACTTGAAATAGAATTACCATATGATCCAGCAATCCTACTTCTGGGCATATACCAGAGAAAACCATAAATCAAAAAGGCACATTTACCACAATGGTATTTGCAGCACTATTTACAATAGCCAGGTAATGGAAGCAACCTAAATACCCACAGACAGACGAATGGATAAAGATGTGGTACATATATAAAATGGAATATTACTCAGCCATAAGAAGGAATGAAACTGGGTCATTTGTAGAGATGTCGATGGATCTAGAGACGTCATACAGAATGAAGTAAGTCAAAAAGAGAAAAACAAATATTGTATATTAATGCATATATGTGGAACCTAGACAAATGGTACAGATGAACTGGTTTGCAGGGAAGAAACAGAGACACAGAGGTAGAGAACAAACGTATGGACACCAAGTGTGGGAAGCCATGGGGTGGTGGTGGTGGGATGAGTCGGGAGATTGGGATTGACCTGTATACATGTATATGCATAAAATACATAACTAATAATAACCTCCTGTATAAAAAAATAAATAAAATTAAATTTCAAAATTTTATAAAATAAAATTTAAAAATAGAAAAAAGGTCTTCCCTTCACACAGATGTATTTATATGAATGAACTATTGCCATGCTTATATCAGTAAATACACAAAAGAGGAATAAAACCTAACTTGAACCAAAAAGGAAAAAAATACCTGAACCCACCAGTTATACAGAGGAAAGCCCTATCAGGGCACTTGCTCCAGCGGTAAACAATTCTGAAATTGGTCAGAGGTGGGGAATCATCTCCCATACAGCCAGCAGGCCACCCACCACGCAAGGAGCGTCCTCATTGCAAAGCTGGGGGACCGTGCCGAGGCATCTGTGAGTAAACGTGAGCAGAGCCCCAGGCCAGCTGCTGCTGAACTGTTCCCACCCTTCCCAGGTAAAACACCTGAATATGTACAAGGGCTTGAAAGCCTAGAGGAAGGGCCGTGGAGCCACACCAGCGGCAGCACGCAGGCCAACTTGGTGCCTGCAGGACATCCAGGATGGTCCTGGCCCCGGGTGCTCTTCTAGAAGCTTTCCATTGCCCTGCCTGAGATACCCTTCCTGTCCAGGCCCCCACTGCTTTTTTCCTTCCTCACCTCTGTCCGGAGAGAAATTCCAGTGGAAGGTATGGGTGACACATCCTCTTCTTTACAGGTGGCAGCCTGGCAACCCCTGCAGAAAGTCCAGCAGAGCCCCACTCACAACGGGCCACCCACAAAGCCGTGGCCCCTCACTCCCTCCCACCAGCACAGCCCCGAGACTGCTGACGGGGCAGAGAATATGGAGTCAGGCACAGCTTCAGGGGCTATTGCTGCCTGGAACGCTGTTTATATTGACCTCAACCCAGGCAGACCTGGGGAGGGCCGGCCGGCAGGTTCAGGCTGCCCAGGTCAGCTAATCCTCAGCCCTCAGGGAATCACACTGTTGAAAATGGACCTCACTAAGGCAGAGTAGAAGCCAAGGAATAAAAGGACACAATGCCATTTGCAGCACTGTAGATGTGTCTAGAGGTAATCACGTGACTTGTAGTAAGTCAGAAAGTGAAAGACACGTATCATATCATATCACTTATAGGTGTTACCTAAAAACGGATACCAGGGCAGATATTTCCACGGAGAAGGACAATCACAGATTCATTAAACAAACTTATGGTTCACCAATGGAAAGGTGTGAGGATTGGTTTCATTACGATATTGGGGTTAACAGACATACAAACACAGGTGACATATATAATCACCAAAGACCTATGGAATACCAAGAGAAGACGACTCAACATTCTGTCATAACGTACATGGGAAAAGGATCCCAGGAAGAACAGACATATGTGTATGTGTAAAAGAAGCACATCTTCCACACCTACCACAAGCCAAACATTGTAATCAAACTTGCTGTAATAAAACATAAAAAATTAAATTAAAAACACGAAGAAGAAGTAGTGAGACCAACTTGAGGGGCTTTCTCCTGGCACATTCCATTCTAAATTCCAATCTAGAACACGACTTCCATTGAGGCTCTGTTGCCCTAGTAACCAGATTTGGTAAGGGAGAACTGCTGCCACCTTGTGGCCGTTTCACACAACAGCAGCTTTAATCCCAGCGCTCACTGTCAGTTGATATTCAAAATCATTGCAGACCTGTAAATGACACCTGCCCTGAAAACAAATCCTGGGGTCACATATCGACCAAAAAATTCAAAGGACGCCCATATTTCAAAACGACCGTTTCAAAAGGCATATTTTACGCACATTAGTGTTCTGCTTCTTTTTCTTTCTTTCTTTCTTTGTTAAAAAAACAGGAATGGAAAAAGGCATCCCTCAGAATGGGCGAAAATATTTGCAAACGAATCAATGGACAAAGGTTTAATCTCCAACATATATAAAGAGCTCATGCAGCTTAATATTAAAACAACAAACAACCCAATACAAAAATGGGCAGAAGATCTAAAGAGACGTTTCTTCAAAGAAGACACAGAGACGGCCAAGACGCACATGAAAAGCTGCTCAACATCACTAATTATTAGAGAAATGCAAATCAAAACTACAATGAGGGATCACCTCACACCTGTTAGAATCGGCATCATCAGAAAATCTACAACCAACAAACTCTGGGGAGGGTGTGGACAAAAGGAACCCTCTTCCACCATTGGTGGGAATGTAAATTGATACAGTGTCTATGGACAACAGTATGGAGTTTCGTTAAAAAAACTTGAAATAGAATTACCATATGATCCAGCAATCCTACTTCTGGGCATATACCAGAGAAAACCATAAATCAAAAAGGCACATTCACCACAATGGTCATTGCAGCACTATTTACAATAGCCAGGTAATGGAAGCAACCTAAATACCCACAGACAGACGAATGGATAAAGATGTGGTACATATATAAAATGGAATATTACTCAGCCATAAGAAGGAATGAAACTGGGTCATTTGTAGAGACGTCGATGGATCTAGAGACTGTCATACAGAATGAAGTAAGTCAGAAATAGAAAAACAAATATTGTATATTAATGCATATATGTGGAACCTAGACAAATGGTACAGATGAACTGGTTTGCAGGGAAGAAACAGAGACACAGAGGTAGAGAACAAACGTATGGACACCAAGTGTGGGAAGCCATGGGGTGGTGGTGGTGGGATGAGTCGGGAGATTGGGATTGACCTGTATACATGTATATGCATAAAATACATAACTAATAATAACCTGCTGTATAAAAAAATAAATAAAATTAAATTTCAAAATTTTATAAAATAAAATTTAAAAATAGAAAAAAGGTCTTCCCTTCACACAGATGTATTTATATGAATGAACTATTGCCATGCTTATATCAGTAAATACACAAAAGAAGAATAAACCCTAACTTAAACCAAAAAGGAAAAAAATACCTGAACCCACCAGTTATACAGAGGAAAACCCTATCAGGGCACTTGCTCCAGCGGTAAACAATTCTGAAATTGGTCAGAGGTGGGGAATCATCTCCCATACAGCGAGCAGCCCACCCCCCACGCAAGGAGCGTCCTCATTGCAAAGCTGGGGGACCGTGCCGAGGCATCTGTGAGTAAACGTGAGCAGAGCCCCAGGCCAGCTGCTGCTGAACTGTTCCCACCCTTCCCAGGTAAAACACCTGAATATGTACAAGGGCTTGAAAGCCTAGAGGAAGGGCCGTGGAGCCACACCAGCGGCAGCACGCAGGCCAACTTGGTGCCTGCAGGACAGCCAGGATGGTCCTGGTCCCGGGTGCTCTTCTAGAAGCTTTCCATTGCCCTGCCTGAGATACCCTTCCTGTCCAGGCCCCCACTGCTTTTTTCCTTCCTCACCTCTGTCCGGAGAGAAATTCCAGCGGAATGTATGGGTGACACATCCTCTTCTTTACAGGTGGCAGCCTGGCAACCCCTGCAGAAAGTCCAGCAGAGCCCCACTCACAACGGGCCACCCACAAAGCCGTGGCCCCTCACTCCCTCCCACCAGCACAGCCCCGAGACTGCTGACGGGGCAGAGAATATGGAGTCAGGCACAGCTTCAGGGGCTATTGCTGCCTGGAGCGCTGTTTATATTGACCTCAACCCAGGCACACCTGAGGAGGGCCGGCCGGCAGGTTCACGCTGCCCAGGTCAGCTAATCCTCAGCCCTCAGGGAATCACACTGTTGAAAATGGACCTCACTAAGGCAGAGTAGAAGCCAAGGAATAAAAGGACACAATGCCATTTGCAGCACTGTAGATGTGTCTAGAGGTAATCACGTGACTTGTAGTAAGTCAGAAAGTGAAAGACACATATCATATCATATCACTTATAGGTGTTACCTAAAAACGGATACCAGGGCAGATATTTCCACGGAGAAGGACAATCACAGATTCATTAAACAAACTTATGGTTCACCAATGGAAAGGTGTGAGGATTGGTTTCATTACGATATTGGGATTAACAGACATACAAACACAGGTGACATATATAATCACCAAAGACCTTGGAATACCAAGAGAAGACGACTCAACATTCTGTCATAACGTACATGGGAAAAGGATCCCAGGAAGAACAGACATATGTGTATGTGTAAAAGAAGCACATCTTCCACACCTACCACAAGCCAAACATTGTAATCACACTTGCTGTAATAAAACATAAAAAATTAAATTAAAAACACGAAGAAGAAGTAGTGAGACCAACTTGAGGGGCTTTCTCCTGGCACATTCCATTCTAAATTCCAATCTAGAACACGACTTCCATTGAGGCTCTGTTGCCCTAGTAACCAGATTTGGTAAGGGAGAACTGCTGCCACCTTGTGGCCGTTTCACACAACAGCAGCTTTAATCCCAGCGCTCATGGTCAGTTGATATTCAAAATCATTGCAGACCTGTAAATGACACCTGCCCTGAAAACAAATCCTGGGGTCACATATCGACCGAAAAATTCAAGGGACGCCCATATTTCAAAACGACCGTTTCAAAAGGCATATTTTACGCACATTAGTGTTCTGCTTCTTTTTCTTTCTTTCTTTCTTTGTTAAAAAAACAGGAATGGAAAAAGGCATCCCTCAGAATGGGCGAAAATATTTGCAAACGAATCAATGGACAAAGGTTTAATCTCCAACATATATAAAGAGCACATGCAGCTTAATATTAAAACAACAAACAACCCAATACAAAAATGGGCAGAAGATCTAAAGAGACGTTTCTTCAAAGAAGACACAGAGATGGCCAAGACGCACATGAAAAGCTGCTCAACATCACTAATTATTAGAGAAATGCAAATCAAAACTACAATGAGGGATCACCTCACACCTGTTAGAATCGGCATCATCAGAAAATCTACAACCAACAAACTCTGGGGAGGGTGTGGACAAAAGGAACCCTCTTCCACCATTGGTGGGAATGTAAATTGATACAGTGTCTATGGACAACAGTATGGAGTTTCGTTAAAAAAACTTGAAATAGAATTACCATATGATCCAGCAATCCTACTTCTGGGCATATACCAGAGAAAACCATAAATCAAAAAGGCACATTCACCACAAGGGTCATTGCAGCACTATTGACAATAGCCAGGTAATGGAAGCAACCTAAATACCCACAGACAGACGAATGGATAAAGATGTGGTACATATATAAAATGGAATATTACTCAGCCATAAGAAGGAATGAAACTGGGTCATTTGTAGAGACGTCGATGGATCTAGAGACTGTCATACAGAATGAAGTAAGTCAGAAAGAGAAAAACAAATATTGTATATTAATGCATATATGTGGAACCTAGACAAATGGTACAGATGAACTGGTTTGCAGGGAAGAAACAGAGACCCAGAGGTAGAGAACAAACGTATGGACACCAAGTGTGGGAAGCCATGGGGTGCTGGTGTGGGATGAGTTGGGAGATTGGGATTGACCTGTATACATGTATATGCATAAAATACATAACTAATAATAACCTGCTGTATAAAAAAATAAATAAAATTAAATTTCAAAATTTTATAAAATAAAATTTAAAAATAGAAAAAAGGTCTTCCCTTCACACAGATGTATTTATATGAATGAACTATTGCCATGCTTATATCAGTAAATACACAAAAGAGGAATAAAACCTAACTTGAACCAAAAAGGAAAAAAATACCTG
This sequence comes from Mesoplodon bidens, assembly GCF_964165515.1. Lineage (NCBI taxonomy): Eukaryota > Metazoa > Chordata > Mammalia > Artiodactyla > Ziphiidae > Mesoplodon > Mesoplodon bidens. Next base: position 697,276 of record NW_027672032.1, on the reverse strand, counting down.
AACCCACCAGTTATACAGAGGAAAGCCCTATCAGGGCACTTGCTCCAGCGGTAAACAATTCTGAAATTGGTCAGAGGTGGGGAATCATCTCCCGTACAGCCAGCAGCCCACCCCCCATGCAAGGAGCGTCCTCATTGCAAATCTGGGGGACAATGCCGAGGCATCTGTGAGTAAACGTGAGCAGAGCCCCAGGCCAGCTGCTGCTGAACTGTTCCCACCCTTCCCAGGTAAAACACCTGAATATGTACAAGGGCTTGAAAGCCTAGAGGAAGGGCCGTGGAGCCACACCAGCGGCAGCACGCAGGCCAACTTGGTGACTGCAGGACAGCCAGGATGGTCCTGGCCCCGGGTGCTCTTCTAGAAGCTTTCCATTGCCCTGCCTGAGATACCCTTCCTGTCCAGTCCCCCACTGCTTTTTTCCTTCCTCACCTCTGTCCGGAGAGAAATTCCAGCGGAAGGTATGGGTGACACATCCTCTTCTTTACAGGTGGCAGCCTGGCAACCCCTGCAGAAAGTCCAGCAGAGCCCCACTCACAACGGGCCACCCACAAAGCCGTGGCCCCTCACTCCCTCCCACCAGCACAGCCCCGAGACTGCTGACGGGGCAGAGAATATGGAGTCAGGCACAGCTTCAGGGGCTATTGCTGCCTGGAGCGCTGTTTATATTGACCTCAACCCATGCACACCTGAGGAGGGCCGGCCGGCAGGTTCAGGCTGCCCAGGTCAGCTAATCCTCAGCCCTCAGGGAATCACACTGTTGAAAATGGACCTCACTAAGGCAGAGTAGAAGCCAAGGAATAAAAGGACACAATGCCATTTGCAGCACTGTAGATGTGTCTAGAGGTAATCACGTGACTTGTAGTAAGTCAGAAACTGAAAGACACATATCATATCATATCACTTATAGGTGTTACCTAAAAACGGATACCACGGCAGATATTTCCACGGAGAAGGACAATCACAGATTCATTAAACAAACTTATGGTTCACCAATGGAAAGGTGTGAGGATTGGTTTCATTACGATATTGGGGTTAACAGACATACAAACACAGGTGACATATATAATCACCAAAGACCTATGGAATACCAAGAGAAGACGACTCAACATTCTATCATAACGTACATGGGAAAAGGATCCCAGGAAGAACAGACATATGTGTATGTGTAAAAGAAGCACATCTTCCACACCTACCACAAGCCAAACACTGTAATCACACTTGCTGTAATCAAAAATAAAAAAATTAAATTAAAAACACGAAGAAGAAGTAGTGAGACCAACTTGAGGGGCTTTCTCCTGGCACATTCCATTCTAAATTCCAATCTAGAACACGACTTCCATTGAGGCTCTGTTGCCCTAGTAACCAGATTTGGTAAGGGAGAACTGCTGCCACCTTGTGGCCGTTTCACACAACAGCAGCTTTAATCCCAGCGCTCATGGTCAGTTGATATTCAAAATCATTGCAGACCTGTAAATGACACCTGCCCTGAAAACAAATCCTGGGGTCACATATCGACCGAAAAATTCAAAGGACGCCCATATTTCAAAACGACCGTTTCAAAAGGCATATTTTACGCACATTAGTGTTCTGCTTCTTTTTCTTTCTTTCTTTCTTTGTTAAAAAAACAGGAATGGAAAAAGGCATCCCTCAGAATGGGCGAAAATATTTGCAAACGAATCAATGGACAAAGGTTTAATCTCCAACATATATAAAGAGCTCATGCAGCTTAATATGAAAACAACAAACAACCCAATACAAAAATGGGCAGAAGATCTAAAGAGACGTTTCTTCAAAGAAGACACAGAGACGGCCAAGACGCACATGAAAAGCTGCTCAACATCACTAATTATTAGAGAAATGCAAATCAAAACTACAATGAGGGATCACCTCACACCTGTTAGAATCGGCATCATCAGAAAATCTATAACCAACAAACTCTGGGGAGGGTGTGGACAAAAGGAACCCTCTTCCACCATTGGTGGGAATGTAAATTGATACAGTGTCTATGGACAACAGTATGGAGTTTCGTTAAAAAAACTTGAAATAGAATTACCATATGATCCAGCAATCCTACTTCTGGGCATATACCAGAGAAAACCATAAATCAAAAAGGCACATTCACCACAAGGGTCATTGCAGCACTATTGACAATAGCCAGGTAATGGAAGCAACCTAAATACCCACAGACAGACGAATGGATAAAGATGTGGTACATATATAAAATGGAATATTACTCAGCCATAAGAAGGAATGAAACTGGGTCATTTGTAGAGACGTCGATGGATCTAGAGACTGTCATACAGAATGAAGTAAGTCAGAAAGAGAAAAACAAATATTGTATATTAATGCATATATGTGGAACCTAGACAAATGGTACAGATGAACTGGTTTGCAGGGAAGAAATAGAGACACAGAGGTAGAGAACAAACGTATGGACACCAAGTGTGGGAAGCCATGGGGTGGCTGTGGTGGGATGAGTCGGGAGATTGGGATTGACCTGTATACATGTATATGCATAAAATACATAACTAATAATAACCTGCTGTATAAAAAAATAAATAAAATTACATTTCAAAATTTTATAAAATAAAATTTAAAAATAGAAAAAAGGTCTTCCCTTCACACAGATGTATTTATATGAATGAACTATTGCCATGCTTATATCAATAAATACACAAAAGAGGAATAAAACCTAACTTGAACCAAAAAGGAAAAAATACCTGAACCCACCAGTTATACAGAGGAAAACCCTATCAGGGCACTTGCTCCAGCGGTAAGCAATTCTGAAATTGGTCAGAGGTGGGGAATCATCTCCCGTACAGCCAGCAGCCCACCCCCCATGCAAGGAGCGTCCTCATTGCAAATCTGGGGGACAATGCCGAGGCATCTGTGAGTAAACGTGAGCAGAGCCCCAGGCCAGCTGCTGCTGAACTGTTCCCACCCTTCCCAGGTAAAACACCTGAATATGTACAAGGGCTTGAAAGCCTAGAGGAAGGGCCGTGGAGCCACACCAGCGGCAGCACGCAGGCCAACTTGGTGCCTGCGGGACAGCCAGGATGGTCCTGGCCCCGGGTGCTCTTCTAGAAGCTTTCCATTGCCCTGCCTGAGATACCCTTCCTGTCCAGGCCCCCACTGCTTTTTTCCTTCCTCACCTCTGTCCGGAGAGAAATTCCAGCGGAAGGTATGGGTGACACATCCTCTTCTTTACAGGTGGCAGCCTGGCAACCCCTGCAGAAAGTCCAGCAGAGCCCCACTCACAACGGGCCACCCACAAAGCCGTGGCCCCTCACTCCCTCCCACCAGCACAGCCCCGAGACTGCTGACGGGGCAGAGAATATGGAGTCAGGCACAGCTTCAGGGGCTATTGCTGCCTGGAGCGCTGTTTATATTGACCTCAACCCAGGCACACCTGAGGAGGGCCGGCCGGCAGGTTCAGGCTGCCCAGGTCAGCTAATCCTCAGCCCTCAGGGAATCACACTGTTGAAAATGGACCTCACTAAGGCAGAGTAGAAGCCAAGGGATAAAAGGACACACTGCCATTTGCAGCACTGTAGATGTGTCTACAGGTAATCACGTGACTTGTAGTAAGTCAGAAACTGAAAGACACATATCATATCATATCACTTATAGGTGTTACCTAAAAACGGATACCAGGGCAGATATTTCCACGGAGAAGGACAATCACAGATTCATTAAACAAACTTATGGTTCACCAATGGAAAGGTGTGAGGATTGGTTTCATTACGATATTGGGGTTAACAGACATACAAACACAGGTGACATATATAATCACCAAAGACCTATGGAATACCAAGAGAAGACGACTCAACATTCTATCATAACGTACATGGGAAAAGGATCCCAGGAAGAACAGACATATGTGTATGTGTAAAAGAAGCACATCTTCCACACCTACCACAAGCCAAACACTGTAATCACACTTGCTGTAATCAAAAATAAAAAAATTAAATTAAAAACACGAAGAAGAAGTAGTGAGACCAACTTGAGGGGCTTTCTCCTGGCACATTCCATTCTAAATTCCAATCTAGAACACGACTTCCATTGAGGCTCTGTTGCCCTAGTAACCAGATTTGGTAAGGGAGAACTGCTGCCACCTTGTGGCCGTTTCACACAACAGCAGCTTTAATCCCAGCGCTCATGGTCAGTTGATATTCAAAATCATTGCAGACCTGTAAATGACACCTGCCCTGAAAACAAATCCTGGGGTCACATATCGACCGAAAAATTCAAAGGACGCCCATATTTCAAAACGACCGTTTCAAAAGGCATATTTTACGCACATTAGTGTTCTGCTTCTTTTTCTTTCTTTCTTTCTTTGTTAAAAAAACAGGAATGGAAAAAGGCATCCCTCAGAATGGGCGAAAATATTTGCAAACGAATCAATGGACAAAGGTTTAATCTCCAACATATATAAAGAGCTCATGCAGCTTAATATTAAAACAACAAACAACCCAATACAAAAATGGGCAGAAGATCTAAAGAGACGTTTCTTCAAAGAAGACACAGAGACGGCCAAGACGCACATGAAAAGCTGCTCAACATCACTAATTATTAGAGAAATGCAAATCAAAACTACAATGAGGGATCACCTCACACCTGTTAGAATCGGCATCATCAGAAAATCTATAACCAACAAACTCTGGGGAGGGTGTGGACAAAAGGAACCCTCTTCCACCATTGGTGGGAATGTAAATTGATACAGTGTCTATGGACAACAGTATGGAGTTTCTTTAAAAAAACTTGAAATAGAATTACCATATGATCCAGCAATCCTACTTCTGGGCATATACCAGAGAAAACCATAAATCAAAAAGGCACATTCACCACAAGGGTCATTGCAGCACTATTGACAATAGCCAGGTAATGGAAGCAACCTAAATACCCACAGACAGACGAATGGATAAAGATGTGGTACATATATAAAATGGAATATTACTCAGCCATAAGAAGGAATGAAACTGGGTCATTTGTAGAGACGTCGATGGATCTAGAGACTGTCATACAGAATGAAGTAAGTCAGAAAGAGAAAAACAAATATTGTATATTAATGCATATATGTGGAACCTAGACAAATGGTACAGATGAACTGGTTTGCAGGGAAGAAATAGAGACACAGAGGTAGAGAACAAACGGATGGACACCAAGTGTGGGAAGCCATGGGGTGGCGGTGGTGGGATGAGTCGGGAGATTGGGATTGACCTGTATACATGTATATGCATAAAATACATAACTAATAATAACCTGCTGTATAAAAAAATAAATAAAATTACATTTCAAAATTTTATAAAATAAAATTAAAAATAGAAAAAAGGTCTTCCCTTCACACAGATGTATTTATATGAATGAACTATTGCCATGCTTATATCAATAAATACACAAAAGAGGAATAAAACCTAACTTGAACCAAAAAGGAAAAAATACCTGAACCCACCAGTTATACAGAGGAAAACCCTATCAGGGCACTTGCTCCAGCGGTAAGCAATTCTGAAATTGGTCAGAGGTGGGGAATCATCTCCCGTACAGCCAGCAGCCCACCCCCCATGCAAGGAGCGTCCTCATTGCAAATCTGGGGGACAATGCCGAGGCATCTGTGAGTAAACGTGAGCAGAGCCCCAGGCCAGCTGCTGCTGAACTGTTCCCACCCTTCCCAGGTAAAACACCTGAATATGTACAAGGGCTTGAAAGCCTAGAGGAAGGGCCGTGGAGCCACACCAGCGGCAGCACGCAGGCCAACTTGGTGCCTGCGGGACAGCCAGGATGGTCCTGGCCCCGGGTGCTCTTCTAGAAGCTTTCCATTGCCCTGCCTGAGATACCCTTCTTGTCCAGGCCCCCACTGCTTTTTTCCTTCCTCACCTCTGTCCGGAGAGAAATTCCAGCGGAAGGTATGGGTGACACATCCTCTTCTTTACAGGTGGCAGCCTGGCAACCCCTGCAGAAAGTCCAGCAGAGCCCCACTCACAACGGGCCACCCACAAAGCCGTGGCCCCTCACTCCCTCCCACCAGCACAGCCCCGAGACTGCTGACGGGGCAGAGAATAGGAGTCAGGCACGGCTTCAGGGGCTATTGCTGCCTGGAGCGCTGTTTATATTGACCTCAACCCAGGCACACCTGAGGAGGGCCGGCCGGCAGGTTCAGGCTGCCCAGGTCAGCTAATCCTCAGCCCTCAGGGAATCACACTGTTGAAAATGGACCTCACTAAGGCAGAGTAGAAGCCAAGGAATAAAAGGACACAATGCCATTTGCAGCACTGTAAATGTGTCTAGAGGTAATCACGTGACTTGTAGTAAGTCAGAAAGTGAAAGACACATATCATATCATATCACTTATAGGTGTTACCTAAAAACGGATACCAGGGCAGATATTTCCACGGAGAAGGACAATCACAGATTCATTAAACAAACTTATGGTTCACCAATGGAAAGGCGTGAGGATTGGTTTCATTACGATATTGCGGTTAACAGACATACAAACACAGGTGACATATATAATCACCAAAGACCTATGGAATACCAAGAGAAGACGACTCAACATTCTGTCATAACGTACATGGGAAAAGGATCCCAGGAAGAACAGACATATGTGTATGTGTAAAAGAAGCACATCTTCCACACCTACCACAAGCCAAACATTGTAATCACACTTGCTGTAATCAAAAATAAAAAATTAAATTAAAAACACGAAGAAGAAGTAGTGAGACCAACTTGAGGGGCTTTCTCCTGGCACATTCCATTCTAAATTCCAATCTAGAACACGACTTCCATTGAGGCTCTGTTGCCCTAGTAACCAGATTTGGTAAGGGAGAACTGCTGCCACCTTGTGGCCGTTTCACACAACAGCAGCTTTAATCCCAGCGCTCATGGTCAGTTGATATTCAAAATCATTGCAGACCTGTAAATGACACCTGCCCTGAAAACAAATCCTGGGGTCACATATCGACCGAAAAATTCAAAGGACGCCCATATTTCAAAACGACCGTTTCAAAAGGCATATTTTACGCACATTAGTGTTCTGCTTCTTTTTCTTTCTTTCTTTCTTTGTTAAAAAAACAGGAATGGAAAAAGGCATCCCTCAGAATGGGCGAAAATATTTGCAAACGAATCAATGGACAAAGGTTTAATCTCCAACATATATAAAGAGCTCATGCAGCTTAATATTAAAACAACAAACAACCCAATACAAAAATGGGCAGAAGATCTAAAGAGACGTTTCTTCAAAGAAGACACAGAGACGGCCAAGACGCACATGAAAAGCTGCTCAACATCACTAATTATTAGAGAAATGCAAATCAAAACTACAATGAGGGATCACCTCACACCTGTTAGAATCGGCATCATCAGAAAATCTACAACCAACAAACTCTGGGGAGGGTGTGGACAAAAGGAACCCTCTTCCACCATTGGTGGGAATGTAAATTGATACAGTGTCTAAGGACAACAGTATGGAGTTTCGTTAAAAAAACTTGAAATAGAATTACCATATGATCCAGCAATCCTACTTCTGGGCATATACCAGAGAAAACCATAAATCAAAAAGGCACATTCACCACAAGGGTCACTGCAGCACTATTGACAATAGCCAGGTAATGGAAGCAACCTAAATACCCACAGACAGACGAATGGATAAAGATGTGGTACATATATAAAATGGAATATTACTCAGCCATAAGAAGGAATGAAACTGGGTCATTTGTAGAGACGTCGATGGATCTAGAGACTGTCATACAGAATGAAGTAAGTCAGAAAGAGAAAAACAAATATTGTATATTAATGCATATATGTGGAACCTAGACAAATGGTACAGATGAACTGGTTTGCAGAGAAGAAATAGAGACACAGAGGTAGAGAACAAACGTATGGACACCAAGTGTGGGAAGCCATGGGGTGGCGGTGGTGGGATGAGTCGGGAGATTGGGATTGACCTGTATACATGTATATGCATAAAATACATAACTAATAATAACCTGCTGTATAAAAAATAAATAAAATTACATTTCAAAATTTTATAAAATAAAATTTAAAAATAGAAAAAAGGTCTTCCCTTCACACAGATGTATTTATATGAATGAACTATTGCCATGCTTATATCAATAAATACACAAAAGAGGAATAAAACCTAACTTGAACCAAAAAGGAAAAAATACCTGAACCCACCAGTTATACAGAGGAAAACCCTATCAGGGCACTTGCTCCAGCGGTAAACAATTCTGAAATTGGTCAGAGGTGGGGAATCATCTCCCGTACAGCCAGCAGCCCACCCCCCATGCAAGGAGCGTCCTCATTGCAAATCTGGGGGACAATGCCGAGGCATCTGTGAGTAAACGTGAGCAGAGCCCCAGGCCAGCTGCTGCTGAACTGTTCCCACCCTTCCCAGGTAAAACACCTGAATATGTACAAGGGCTTGAAAGCCTAGAGGAAGGGCCGTGGAGCCACACCAGCGGCAGCACGCAGGCCAACTTGGTGCCTGCAGGACAGCCAGGATGGTCCTGGCCCCGGGTGCTCTTCTAGAAGCTTTCCATTGCCCTGCCTGAGATACCCTTCCTGTCCAGGCCCCCACTGCTTTTTTCCTTCCTCACCTCTGTCCGGAGAGAAATTCCAGCGGAAGGTATGGGTGACACATCCTCTTCTTTACAGGTGGCAGCCTGGCAACCCCTGCAGAAAGTCCAGCAGAGCCCCACTCACAACGGGCCACCCACAAAGCCGTGGCCCCTCACTCCCTCCCACCAGCACAGCCCCGAGACTGCTGACGGGGCAGAGAATATGGAGTCAGGCACAGCTTCAGGGGCTATTGCTGCCTGGAGCGCTGTTTATATTGACCTCAACCCAGGCACACCTGAGGAGGGCCGGCCGGCAGGTTCAGGCTGCCCAGGTCAGCTAATCCTCAGCCCTCAGGGAATCACACTGTTGAAAATGGACCTCACTAAGGCAGAGTAGAAGCCAAGGAATAAAAGGACACAATGCCATTTGCAGCACTGTAGATGTGTCTAGAGGTAATCACGTGACTTGTAGTAAGTCAGAAAGTGAAAGACACATATCATATCATATCACTTATAGGTGTTACCTAAAAACGGATACCAGGGCAGATATTTCCACGGAGAAGGACAATCACAGATTCATTAAACAAACTTATGGTTCACCAATGGAAAGGCGTGAGGATTGGTTTCATTACGATATTGGGGTTAACAGACATACAAACACAGGTGACATATATAATCACCAAAGACCTATGGAATACCAAGAGAAGACGACTCAACATTCTGTCATAACGTACATGGGTAAAGGATCCCAGGAAGAACAGACATATGTGTATGTGTAAAAGAAGCACATCTTCCACACCTACCACAAGCCAAACATTGTAATCACACTTGCTGTAATCAAAAATAAAAAATTAAATTAAAAACACGAAGAAGAAGTAGTGAGACCAACTTGAGGGGCTTTCTCCTGGCACATTCCATTCTAAATTCCAATCTAGAACACGACTTCCATTGAGGCTCTGTTGCCCTAGTAACCAGATTTGGTAAGGGAGAACTGCTGCCACCTTGTGGCCGTTTCACACAACAGCAGCTTTAATCCCAGCGCTCATGGTCAGTTGATATTCAAAATCATTGCAGACCTGTAAATGACACCTGCCCTGAAAACAAATCCTGGGGTCACATATCGACCGAAAAATTCAAAGGACGCCCATATTTCAAAACGACCGTTTCAAAAGGCATATTTTACGCACATTAGTGTTCTGCTTCTTTTTCTTTCTTTCTTTCTTTGTTAAAAAAACAGGAATGGAAAAAGGCATCCCTCAGAATGGGCGAAAATATTTGCAAACGAATCAATGGACAAAGGTTTAATCTCCAACATATATAAAGAGCTCATGCAGCTTAATATTAAAACAACAAACAACCCAATACAAAAATGGGCAGAAGATCTAAAGAGACGTTTCTTCAAAGAAGACACAGAGACGGCCAAGACGCACATGAAAAGCTGCTCAACATCACTAATATTAGAGAAATGCAAATCAAAACTACAATGAGGGATCACCTCACACCTGTTAGAATCGGCATCATCAGAAAATCTACAACCAACAAACTCTGGGGAGGGTGTGGACAAAAGGAACCCTCTTCCACCATTGGTGGGAATGTAAATTGATACAGTGTCTATGGACAACAGTATGGAGTTTCGTTAAAAAAACTTGAAATAGAATTACCATATGATCCAGCAATCCTACTTCTGGGCATATACCAGAGAAAACCATAAATCAAAAAGGCACATTCACCACAAGGGTCATTGCAGCACTATTGACAATAGCCAGGTAATGGAAGCAACCTAAATACCCACAGACAGACGTATGGATAAAGATGTGGTACATATATAAAATGGAATATTACTCAGCCATAAGAAGGAATGAAACTGGGTCATTTGTAGAGACGTCGATGGATCTAGAGACTGTCATACAGAATGAAGTAAGTCAGAAAGAGAAAAACAAATATTGTATATTAATGCATATATGTGGAACCTAGACAAATGGTACAGATGAACTGGTTTGCAGGGAAGAAATAGAGACACAGAGGTAGAGAACAAACGTATGGACACCAAGTGTGGGAAGCCATGGGGTGGCGGTGGTGGGATGAGTCGGGAGATTGGGATTGACCTGTATACATGTATATGCATAAAATACATAACTAATAATAACCTGCTGTATAAAAAAATAAATAAAATTACATTTCAAAATTTTATAAAATAAAATTTAAAAATAGAAAAAAGGTCTTCCCTTCACACAGATGTATTTATATGAATGAACTATTGCCATGCTTATATCAATAAATACACAAAAGAGGAATAAAACCTAACTTGAACCAAAAAGGAAAAAATACCTGAACCCACCAGTTATACAGAGGAAAACCCTATCAGGGCACTTGCTCCAGCGGTAAACAATTCTGAAATTGGTCAGAGGTGGGGAATCATCTCCCGTACAGCCAGCAGCCCACCCCCCATGCAAGGAGCGTCCTCATTGCAAAGCTGGGGGACAATGCCGAGGCATCTGTGAGTAAACGTGAGCAGAGCCCCAGGCCAGCTGCTGCTGAACTGTCCCCACCCTTCCCAGGTAAAACACCTGAATATGTACACGGGCTTGAAAGCCTAGAGGAAGGGCCGTGGAGCCACACCAGCGGCAGCACGCAGGCCAACTTGGTGCCTGCAGGACAGCCAGGATGGTCCTGGCCCCGGGTGCTCTTCTAGAAGCTTTCCATTGCCCTGCCTGAGATACCCTTCCTGTCCAGGCCCCCACTGCTTTTTTCCTTCCTCACCTCTGTCCGGAGAGAAATTCCAGCGGAAGGTATGGGTGACACATCCTCTTCTTTACAGGTGGCAGCCTGGCAACCCCTGCAGAAAGTCCAGCAGAGCCCCACTCACAACGGGCCACCCACAAAGCCGTGGCCCCTCACTCCCTCCCACCAGCACAGCCCCGAGACTGCTGACGGGGCAGAGAATATGGAGTCAGGCACAGCTTCAGGGGCTACTGCTGCCTGGAGCGCTGTTTATATTGACCTCAACCCAGGCACACCTGAGGAGGGCCGGCCGGCAGGTTCAGGCTGCCCAGGTCAGCTAATCCTCAGCCCTCAGGGAATCACACTGTTGAAAATGGACCTCACTAAGGCAGAGTAGAAGCCAAGGAATAAAAGGACACAATGCCATTTGCAGCACTGTAGATGTGTCTAGAGGTAATCACGTGACTTGTAGTAAGTCAGAAAGTGAAAGACACATATCATATCATATCACTTATAGGTGTTACCTAAAAACGGATACCAGGGCAGATATTTCCACGGAGAAGGACAATCACAGATTCATTAAACAAACTTATGGTTCACCAATGGAAAGGCGTGAGGATTGGTTTCATTACGATATTGGGGTTAACAGACATACAAACACAGGTGACATATATAATCACCAAAGACCTATGGAATACCAAGAGAAGACGACTCAACATTCTGTCATAACGTACATGGGAAAAGGATCCCAGGAAGAACAGACATATGTGTATGTGTAAAAGAAGCACATCTTCCACACCTACCACAAGCCAAACATTGTAATCACACTTGCTGTAATCAAAAATAAAAAATTAAATTAAAAACACGAAGAAGAAGTAGTGAGACCAACTTGAGGGGCTTTCTCCTGGCACATTCCATTCTAAATTCCAATCTAGAACACGACTTCCATTGAGGCTCTGTTGCCCTAGTAACCAGATTTGGTAAGGGAGAACTGCTGCCACCTTGTGGCCGTTTCACACAACAGCAGCTTTAATCCCAGCGCTCATGGTCAGTTGATATTCAAAATCATTGCAGACCTGTAAATGACACCTGCCCTGAAAACAAATCCTGGGGTCACATATCGACCGAAAAATTCAAAGGACGCCCATATTTCAAAACGACCGTTTCAAAAGGCATATTTTACGCACATTAGTGTTCTGCTTCTTTTTCTTTCTTTCTTTCTTTGTTAAAAAAACAGGAATGGAAAAAGGCATCCCTCAGAATGGGCGAAAATATTTGCAAACGAATCAATGGACAAAGGTTTAATCTCCAACATATATAAAGAGCTCATGGAGCTTAATATTAAAACAACAAACAACCCAATACAAAAATGGGCAGAAGATCTAAAGAGACGTTTCTTCAAAGAAGACACAGAGACGGCCAAGACGCACATGAAAAGCTGCTCAACATCACTAATTATTAGAGAAATGCAAATCAAAACTACAATGAGGGATCACCTCACACCTGTTAGAATCGGCATCATCAGAAAATCTACAACCAACAAACTCTGGGGAGGGTGTGGACAAAAGGAACCCTCTTCCACCATTGGTGGGAATGTAAATTGATACAGTGTCTATGGACAACAGTATGGAGTTTCGTTAAAAAAACTTGAAATAGAATTACCATATGATCCAGCAATCCTACTTCTGGGCATATACCAGAGAAAACCATAAATCAAAAAGGCACATTCACCACAAGGGTCATTGCAGCACTATTGACAATAGCCAGGTAATGGAAGCAACCTAAATACCCACAGACAGACGAATGGATAAAGATGTGGTACATATATAAAATGGAATATTACTCAGCCATAAGAAGGAATGAAACTGGGTCATTTGTAGAGACGTCGATGGATCTAGAGACTGTCATACAGAATGAAGTAAGTCAGAAAGAGAAAAACAAATATTGTATATTAATGCATATATGTGGAACCTAGACAAATGGTACAGATGAACTGGTTTGCAGGGAAGAAATAGAGACACAGAGGTAGAGAACAAACGTATGGACACCAAGTGTGGGAAGCCATGGGGTGGCGGTGGTGGGATGAGTCGGGAGATTGGGATTGACCTGTATACATGTATATGCATAAAATACATAACTAATAATAACCTGCTGTATAAAAAAATAAATAAAATTACATTTCAAAATTTTATAAAATAAAATTTAAAAATAGAAAAAAGGTCTTCCCTTCACACAGATGTATTTATATGAATGAACTATTGCCATGCTTATATCAATAAATACACAAAAGAGGAATAAAACCTAACTTGAACCAAAAAGGAAAAAATACCTGAACCCACCAGTTATACAGAGGAAAACCCTATCAGGGCACTTGCTCCAGCGGTAAACAATTCTGAAATTGGTCAGAGGTGGGGAATCATCTCCCGTACAGCCAGCAGCCCACCCCCCATGCAAGGAGCGTCCTCATTGCAAATCTGGGGGACAATGCCGAGGCATCTGTGAGTAAACGTGAGCAGAGCCCCAGGCCAGCTGCTGCTGAACTGTTCCCACCCTTCCCAGGTAAAACACCTGAATATGTACAAGGGCTTGAAAGCCTAGAGGAAGGGCCGTGGAGCCACACCAGCGGCAGCACGCAGGCCAACTTGGTGCCTGCAGGACAGCCAGGATGGTCCTGGCCCCGGGTGCTCTTCTAGAAGCTTTCCATTGCCCTGCCTGAGATACCCTTCCTGTCCAGGCCCCCACTGCTTTTTTCCTTCCTCACCTCTGTCCGGAGAGAAATTCCAGCGGAAGGTATGGGTGACACATCCTCTTCTTTACAGGTGGCAGCCTGGCAACCCCTGCAGAAAGTCCAGCAGAGCCCCACTCACAACAGGCCACCCACAAAGCCGTGGCCCCTCACTCCCTCCCACCAGCACAGCCCCGAGACTGCTGACGGGGCAGAGAATATGGAGTCAGGCACAGCTTCAGGGGCTATTGCTGCCTGGAGCGCTGTTTATATTGACCTCAACCCAGGCACACCTGAGGAGGGCCGGCCGGCAGGTTCAGGCTGCCCAGGTCAGCTAATCCTCAGCCCTCAGGGAATCACACTGTTGAAAATGGACCTCACTAAGGCAGAGTAGAAGCCAAGGAATAAAAGGACACAATGCCATTTGCAGCACTGTAGATGTGTCTAGAGGTAATCACGTGACTTGTAGTAAGTCAGAAAGTGAAAGACACATATCATATCATATCACTTATAGGTGTTACCTAAAAACGGATACCAGGGCAGATATTTCCACGGAGAAGGACAATCACAGATTCATTAAACAAACTTATGGTTCACCAATGGAAAGGCGTGAGGATTGGTTTCATTACGATATTGGGGTTAACAGACATACAAACACAGGTGACATATATAATCACCAAAGACCTATGGAATACCAAGAGAAGACGACTCAACATTCTGTCATAACGTACATGGGAAAAGGATCCCAGGAAGAACAGACATATGTGTATGTGTAAAAGAAGCACATCTTCCACACCTACCACAAGCCAAACATTGTAATCACACTTGCTGTAATCAAAAATAAAAAATTAAATTAAAAACACGAAGAAGAAGTAGTGAGACCAACTTGAGGGGCTTTCTCCTGGCACATTCCATTCTAAATTCCAATCTAGAACACGACTTCCATTGAGGCTCTGTTGCCCTAGTAACCAGATTTGGTAAGGGAGAACTGCTGCCACCTTGTGGCCGTTTCACACAACAGCAGCTTTAATCCCAGCGCTCATGGTCAGTTGATATTCAAAATCATTGCAGACCTGTAAATGACACCTGCCCTGAAAACAAATCCTGGGGTCACATATCGACCGAAAAATTCAAAGGACGCCCATATTTCAAAACGACCGTTTCAAAAGGCATATTTTACGCACATTAGTGTTCTGCTTCTTTTTCTTTCTTTCTTTCTTTGTTAAAAAAACAGGAATGGAAAAAGGCATCCCTCAGAATGGGCGAAAATATTTGCAAACGAATCAATGGACAAAGGTTTAATCTCCAACATATATAAAGAGCTCATGCAGCTTAATATTGAAACAACAAACAACCCAATACAAAAATGGGCAGAAGATCTAAAGAGACGTTTCTTCAAAGAAGACACAGAGACGGCCAAGACGCACATGAAAAGCTGCTCAACATCACTAATTATTAGAGAAATGCAAATCAAAACTACAATGAGGGATCACCTCACACCTGTTAGAATCGGCATCATCAGAAAATCTACAACCAACAAACTCTGGGGAGGGTGTGGACAAAAGGAACCCTCTTCCACCATTGGTGGGAATGTAAATTGATACAGTGTCTATGGACAACAGTATGGAGTTTCGTTAAAAAAACTTGAAATAGAATTACCATATGATCCAGCAATCCTACTTCTGGGCATATACCAGAGAAAACCATAAATCAAAAAGGCACATTCACCACAAGGGTCACTGCAGCACTATTGACAATAGCCAGGTAATGGAAGCAACCTAAATACCCACAGACAGACGAATGGATAAAGATTTGGTACATATATAAAATGGAATATTACTCAGCCATAAGAAGGAATGAAACTGGGTCATTTGTAGAGACGTCGATGGATCTAGAGACTGTCATACAGAATGAAGTAAGTCAGAAAGAGAAAAACAAATATTGTATATTAATGCATATATGTGGAACCTAGACAAATGGTACAGATGAACTGGTTTGCAGGGAAGAAATAGAGACACAGAGGTAGAGAACAAACGTATGGACACCAAGTGTGGGAAGCCATGGGGTGGCGGTGGTGGGATGAGTCGGGAGATTGGGATTGACCTGTATACATGTATATGCATAAAATACATAACTAATAATAACCTGCTGTATAAAAAAATAAATAAAATTAAATTTCAAAATTTTATAAAATAAAATTTAAAAATAGAAAAAAGGTCTTCCCTTCACACAGATGTATTTATATGAATGAACTATTGCCATGCTTATATCAATAAATACACAAAAGAGGAATAAAACCTAACTTGAACCAAAAAGGAAAAAATACCTGAACCCACCAGTTATACAGAGGAAAACCCTATCAGGGCACTTGCTCCAGCGGTAAACAATTCTGAAATTGGTCAGAGGTGGGGAATCATCTCCCGTACAGCCAGCAGCCCACCCCCCATGCAAGGAGCGTCCTCATTGCAAATCTGGGGGACAATGCCGAGGCATCTGTGAGTAAACGTGAGCAGAGCCCCAGGCCAGCTGCTGCTGAACTGTTCCCACCCTTCCCAGGTAAAACACCTGAATATGTACAAGGGCTTGAAAGCCTAGAGGAAGGGCCGTGGAGCCACACCAGCGGCAGCACGCAGGCCAACTTGGTGCCTGCAGGACAGCCAGGATGGTCCTGGCCCCGGGTGCTCTTCTAGAAGCTTTCCATTGCCCTGCCTGAGATACCCTTCCTGTCCAGGCCCCCACTGCTTTTTTCCTTCCTCACCTCTGTCCGGAGAGAAATTCCAGCGGAAGGTATGGGTGACACATCCTCTTCTTTACAGGTGGCAGCCTGGCAACCCCTGCAGAAAGTCCAGCAGAGCCCCACTCACAACGGGCCACCCACAAAGCCGTGGCCCCTCACTCCCTCCCACCAGCACAGCCCCGAGACTGCTGACGGGGCAGAGAATATGGAGTCAGGCACAGCTTCAGGGGCTATTGCTGCCTGGAGCGCTGTTTATATTGACCTCAACCCAGGCACACCTGAGGAGGGCCGGCCGGCAGGTTCACGCTGCCCAGGTCAGCTAATCCTCAGCCCTCAGGGAATCACACTGTTGAAAATGGACCTCACTAAGGCAGAGTAGAAGCCAAGGAATAAAAGGACACAATGCCATTTGCAGCACTGTAGATGTGTCTAGAGGTAATCACGTGACTTGTAGTAAGTCAGAAAGTGAAAGACACATATCATATCATATCACTTATAGGTGTTACCTAAAAACGGATACCAGGGCAGATATTTCCACGGAGAAGGACAATCACAGATTCATTAAACAAACTTATGGTTCACCAATGGAAAGGCGTGAGGATTGGTTTCATTACGATATTGGGGTTAACAGACATACAAACACAGGTGACATATATAATCACCAAAGACCTATGGAATACCAAGAGAAGACGACTCAACATTCTGTCATAACGTACATGGGAAAAGGATCCCAGGAAGAACAGACATATGTGTATGTGTAAAAGAAGCACATCTTCCACACCTACCACAAGCCAAACATTGTAATCACACTTGCTGTAATCAAAAATAAAAAATTAAATTAAAAACACGAAGAAGAAGTAGTGAGACCAACTTGAGGGGCTTTCTCCTGGCACATTCCATTCTAAATTCCAATCTAGAACACGACTTCCATTGAGGCTCTGTTGCCCTAGTAACCAGATTTGGTAAGGGAGAACTGCTGCCACCTTGTGGCCGTTTCACACAACAGCAGCTTTAATCCCAGCGCTCATGGTCAGTTGATATTCAAAATCATTGCAGACCTGTAAATGACACCTGCCCTGAAAACAAATCCTGGGGTCACATATCGACCGAAAAATTCAAAGGACGCCCATATTTCAAAACGACCGTTTCAAAAGGCATATTTTACGCACATTAGTGTTCTGCTTCTTTTTCTTTCTTTCTTTCTTTGTTAAAAAAACAGGAATGGAAAAAGGCATCCCTCAGAATGGGCGAAAATATTTGCAAACGAATCAATGGACAAAGGTTTAATCTCCAACATATATAAAGAGCTCATGCAGCTTAATATTGAAACAACAAACAACCCAATACAAAAATGGGCAGAAGATCTAAAGAGACGTTTCTTCAAAGAAGACACAGAGACGGCCAAGACGCACATGAAAAGCTGCTCAACATCACTAATTATTAGAGAAATGCAAATCAAAACTACAATGAGGGATCACCTCACACCTGTTAGAATCGGCATCATCAGAAAATCTACAACCAACAAACTCTGGGGAGGGTGTGGACAAAAGGAACCCTCTTCCACCATTGGTGGGAATGTAAATTGATACAGTGTCTATGGACAACAGTATGGAGTTTCGTTAAAAAAACTTGAAATAGAATTACCATATGATCCAGCAATCCTACTTCTGGGCATATACCAGAGAAAACCATAAATCAAAAAGGCACATTCACCACAAGGGTCATTGCAGCACTATTGACAATAGCCAGGTAATGGAAGCAACCTAAATACCCACAGACAGACGAATGGATAAAGATGTGGTACATATATAAAATGGAATATTACTCAGCCATAAGAAGGAATGAAACTGGGTCATTTGTAGAGACGTCGATGGATCTAGAGACTGTCATACAGAATGAAGTAAGTCAGAAAGAGAAAAACAAATATTGTATATTAATGCATATATGTGGAACCTAGACAAATGGTACAGATGAACTGGTTTGCAGGGAAGAAATAGAGACACAGAGGTAGAGAACAAACGTATGGACACCAAGTGTGGGAAGCCATGGGGTGGCGGTGGTGGGATGAGTCGGGAGATTGGGATTGACCTGTATACATGTATATGCATAAAATACATAACTAATAATAACCTGCTGTATAAAAAAATAAATAAAATTACATTTCAAAATTTTATAAAATAAAATTTAAAAATAGAAAAAAGGTCTTCCCTTCACACAGATGTATTTATATGAATGAACTATTGCCATGCTTATATCAATAAATACACAAAAGAGGAATAAAACCTAACTTGAACCAAAAAGGAAAAAATACCTGAACCCACCAGTTATACAGAGGAAAACCCTATCAGGGCACTTGCTCCAGCGGTAAACAATTCTGAAATTGGTCAGAGGTGGGGAATCATCTCCCGTACAGCCAGCAGCCCACCCCCCATGCAAGGAGCGTCCTCATTGCAAATCTGGGGGACAATGCCGAGGCATCTGTGAGTAAACGTGAGCAGAGCCCCAGGCCAGCTGCTGCTGAACTGTTCCCACCCTTCCCAGGTAAAACACCTGAATATGTACAAGGGCTTGAAAGCCTAGAGGAAGGGCCGTGGAGCCACACCAGCGGCAGCACGCAGGCCAACTTGGTGCCTGCAGGACAGCCAGGATGGTCCTGGCCCCGGGTGCTCTTCTAGAAGCTTTCCATTGCCCTGCCTGAGATACCCTTCCTGTCCAGGCCCCCACTGCTTTTTTCCTTCCTCACCTCTGTCCGGAGAGAAATTCCAGCGGAAGGTATGGGTGACACATCCTCTTCTTTACAGGTGGCAGCCTGGCAACCCCTGCAGAAAGTCCAGCAGAGCCCCACTCACAACGGGCCACCCACAAAGCCGTGGCCCCTCACTCCCTCCCACCAGCACAGCCCCGAGACTGCTGACGGGGCAGAGAATATGGAGTCAGGCACAGCTTCAGGGGCTATTGCTGCCTGGAGCGCTGTTTATATTGACCTCAACCCAGGCACACCTGAGGAGGGCCGGCCGGCAGGTTCAGGCTGCCCAGGTCAGCTAATCCTCAGCCCTCAGGGAATCACACTGTTGAAAATGGACCTCACTAAGGCAGAGTAGAAGCCAAGGAATAAAAGGACACAATGCCATTTGCAGCACTGTAGATGTGTCTAGAGGTAATCACGTGACTTGTAGTAAGTCAGAAAGTGAAAGACACATATCATATCATATCACTTATAGGTGTTACCTAAAAACGGATACCAGGGCAGATATTTCCACGGAGAAGGACAATCACAGATTCATTAAACAAACTTATGGTTCACCAATGGAAAGGCGTGAGGATTGGTTTCATTACGATATTGGGGTTAACAGACATACAAACACAGGTGACATATATAATCACCAAAGACCTATGGAATACCAAGAGAAGACGACTCAACATTCTGTCATAACGTACATGGGTAAAGGATCCCAGGAAGAACAGACATATGTGTATGTGTAAAAGAAGCACATCTTCCACACCTACCACAAGCCAAACATTGTAATCACACTTGCTGTAATCAAAAATAAAAAATTAAATTAAAAACACGAAGAAGAAGTAGTGAGACCAACTTGAGGGGCTTTCTCCTGGCACATTCCATTCTAAATTCCAATCTAGAACACGACTTCCATTGAGGCTCTGTTGCCCTAGTAACCAGATTTGGTAAGGGAGAACTGCTGCCACCTTGTGGCCGTTTCACACAACAGCAGCTTTAATCCCAGCGCTCATGGTCAGTTGATATTCAAAATCATTGCAGACCTGTAAATGACACCTGCCCTGAAAACAAATCCTGGGGTCACATATCGACCGAAAAATTCAAAGGACGCCCATATTTCAAAACGACCGTTTCAAAAGGCATATTTTACGCACATTAGTGTTCTGCTTCTTTTTCTTTCTTTCTTTCTTTGTTAAAAAAACAGGAATGGAAAAAGGCATCCCTCAGAATGGGCGAAAATATTTGCAAACGAATCAATGGACAAAGGTTTAATCTCCAACATATATAAAGAGCTCATGCAGCTTAATATTGAAACAACAAACAACCCAATACAAAAATGGGCAGAAGATCTAAAGAGACGTTTCTTCAAAGAAGACACAGAGACGGCCAAGACGCACATGAAAAGCTGCTCAACATCACTAATTATTAGAGAAATGCAAATCAAAACTACAATGAGGGATCACCTCACACCTGTTAGAATCGGCATCATCAGAAAATCTACAACCAACAAACTCTGGGGAGGGTGTGGACAAAAGGAACCCTCTTCCACCATTGGTGGGAATGTAAATTGATACAGTGTCTATGGACAACAGTATGGAGTTTCGTTAAAAAAACTTGAAATAGAATTACCATATGATCCAGCAATCCTACTTCTGGGCATATACCAGAGAAAACCATAAATCAAAAAGGCACATTCACCACAAGGGTCATTGCAGCACTATTGACAATAGCCAGGTAATGGAAGCAACCTAAATACCCACAGACAGACGAATGGATAAAGATGTGGTACATATATAAAATGGAATATTACTCAGCCATAAGAAGGAATGAAACTGGGTCATTTGTAGAGACGTCGATGGATCTAGAGACTGTCATACAGAATGAAGTAAGTCAGAAAGAGAAAAACAAATATTGTATATTAATGCATATATGTGGAACCTAGACAAATGGTACAGATGAACTGGTTTGCAGGGAAGAAATAGAGACACAGAGGTAGAGAACAAACGTATGGACACCAAGTGTGGGAAGCCATGGGGTGGCGGTGGTGGGATGAGTCGGGAGATTGGGATTGACCTGTATACATGTATATGCATAAAATACATAACTAATAATAACCTGCTGTATAAAAAAATAAATAAAATTACATTTCAAAATTTTATAAAATAAAATTTAAAAATAGAAAAAAGGTCTTCCCTTCACACAGATGTATTTATATGAATGAACTATTGCCATGCTTATATCAATAAATACACAAAAGAGGAATAAAACCTAACTTGAACCAAAAAGGAAAAAATACCTGAACCCACCAGTTATACAGAGGAAAACCCTATCAGGGCACTTGCTCCAGCGGTAAACAATTCTGAAATTGGTCAGAGGTGGGGAATCATCTCCCGTACAGCCAGCAGCCCACCCCCCATGCAAGGAGCGTCCTCATTGCAAAGCTGGGGGACAATGCCGAGGCATCTGTGAGTAAACGTGAGCAGAGCCCCAGGCCAGCTGCTGCTGAACTGTTCCCACCCTTCCCAGGTAAAACACCTGAATATGTACAAGGGCTTGAAAGCCTAGAGGAAGGGCCGTGGAGCCACACCAGCGGCAGCACGCAGGCCAACTTGGTGCCTGCAGGACAGCCAGGATGGTCCTGGCCCCGGGTGCTCTTCTAGAAGCTTTCCATTGCCCTGCCTGAGATACCCTTCCTGTCCAGGCCCCCACTGCTTTTTTCCTTCCTCACCTCTGTCCGGAGAGAAATTCCAGCGGAAGGTATGGGTGACACATCCTCTTCTTTACAGGTGGCAGCCTGGCAACCCCTGCAGAAAGTCCAGCAGAGCCCCACTCACAACGGGCCACCCACAAAGCCGTGGCCCCTCACTCCCTCCCACCAGCACAGCCCCGAGACTGCTGACGGGGCAGAGAATATGGAGTCAGGCACAGCTTCAGGGGCTATTGCTGCCTGGAGCGCTGTTTATATTGACCTCAACCCAGGCACACCTGAGGAGGGCCGGCCGGCAGGTTCAGGCTGCCCAGGTCAGCTAATCCTCAGCCCTCAGGGAATCACACTGTTGAAAATGGACCTCACTAAGGCAGAGTAGAAGCCAAGGAATAAAAGGACACAATGCCATTTGCAGCACTGTAGATGTGTCTAGAGGTAATCACGTGACTTGTAGTAAGTCAGAAAGTGAAAGACACATATCATATCATATCACTTATAGGTGTTACCTAAAAACGGATACCAGGGCAGATATTTCCACGGAGAAGGACAATCACAGATTCATTAAACAAACTTATGGTTCACCAATGGAAAGGCGTGAGAATTGGTTTCATTACGATATTGGGGTTAACAGACATACAAACACAGGTGACATATATAATCACCAAAGACCTATGGAATACCAGGAGAAGACGACTCAACATTCTGTCATAACGTACATGGGAAAAGGATCCCAGGAAGAACAGACATATGTGTATGTGTAAAAGAAGCACATCTTCCACACCTACCACAAGCCAAACATTGTAATCACACTTGCTGTAATCAAAAATAAAAAATTAAATTAAAAACACGAAGAAGAAGTAGTGAGACCAACTTGAGGGGCTTTCTCCTGGCACATTCCATTCTAAATTCCAATCTAGAACACGACTTCCATTGAGGCTCTGTTGCCCTAGTAACCAGATTTGGTAAGGGAGAACTGCTGCCACCTTGTGGCCGTTTCACACAACAGCAGCTTTAATCCCAGCGCTCATGGTCAGTTGATATTCAAAATCATTGCAGACCTGTAAATGACACCTGCCCTGAAAACAAATCCTGGGGTCACATATCGACCGAAAAATTCAAAGGACGCCCATATTTCAAAACGACCGTTTCAAAAGGCATATTTTACGCACATTAGTGTTCTGCTTCTTTTTCTTTCTTTCTTTCTTTGTTAAAAAAACAGGAATGGAAAAAGGCATCCCTCAGAATGGGCGAAAATATTTGCAAACGAATCAATGGACAAAGGTTTAATCTCCAACATATGTAAAGAGCTCATGCAGCTTAATATTGAAACAACAAACAACCCAATACAAAAATGGGCAGAAGATCTAAAGAGACGTTTCTTCAAAGAAGACACAGAGACGGCCAAGACGCACATGAAAAGCTGCTCAACATCACTAATTATTAGAGAAATGCAAATCAAAACTACAATGAGGGATCACCTCACACCTGTTAGAATCGGCATCATCAGAAAATCTACAACCAACAAACTCTGGGGAGGGTGTGGACAAAAGGAACCCTCTTCCACCATTGGTGGGAATGTAAATTGATACAGTGTCTATGGACAACAGTATGGAGTTTCGTTAAAAAAACTTGAAATAGAATTACCATATGATCCAGCAATCCTACTTCTGGGCATATACCAGAGAAAACCATAAATCAAAAAGGCACATTCACCACAAGGGTCATTGCAGCACTATTGACAATAGCCAGGTAATGGAAGCAACCTAAATACCCACAGACAGACGAATGGATAAAGATGTGGTACATATATAAAATGGAATATTACTCAGCCATAAGAAGGAATGAAACTGGGTCATTTGTAGAGACGTCGATGGATCTAGAGACTGTCATACAGAATGAAGTAAGTCAGAAAGAGAAAAACAAATATTGTATATTAATGCATATATGTGGAACCTAGACAAATGGTACAGATGAACTGGTTTGCAGGGAAGAAATAGAGACACAGAGGTAGAGAACAAACGTATGGACACCAAGTGTGGGAAGCCATGGGGTGGCGGTGGTGGGATGAGTCGGGAGATTGGGATTGACCTGTATACATGTATATGCATAAAATACATAACTAATAATAACCTGCTGTATAAAAAAATAAATAAAATTACATTTCAAAATTTTATAAAATAAAATTTAAAAATAGAAAAAAGGTCTTCCCTTCACACAGATGTATTTATATGAATGAACTATTGCCATGCTTATATCAATAAATACACAAAAGAGGAATAAAACCTAACTTGAACCAAAAAGGAAAAAATACCTGAACCCACCAGTTATACAGAGGAAAACCCTATCAGGGCACTTGCTCCAGCGGTAAACAATTCTGAAATTGGTCAGAGGTGGGGAATCATCTCCCGTACAGCCAGCAGCCCACCCCCCATGCAAGGAGCGTCCTCATTGCAAAGCTGGGGGACAATGCCGAGGCATCTGTGAGTAAACGTGAGCAGAGCCCCAGGCCAGCTGCTGCTGAACTGTCCCCACCCTTCCCAGGTAAAACACCTGAATATGTACAAGGGCTTGAAAGCCTAGAGGAAGGGCCGTGGAGCCACACCAGCGGCAGCACGCAGGCCAACTTGGTGCCTGCAGGACAGCCAGGATGGTCCTGGCCCCGGGTGCTCTTCTAGAAGCTTTCCATTGCCCTGCCTGAGATACCCTTCCTGTCCAGGCCCCCACTGCTTTTTTCCTTCCTCACCTCTGTCCGGAGAGAAATTCCAGCGGAATGTATGGGTGACACATCCTCTTCTTTACAGGTGGCAGCCTGGCAACTCCTGCAGAAAGTCCAGCAGAGCCCCACTCACAACGGGCCACCCACAAAGCCGTGGCCCCTCACTCCCTCCCACCAGCACAGCCCCGAGACTGCTGACGGGGCAGAGAATATGGAGTCAGGCACAGCTTCAGGGGCTATTGCTGCCTGGAGCGCTGTTTATATTGACCTCAACCCAGGCACACCTGAGGAGGGCCGGCCGGCAGGTTCAGGCTGCCCAGGTCAGCTAATCCTCAGCCCTCAGGGAATCACACTGTTGAAAATGGACCTCACTAAGGCAGAGTAGAAGCCAAGGAATAAAAGGACACAATGCCATTTGCAGCACTGTAGATGTGTCTAGAGGTAATCACGTGACTTGTAGTAAGTCAGAAAGTGAAAGACACATATCATATCATATCACTTATAGGTGTTACCTAAAAACGGATACCAGGGCAGATATTTCCACGGGGAAGGACAATCACAGATTCATTAAACAAACTTATGGTTCACCAATGGAAAGGCGTGAGGATTGGTTTCATTACGATATTGGGGTTAACAGACATACAAACACAGGTGACATATATAATCACCAAAGACCTATGGAATACCAAGAGAAGACGACTCAACATTCTGTCATAACGTACATGGGAAAAGGATCCCAGGAAGAACAGACATATGTGTATGTGTAAAAGAAGCACATCTTCCACACCTACCACAAGCCAAACATTGTAATCACACTTGCTGTAATCAAAAATAAAAAATTAAATTAAAAACACGAAGAAGAAGTAGTGAGACCAACTTGAGGGGCTTTCTCCTGGCACATTCCATTCTAAATTCCAATCTAGAACACGACTTCCATTGAGGCTCTGTTGCCCTAGTAACCAGATTTGGTAAGGGAGAACTGCTGCCACCTTGTGGCCGTTTCACACAACAGCAGCTTTAATCCCAGCGCTCATGGTCAGTTGATATTCAAAATCATTGCAGACCTGTAAATGACACCTGCCCTGAAAACAAATCCTGGGGTCACATATCGACCAAAAAATTCAAAGGACGCCCATATTTCAAAACGACCGTTTCAAAAGGCATATTTTACGCACATTAGTGTTCTGCTTCTTTTTCTTTCTTTCTTTCTTTGTTAAAAAAACAGGAATGGAAAAAGGCATCCCTCAGAATGGGCGAAAATATTTGCAAACGAATCAATGGACAAAGGTTTAATCTCCAACATATATAAAGAGCTCATGCAGCTTAATATTAAAACAACAAACAACCCAATACAAAAATGGGCAGAAGATCTAAAGAGACGTTTCTTCAAAGAAGACACAGAGACGGCCAAGACGCACATGAAAAGCTGCTCAACATCACTAATTATTAGAGAAATGCAAATCAAAACTACAATGAGGGATCACCTCACACCTGTTAGAATCGGCATCATCAGAAAATCTACAACCAACAAACTCTGGGGAGGGTGTGGACAAAAGGAACCCTCTTCCACCATTGGTGGGAATGTAAATTGATACAGTGTCTATGGACAACAGTATGGAGTTTCGTTAAAAAAACTTGAAATAGAATTACCATATGATCCAGCAATCCTACTTCTGGGCATATACCAGAGAAAACCATAAATCAAAAAGGCACATTCACCACAAGGGTCATTGCAGCACTATTGACAATAGCCAGGTAATGGAAGCAACCTAAATACCCACAGACAGACGAATGGATAAAGATGTGGTACATATATAAAATGGAATATTACTCAGCCATAAGAAGGAATGAAACTGGGTCATTTGTAGAGACGTCGATGGATCTAGAGACTGTCATACAGAATGAAGTAAGTCAGAAAGAGAAAAACAAATATTGTATATTAATGCATATATGTGGAACCTAGACAAATGGTACAGATGAACTGGTTTGCAGGGAAGAAATAGAGACACAGAGGTAGAGAACAAACGTATGGACACCAAGTGTGGGAAGCCATGGGGTGGCGGTGGTGGGATGAGTCGGGAGATTGGGATTGACCTGTATACATGTATATGCATAAAATACATAACTAATAATAACCTGCTGTATAAAAAAATAAATAAAATTACATTTCAAAATTTTATAAAATAAAATTTAAAAATAGAAAAAAGGTCTTCCCTTCACACAGATGTATTTATATGAATGAACTATTGCCATGCTTATATCAATAAATACACAAAAGAGGAATAAAACCTAACTTGAACCAAAAAGGAAAAAATACCTGAACCCACCAGTTATACAGAGGAAAACCCTATCAGGGCACTTGCTCCAGCGGTAAACAATTCTGAAATTGGTCAGAGGTGGGGAATCATCTCCCGTACAGCCAGCAGCCCACCCCCCATGCAAGGAGCGTCCTCATTGCAAAGCTGGGGGACAATGCCGAGGCATCTGTGAGTAAACGTGAGCAGAGCCCCAGGCCAGCTGCTGCTGAACTGTCCCCACCCTTCCCAGGTAAAACACCTGAATATGTACAAGGGCTTGAAAGCCTAGAGGAAGGGCCGTGGAGCCACACCAGCGGCAGCACGCAGGCCAACTTGGTGCCTGCAGGACAGCCAGGAGGGTCCTGGCCCCGGGTGCTCTTCTAGAAGCTTTCCATTGCCCTGCCTGAGATACCCTTCCTGTCCAGGCCCCCACTGCTTTTTTCCTTCCTCACCTCTGTCCGGAGAGAAATTCCAGCGGAAGGTATGGGTGACACATCCTCTTCTTTACAGGTGGCAGCCTGGCAACCCCTGCAGAAAGTCCAGCAGAGCCCCACTCACAACGGGCCACCCACAAAGCCGTGGCCCCTCACTCCCTCCCACCAGCACAGCCCCGAGACTGCTGACGGGGCAGAGAATATGGAGTCAGGCACAGCTTCAGGGGCTATTGCTGCCTGGAGCGCTGTTTATATTGACCTCAACCCAGGCACACCTGAGGAGGGCCGGCCGGCAGGTTCAGGCTGCCCAGGTCAGCTAATCCTCAGCCCTCAGGGAATCACACTGTTGAAAATGGACCTCACTAAGGCAGAGTAGAAGCCAAGGAATAAAAGGACACAATGCCATTTGCAGCACTGTAGATGTGTCTAGAGGTAATCACGTGACTTGTAGTAAGTCAGAAAGTGAAAGACACATATCATATCATATCACTTATAGGTGTTACCTAAAAACGGATACCAGGGCAGATATTTCCACGGAGAAGGACAATCACAGATTCATTAAACAAACTTATGGTTCACCAATGGAAAGGCGTGAGGATTGGTTTCATTACGATATTGGGGTTAACAGACATACAAACACAGGTGACATATATAATCACCAAAGACCTATGGAATACCAAGAGAAGACGACTCAACATTCTGTCATAACGTACATGGGAAAAGGATCCCAGGAAGAACAGACATATGTGTATGTGTAAAAGAAGCACATCTTCCACACCTACCACAAGCCAAACATTGTAATCACACTTGCTGTAATCAAAAATAAAAAATTAAATTAAAAACACGAAGAAGAAGTAGTGAGACCAACTTGAGGGGCTTTCTCCTGGCACATTCCATTCTAAATTCCAATCTAGAACACGACTTCCATTGAGGCTCTGTTGCCCTAGTAACCAGATTTGGTAAGGGAGAACTGCTGCCACCTTGTGGCCGTTTCACACAACAGCAGCTTTAATCCCAGCGCTCATGGTCAGTTGATATTCAAAATCATTGCAGACCTGTAAATGACACCTGCCCTGAAAACAAATCCTGGGGTCACATATCGACCGAAAAATTCAAAGGACGCCCATATTTCAAAACGACCGTTTCAAAAGGCATATTTTACGCACATTAGTGTTCTGCTTCTTTTTCTTTCTTTCTTTCTTTGTTAAAAAAACAGGAATGGAAAAAGGCATCCCTCAGAATGGGCGAAAATATTTGCAAACGAATCAATGGACAAAGGTTTAATCTCCAACATATATAAAGAGCTCATGCAGCTTAATATTAAAACAACAAACAACCCAATACAAAAATGGGCAGAAGATCTAAAGAGACGTTTCTTCAAAGAAGACACAGAGACGGCCAAGACGCACATGAAAAGCTGCTCAACATCACTAATTATTAGAGAAATGCAAATCAAAACTACAATGAGGGATCACCTCACACCTGTTAGAATCGGCATCATCAGAAAATCTACAACCAACAAATTCTGGGGAGGGTGTGGACAAAAGGAACCCTCTCCCACTATTGGTGGGAATGTAAATTGATACAGTGTCTATGGACAACAGTAGGGAGTTTCGTTAAAAAAACTTGAAATAGAATTACCATATGATCCGGCAATCCCACTTCTGGGCATATACCCAGAGAAAACCATAAATCAAAAAGGCACATTCACCACAAGGGTCATTGCAGCACTATTGACAATAGCCAGGTAATGGAAGCAACCTAAATACCCACAGACAGACGAATGGATAAAGATGTGGTACATATATAAAATGGAATATTACTCAGCCATAAGAAGGAATGAAACTGGGTCATTTGTAGAGACGTCGATGGATCTAGAGACTGTCATACAGAATGAAGTAAGTCAGAAAGAGAAAAACAAATATTGTATATTAATGCATATATGTGGAACCTAGACAAATGGTACAGATGAACTGGTTTGCAGGGAAGAAATAGAGACACAGAGGTAGAGAACAAACGTATGGACACCAAGTGTGGGAAGCCATGGGGTGGCGGTGGTGGGATGAGTCGGGAGATTGGGATTGACCTGTATACATGTATATGCATAAAATACATAACTAATAATAACCTGCTGTATAAAAAAATAAATAAAATTACATTTCAAAATTTTATAAAATAAAATTTAAAAATAGAAAAAAGGTCTTCCCTTCACACAGATGTATTTATATGAATGAACTATTGCCATGCTTATATCAATAAATACACAAAAGAGGAATAAAACCTAACTTGAACCAAAAAGGAAAAAATACCTGAACCCACCAGTTATACAGAGGAAAACCCTATCAGGGCACTTGCTCCAGCGGTAAACAATTCTGAAATTGGTCAGAGGTGGGGAATCATCTCCCGTACAGCCAGCAGCCCACCCCCCATGCAAGGAGCGTCCTCATTGCAAAGCTGGGGGACAATGCCGAGGCATCTGTGAGTAAACGTGAGCAGAGCCCCAGGCCAGCTGCTGCTGAACTGTTCCCACCCTTCCCAGGTAAAACACCTGAATATGTACAAGGGCTTGAAAGCCTAGAGGAAGGGCCGTGGAGCCACACCAGCGGCAGCACGCAGGCCAACTTGGTGCCTGCAGGACAGCCAGGATGGTCCTGGCCCCGGGTGCTCTTCTAGAAGCTTTCCATTGCCCTGCCTGAGATACCCTTCCTGTCCAGGCCCCCACTGCTTTTTTCCTTCCTCACCTCTGTCCGGAGAGAAATTCCAGCGGAAGGTATGGGTGACACATCCTCTTCTTTACAGGTGGCAGCCTGGCAACCCCTGCAGAAAGTCCAGCAGAGCCCCACTCACAACGGGCCACCCACAAAGCCGTGGCCCCTCACTCCCTCCCACCAGCACAGCCCCGAGACTGCTGACGGGGCAGAGAATATGGAGTCAGGCACAGCTTCAGGGGCTATTGCTGCCTGGAGCGCTGTTTATATTGACCTCAACCCATGCACACCTGAGGAGGGCCGGCCGGCAGGTTCAGGCTGCCCAGGTCAGCTAATCCTCAGCCCTCAGGGAATCACACTGTTGAAAATGGACCTCACTAAGGCAGAGTAGAAGCCAAGGAATAAAAGGACACAATGCCATTTGCAGCCCTGTAGATGTGTCTAGAGGTAATCACGTGACTTGTAGTAAGTCAGAAACTGAAAGACACATATCATATCATATCACTTATAGGTGTTACCTAAAAACGGATACCAGGGCAGATATTTCCACGGAGAAGGACAATCACAGATTCATTAAACAAACTTATGGTTCACCAATGGAAAGGCGTGAGGATTGGTTTCATTACGATATTGGGGTTAACAGACATACAAACACAGGTGACATATATAATCACCAAAGACCTATGGAATACCAAGAGAAGACGACTCAACATTCTGTCATAACGTACATGGGAAAAGGATCCCAGGAAGAACAGGCATATGTGTATGTGTAAAAGAAGCACATCTTCCACACCTACCACAAGCCAAACATTGTAATCACACTTGCTGTAATCAAAAATAAAAAATTAAATTAAAAACACGAAGAAGAAGTAGTGAGACCAACTTGAGGGGCTTTCTCCTGGCACATTCCATTCTAAATTCCAATCTAGAACACGACTTCCATTGAGGCTCTGTTGCCCTAGTAACCAGATTTGGTAAGGGAGAACTGCTGCCACCTTGTGGCCGTTTCACACAACAGCAGCTTTAATCCCAGCGCTCACGGTCAGTTGATATTCAAAATCATTGCAGACCTGTAAATGACACCTGCCCTGAAAACAAATCCTG
This sequence comes from Mesoplodon bidens, assembly GCF_964165515.1. NCBI lineage: Eukaryota > Metazoa > Chordata > Mammalia > Artiodactyla > Ziphiidae > Mesoplodon > Mesoplodon bidens. Next base: position 665,835 of record NW_027672032.1, on the reverse strand, counting down.
GGGTCACATATCGACCGAAAAATTCAAAGGACGCCCATATTTCAAAACGACCGTTTCAAAAGGCATATTTTACGCACATTAGTGTTCTGCTTCTTTTTCTTTCTTTCTTTCTTTGTTAAAAAAACAGGAATGGAAAAAGGCATCCCTCAGACTGGGCGAAAATATTTGCAAACGAATCAATGGACAAAGGTTTAATCTCCAACATATATAAAGAGCTCATGCAGCTTAATATTAAAACAACAAACAACCCAATACAAAAATGGGCAGAAGATCTAAAGAGACGTTTCTTCAAAGAAGACACAGAGACGGCCAAGACGCACATGAAAAGCTGCTCAACATCACTAATTATTAGAGAAATGCAAATCAAAACTACAATGAGGGATCACCTCACACCTGTTAGAATCGGCATCATCAGAAAATCTACAACCAACAAACTCTGGGGAGGGTGTGGACAAAAGGAACCCTCTTCCACCATTGGTGGGAATGTAAATTGATACAGTGTCTATGGACAACAGTATGGAGTTTCGTTAAAAAAACTTGTAATAGAATTACCATATGATCCAGCAATCCTACCTCTGGGCATATACCAGAGAAAACCATAAATCAAAAAGGCACATTCACCACAATGGTCATTGCAGCACTATTTACAATAGCCAGGTAATGGAAGCAACCTAAATACCCACAGACAGACGAATGGATAAAGATGTGGTACATATATAAAATGGAATATTACTCAGCCATAAGAAGGAATGAAACTGGGTCATTTGTAGAGACGTCGATGGATCTAGAGACTGTCATACAGAATGAAGTAAGTCAGAAAGAGAAAAACAGATATTGTATATTAATGCATATATGTGGAACCTAGACAAATGGTACAGATGAACTGGTTTGCAGGGAAGAAACAGAGACACAGAGGTAGAGAACACACGTAAGGACACCAAGTGTGGGAAGACATGGGGTGGTGGTGTTGGGATGAGTCGGGAGATTGGGATTGACCTGTATACATGTATATGCATAAACTACATAACTAATAGTAACCTGCTGTATAAAAAAATAAATAAAATTAAATTTCAAAATTTTATAAAATAAAATTTAAAAATAGAAAAAAGGTCTTCCCTTCACACAGATGTATTTATATGAATGAACTATTGCCATGCTTATATCAGTAAATACACAAAAGAAGAATAAACCCTAACTTAAACAAAAAAGGAAAAAAATACCTGAACCCACCAGTTATACAGAGGAAAACCCTATCAGGGCACTTGCTCCAGCGGTAAACAATTCTGAAATTGGTCAGAGGTGGGGAATCATCTCCCGTACAGCCAGCAGCCCACCCCCCATGCAAGGAGCGTCCTCATTGCAAAGCTGGGGGACAATGCCGAGGCATCTGTGAGTAAACGTGAGCAGAGCCCCAGGCCAGCTGCTGCTGAACTGTTCCCACCCTTCCCAGGTAAAACACCTGAATATGTACAAGGGCTTGAAAGCCTAGAGGAAGGGCCGTGGAGCCACACCAGCGGCAGCACGCAGGCCAACTTGGTGCCTGCAGGACAGCCAGGAGGGTCCTGGCCCCGGGTGCTCTTCTAGAAGCTTTCCATTGCCCTGCCTGAGATACCCTTCCTGTCCAGGCCCCCACTGCTTTTTTCCTTCCTCACCTCTGTCCGGAGAGAAATTCCAGCGGAAGGTATGGGTGACACATCCTCTTCTTTACAGGTGGCAGCCTGGCAACCCCTGCAGAAAGTCCAGCAGAGCCCCACTCACAACGGGCCACCCACAAAGCCGTGGCCCCTCACTCCCTCCCACCAGCACAGCCCCGAGACTGCTGACGGGGCAGAGAATATGGAGTCAGGCACAGCTTCAGGGGCTATTGCTGCCTGGAGCGCTGTTTATATTGACCTCAACCCAGGCACACCTGAGGAGGGCCGGCCGGCAGGTTCAGGCTGCCCAGGTCAGCTAATCCTCAGCCCTCAGGGAATCACACTGTTGAAAATGGACCTCACTAAGGCAGAGTAGAAGCCAAGGAATAAAAGGACACAATGCCATTTGCAGCACTGTAGATGTGTCTAGAGGTAATCACGTGACTTGTAGTAAGTCAGAAAGTGAAAGACACATATCATATCATATCACTTATAGGTGTTACCTAAAAACGGATACCAGGGCAGATATTTCCACGGAGAAGGACAATCACAGATTCATTAAACAAACTTATGGTTCACCAATGGAAAGGCGTGAGGATTGGTTTCATTACGATATTGGGGTTAACAGACATACAAACACAGGTGACATATATAATCACCAAAGACCTATGGAATACCAAGAGAAGACGACTCAACATTCTGTCATAACGTACATGGGAAAAGGATCCCAGGAAGAACAGACATATGTGTATGTGTAAAAGAAGCACATCTTCCACACCTACCACAAGCCAAACATTGTAATCACACTTGCTGTAATCAAAAATAAAAAATTAAATTAAAAACACGAAGAAGAAGTAGTGAGACCAACTTGAGGGGCTTTCTCCTGGCACATTCCATTCTAAATTCCAATCTAGAACACGACTTCCATTGAGGCTCTGTTGCCCTAGTAACCAGATTTGGTAAGGGAGAACTGCTGCCACCTTGTGGCCGTTTCACACAACAGCAGCTTTAATCCCAGCGCTCATGGTCAGTTGATATTCAAAATCATTGCAGACCTGTAAATGACACCTGCCCTGAAAACAAATCCTGGGGTCACATATCGACCGAAAAATTCAAAGGACGCCCATATTTCAAAACGACCGTTTCAAAAGGCATATTTTACGCACATTAGTGTTCTGCTTCTTTTTCTTTCTTTCTTTCTTTGTTAAAAAAACAGGAATGGAAAAAGGCATCCCTCAGAATGGGCGAAAATATTTGCAAACGAATCAATGGACAAAGGTTTAATCTCCAACATATATAAAGAGCTCATGCAGCTTAATATTAAAACAACAAACAACCCAATACAAAAATGGGCAGAAGATCTAAAGAGACGTTTCTTCAAAGAAGACACAGAGACGGCCAAGACGCACATGAAAAGCTGCTCAACATCACTAATTATTAGAGAAATGCAAATCAAAACTACAATGAGGGATCACCTCACACCTGTTAGAATCGGCATCATCAGAAAATCTACAACCAACAAATTCTGGGGAGGGTGTGGACAAAAGGAACCCTCTCCCACTATTGGTGGGAATGTAAATTGATACAGTGTCTATGGACAACAGTAGGGAGTTTCGTTAAAAAAACTTGAAATAGAATTACCATATGATCCGGCAATCCCACTTCTGGGCATATACCCAGAGAAAACCATAAATCAAAAAGGCACATTCACCACAAGGGTCATTGCAGCACTATTGACAATAGCCAGGTAATGGAAGCAACCTAAATACCCACAGACAGACGAATGGATAAAGATGTGGTACATATATAAAATGGAATATTACTCAGCCATAAGAAGGAATGAAACTGGGTCATTTGTAGAGACGTCGATGGATCTAGAGACTGTCATACAGAATGAAGTAAGTCAGAAAGAGAAAAACAAATATTGTATATTAATGCATATATGTGGAACCTAGACAAATGGTACAGATGAACTGGTTTGCAGGGAAGAAATAGAGACACAGAGGTAGAGAACAAACGTATGGACACCAAGTGTGGGAAGCCATGGGGTGGCGGTGGTGGGATGAGTCGGGAGATTGGGATTGACCTGTATACATGTATATGCATAAAATACATAACTAATAATAACCTGCTGTATAAAAAAATAAATAAAATTACATTTCAAAATTTTATAAAATAAAATTTAAAAATAGAAAAAAGGTCTTCCCTTCACACAGATGTATTTATATGAATGAACTATTGCCATGCTTATATCAATAAATACACAAAAGAGGAATAAAACCTAACTTGAACCAAAAAGGAAAAAATACCTGAACCCACCAGTTATACAGAGGAAAACCCTATCAGGGCACTTGCTCCAGCGGTAAACAATTCTGAAATTGGTCAGAGGTGGGGAATCATCTCCCGTACAGCCAGCAGCCCACCCCCCATGCAAGGAGCGTCCTCATTGCAAAGCTGGGGGACAATGCCGAGGCATCTGTGAGTAAACGTGAGCAGAGCCCCAGGCCAGCTGCTGCTGAACTGTTCCCACCCTTCCCAGGTAAAACACCTGAATATGTACAAGGGCTTGAAAGCCTAGAGGAAGGGCCGTGGAGCCACACCAGCGGCAGCACGCAGGCCAACTTGGTGCCTGCAGGACAGCCAGGATGGTCCTGGCCCCGGGTGCTCTTCTAGAAGCTTTCCATTGCCCTGCCTGAGATACCCTTCCTGTCCAGGCCCCCACTGCTTTTTTCCTTCCTCACCTCTGTCCGGAGAGAAATTCCAGCGGAAGGTATGGGTGACACATCCTCTTCTTTACAGGTGGCAGCCTGGCAACCCCTGCAGAAAGTCCAGCAGAGCCCCACTCACAACGGGCCACCCACAAAGCCGTGGCCCCTCACTCCCTCCCACCAGCACAGCCCCGAGACTGCTGACGGGGCAGAGAATATGGAGTCAGGCACAGCTTCAGGGGCTATTGCTGCCTGGAGCGCTGTTTATATTGACCTCAACCCATGCACACCTGAGGAGGGCCGGCCGGCAGGTTCAGGCTGCCCAGGTCAGCTAATCCTCAGCCCTCAGGGAATCACACTGTTGAAAATGGACCTCACTAAGGCAGAGTAGAAGCCAAGGAATAAAAGGACACAATGCCATTTGCAGCACTGTAGATGTGTCTAGAGGTAATCACGTGACTTGTAGTAAGTCAGAAACTGAAAGACACATATCATATCATATCACTTATAGGTGTTACCTAAAAACGGATACCAGGGCAGATATTTCCACGGAGAAGGACAATCACAGATTCATTAAACAAACTTATGGTTCACCAATGGAAAGGCGTGAGGATTGGTTTCATTACGATATTGGGGTTAACAGACATACAAACACAGGTGACATATATAATCACCAAAGACCTATGGAATACCAAGAGAAGACGACTCAACATTCTGTCATAACGTACATGGGAAAAGGATCCCAGGAAGAACAGGCATATGTGTATGTGTAAAAGAAGCACATCTTCCACACCTACCACAAGCCAAACATTGTAATCACACTTGCTGTAATCAAAAATAAAAAATTAAATTAAAAACACGAAGAAGAAGTAGTGAGACCAACTTGAGGGGCTTTCTCCTGGCACATTCCATTCTAAATTCCAATCTAGAACACGACTTCCATTGAGGCTCTGTTGCCCTAGTAACCAGATTTGGTAAGGGAGAACTGCTGCCACCTTGTGGCCGTTTCACACAACAGCAGCTTTAATCCCAGCGCTCACGGTCAGTTGATATTCAAAATCATTGCAGACCTGTAAATGACACCTGCCCTGAAAACAAATCCTGGGGTCACATATCGACCGAAAAATTCAAAGGACGCCCATATTTCAAAACGACCGTTTCAAAAGGCATATTTTACGCACATTAGTGTTCTGCTTCTTTTTCTTTCTTTCTTTCTTTGTTAAAAAAACAGGAATGGAAAAAGGCATCCCTCAGACTGGGCGAAAATATTTGCAAACGAATCAATGGACAAAGGTTTAATCTCCAACATATATAAAGAGCTCATGCAGCTTAATATTAAAACAACAAACAACCCAATACAAAAATGGGCAGAAGATCTAAAGAGACGTTTCTTCAAAGAAGACACAGAGACGGCCAAGACGCACATGAAAAGCTGCTCAACATCACTAATTATTAGAGAAATGCAAATCAAAACTACAATGAGGGATCACCTCACACCTGTTAGAATCGGCATCATCAGAAAATCTACAACCAACAAACTCTGGGGAGGGTGTGGACAAAAGGAACCCTCTTCCACCATTGGTGGGAATGTAAATTGATACAGTGTCTATGGACAACAGTATGGAGTTTCGTTAAAAAAACTTGTAATAGAATTACCATATGATCCAGCAATCCTACCTCTGGGCATATACCAGAGAAAACCATAAATCAAAAAGGCACATTCACCACAATGGTCATTGCAGCACTATTTACAATAGCCAGGTAATGGAAGCAACCTAAATACCCACAGACAGACGAATGGATAAAGATGTGGTACATATATAAAATGGAATATTACTCAGCCATAAGAAGGAATGAAACTGGGTCATTTGTAGAGACGTCGATGGATCTAGAGACTGTCATACAGAATGAAGTAAGTCAGAAAGAGAAAAACAGATATTGTATATTAATGCATATATGTGGAACCTAGACAAATGGTACAGATGAACTGGTTTGCAGGGAAGAAACAGAGACACAGAGGTAGAGAACACACGTAAGGACACCAAGTGTGGGAAGACATGGGGTGGTGGTGTTGGGATGAGTCGGGAGATTGGGATTGACCTGTATACATGTATATGCATAAACTACATAACTAATAGTAACCTGCTGTATAAAAAAATAAATAAAATTAAATTTCAAAATTTTATAAAATAAAATTTAAAAATAGAAAAAAGGTCTTCCCTTCACACAGATGTATTTATATGAATGAACTATTGCCATGCTTATATCAGTAAATACACAAAAGAAGAATAAACCCTAACTTAAACAAAAAAGGAAAAAAATACCTGAACCCACCAGTTATACAGAGGAAAACCCTATCAGGGCACTTGCTCCAGCGGTAAACAATTCTGAAATTGGTCAGAGGTGGGGAATCATCTCCCATACAGCCCGCAGCCCACCCCCCATGCAAGGAGCGTCCTCATTGCAAAGCTGGGGGACCGTGCCGAGGCATCTGTGAGTAAACGTGAGCAGAGCCCCAGGCCAGCTGCTGCTGAACTGTTCCCAACCTTCCCAGGTAAAACACCTGAATATGTATAAGGGCTTGAAAGCCTAGAGGAAGGGCCGTGGAGCCACACCAGCGGCAGCACGCAGGCCAACTTGGTGCCTGCAGGCCAGCCAGGATGGTCCTGGTCCCGGGTGCTCTTCTAGAAGCTTTCCATTGCCCTGCCTGAGATACCCTTCCTGTCCAGGCCCCCACTGCTTTTTTCCTTCCTCACCTCTGTCCGGAGAGAAATTCCAGCGGAATGTATGGGTGACACATCCTCTTCTTTACAGGTGGCAGCCTGGCAACCCCTGCAGAAAGTCCAGCAGAGCCCCACTCACAACGGGCCACCCACAAAGCCGTGGCCCCTCACTCCCTCCCACCAGCACAGCCCCGAGACTGCTGACGGGGCAGAGAATATGGAGTCAGGCACAGCTTCAGGGGCTATTGCTGCCTGGAGCGCTGTTTATATTGACCTCAACCCAGGCACACCTGAGGAGGGCCGGCTGGCAGGTTCACGCTGCCCAGGTCAGCTAATCCTCAGCCCTCAGGGAATCACACTGTTGAAAATGGACCTCACTAAGGCAGAGTAGAAGCCAAGGAATAAAAGGACACAATGCCATTTGCAGCACTGTAGATGTGTCTAGAGGTAATCACGTGACTTGTAGTAAGTCAGAAAGTGAAAGACACGTATCATATCATATCACTTATAGGTGTTACCTAAAAACGGATACCAGGGCAGATATTTCCACGGAGAAGGACAATCACAGATTCATTAAACAAACTTATGGTTCACCAATGGAAAGGTGTGAGGATTGGTTTCATTACGATATTGGGATTAACAGACATACAAACACAGGTGACATATATAATCACCAAAGACCTTGGAATACCAAGAGAAGACGACTCAACATTCTGTCATAACGTACATGGGAAAAGGATCCCAGGAAGAACAGGCATATGTGTATGTGTAAAAGAAGCACATCTTCCACACCTACCACAAGCCAAACATTGTAATCACACTTGCTGTAATAAAACATAAAAAATTAAATTAAAAACACGAAGAAGAAGTAGTGAGACCAACTTGAGGGGCTTTCTCCTGGCACATTCCATTCTAAATTCCAATCTAGAACATGACTTCCATTGAGGCTCTGTTGCCCTAGTACCCAGATTTGGTAAGGGAGAACTGCTGCCACCTTGTGGCCGTTTCACACAACAGCAGCTTTAATCCCAGCGCTCATGGTCAGTTGATATTCAAAATCATTGCAGACCTGTAAATGACACCTGCCCTGAAAACAAATCCTGGGGTCACATATCGACCAAAAAATTCAAAGGACGCCCATATTTCAAAACGACCGTTTCAAAAGGCATATTTTACGCACATTAGTGTTCTGCTTCTTTTTCTTTCTTTCTTTCTTTGTTAAAAAAACAGGAATGGAAAAAGGCATCCCTCAGAATGGGCGAAAATATTTGCAAACGAATCAATGGACAAAGGTTTAATCTCCAACATATATAAAGAGCTCATGCAGCTTAATATTAAAACAACAAACAACCCAATACAAAATTGGGCAGAAGATCTAAAGAGACGTTTCTTCACAGAAGACACAGAGACGGCCAAGACGCACATGAAAAGCTGCTCAACATCACTAATTATTAGAGAAATGCAAATCAAAACTACAATGAGGGATCACCTCACACCTGTTAGAATCGGCATCATCAGAAAATCTACAACCAACAAACTCTGGGGAGGGTGTGGACAAAAGGAACCCTCTTCCACCATTGGTGGGAATGTAAATTGATACAGTGTCTATGGACAACAGTATGGAGTTTCGTTAAAAAAACTTGAAATAGAATTACCATATGATCCAGCAATCCTACTTCTGGTCATATACCAGAGAAAACCATAAATCAAAAAGGCACATTTACCACAATGGTATTTGCAGCACTATTTACAATAGCCAGGTAATGGAAGCAACCTAAATACCCACAGACAGACGAATGGATAAAGATGTGGTATATATATAAAATGGAATATTACTCAGCCATAAGAAGGAATGAAACTGGGTCATTTGTAGAGACGTCGATGGATCTAGAGACGTCATACAGAATGAAGTAAGTCAGAAAGAGAAAAACAAATATTGTATATTAATGCATATATGTGGAACCTAGACAAATGGTACAGATGAACTGGTTTGCAGGGAAGAAACAGAGACACAGAGGTAGAGAACAAACGTATGGACACCAAGTGTGGGAAGCCATGGGGTGGTGGTGGTGGGATGAGTCGGGAGATTGGGATTGACCTGTATACATGTATATGCATAAAATACATAACTAATAATAACCTCCTGTATAAAAAAATAAATAAAATTAAATTTCAAAATTTTATAAAATAAAATTTAAAAATAGAAAAAAGGTCTTCCCTTCACACAGATGTATTTATATGAATGAACTATTGCCATGCTTATATCAGTAAATACACAAAAGAGGAATAAAACCTAACTTGAACCAAAAAGGAAAAAAATACCTGAACCCACCAGTTATACAGAGGAAAACCCTATCAGGGCACTTGCTCCAGCGGTAAACAATTCTGAAATTGGTCAGAGGTGGGGAATCATCTCCCATACAGCCAGCAGGCCACCCACCACGCAAGGAGCGTCCTCATTGCAAAGCTGGGGGACCGTGCCGAGGCATCTGTGAGTAAACGTGAGCAGAGCCCCAGGCCAGCTGCTGCTGAACTGTTCCCACCCTTCCCAGGTAAAACACCTGAATATGTACAAGGGCTTGAAAGCCTAGAGGAAGGGCCGTGGAGCCACACCAGCGGCAGCACGCAGGCCAACTTGGTGCCTGCAGGACATCCAGGATGGTCCTGGCCCCGGGTGAGCTTCTAGAAGCTTTCCATTGCCCTGCCTGAGATACCCTTCCTGTCCAGGCCCCCACTGCTTTTTTCCTTCCTCACCTCTGTCCGGAGAGAAATTCCAGCGGAAGGTATGGGTGACACATCCTCTTCTTTACAGGTGGCAGCCTGGCAACCCCTGCAGAAAGTCCAGCAGAGCCCCACTCACAACGGGCCACCCACAAAGCCGTGGCCCCTCACTCCCTCCCACCAGCACAGCCCCGAGACTGCTGACGGGGCAGAGAATATGGAGTCAGGCACAGCTTCAGGGGCTATTGCTGCCTGGAGCGCTGTTTATATTGACCTCAACCCAGGCACACCTGAGGAGGGCCGGCCGGCAGGTTCAGGCTGCCCAGGTCAGCTAATCCTCAGCCCTCAGGGAATCACACTGTTGAAAATGGACCTCACTAAGGCAGAGTAGAAGCCAAGGAATAAAAGGACACAATGCCATTTGCAGCACTGTAGATGTGTCTAGAGGTAATCACGTGACTTGTAGTAAGTCAGAAAGTGAAAGACACATATCATATCATATCACTTATAGGTGTTACCTAAAAACGTATACCAGGGCAGATATTTCCACGGAGAAGGACAATCACAGATTCATTAAACAAACTTATGGTTCACCAATGGAAAGGTGTGAGGATTGGTTTCATTACGATATTGGGGTTAACAGACATACAAACACAGGTGACATATATAATCACCAAAGACCTATGGAATACCAAGAGAAGACGACTCAACATTCTGTCATAACGTACATGGGAACAGGATCCCAGGAAGAACAGACATATGTGTATGTGTAAAAGAAGCACATCTTCCACACCTACCACAAGCCAAACATTGTAATCACACTTGCTGTAATCAAAAATAAAAAATTAAATTAAAAACACGAAGAAGAAGTAGTGAGACCAACTTGAGGGGCTTTCTCCTGGCACATTCCATTCTAAATTCCAATCTAGAACACGACTTCCATTGAGGCTCTGTTGCCCTAGTAACCAGATTTGGTAAGGGAGAACTGCTGCCACCTTGTGGCCGTTTCACACAACAGCAGCTTTAATCCCAGCGCTCACGGTCAGTTGATATTCAAAATCATTGCAGACCTGTAAATGACACCTGCCCTGAAAACAAATCCTGGGGTCACATATCGACCAAAAAATTCAAAGGACGCCCATATTTCAAAACGACCGTTTCAAAAGGCATATTTTACGCACATTAGTGTTCTGCTTCTTTTTCTTTCTTTCTTTCTTTGTTAAAAAAACAGGAATGGAAAAAGGCATCCCTCAGAATGGGCGAAAATATTTGCAAACGAATCAATGGACAAAGGTTTAATCTCCAACATATATAAAGAGCTCATGCAGCTTAATATTAAAACAACAAACAACCCAATACAAAAATGGGCAGAAGATCTAAAGAGACGTTTCTTCAAAGAAGACACAGAGACGGCCAAGACGCACATGAAAAGCTGCTCAACATCACTAATTATTAGAGAAATGCAAATCAAAACTACAATGAGGGATCACCTCACACCTGTTAGAATCGGCATCATCAGAAAATCTACAACCAACAAACTCTGGGGAGGGTGTGGACAAAAGGAACCCTCTTCCACCATTGGTGGGAATGTAAATTGATACAGTGTCTATGGACAACAGTATGGAGTTTCGTTAAAAAAACTTGAAATAGAATTACCATATGATCCAGCAATCCTACTTCTGGGCATATACCAGAGAAAACCATAAATCAAAAAGGCACATTCACCACAAGGGTCATTGCAGCACTATTGACAATAGCCAGGTAATGGAAGCAACCTAAATACCCACAGACAGACGAATGGATAAAGATGTGGTACATATATAAAATGGAATATTACTCAGCCATAAGAAGGAATGAAACTGGGTCATTTGTAGAGACGTCGATGGATCTAGAGACTGTCATACAGAATGAAGTAAGTCAGAAATAGAAAAACAAATATTGTATATTAATGCATATATGTGGAACCTAGACAAATGGTACAGATGAACTGGTTTGCAGGGAAGAAACAGAGACACAGAGGTAGAGAACAAACGTATGGACACCAAGTGTGGGAAGCCATGGTGTGGTGGAGGTGGGATGAGTCGGTAGATTGGGATTGACCTGTATATATGTATATGCATAAAATACATAACTAATAATAACCTGCTGTATAAAAAAATAAATAAAATTAAATTTCAAAATTTTATAAAATAAAATTTAAAAATAGAAAAAAGGTCTTCCCTTCACACAGATGTATTTATATGAATGAACTATTGCCATGCTTATATCAGTAAATACACAAAAGAAGAATAAACCCTAACTTAAACCAAAAAGGAAAAAAATACCTGAACCCACCAGTTATACAGAGGAAAACCCTATCAGGGCACTTGCTCCAGCGGTAAACAATTCTGAAATTGGTCAGAGGTGGGGAATCATCTCCCATACAGCGAGCAGCCCACCCCCCACGCAAGGAGCGTCCTCATTGCAAAGCTGGGGGACCGTGCCGAGGCATCTGTGAGTAAACGTGAGCAGAGCCCCAGGCCAGCTGCTGCTGAACTTTTCCCACCCTTCCCAGGTAAAACACCTGAATATGTACAAGGGCTTGAAAGCCTAGAGGAAGGGCCGTGGAGCCACACCAGCGGCAGCACGCAGGCCAACTTGGTGCCTGCAGGACAGCCAGGATGGTCCTGGTCCCGGGTGCTCTTCTAGAAGCTTTCCATTGCCCTGCCTGAGATACCCTTCCTGTCCAGGCCCCCACTGCTTTTTTCCTTCCTCACCTCTGTCCGGAGAGAAATTCCAGCGGAATGTATGGGTGACACATCCTCTTCTTTACAGGTGGCAGCCTGGCAACCCCTGCAGAAAGTCCAGCAGAGCCCCACTCACAACGGGCCACCCACAAAGCCGTGGCCCCTCACTCCCTCCCACCAGCACAGCCCCGAGACTGCTGACGGGGCAGAGAATATGGAGTCAGGCACAGCTTCAGGGGCTATTGCTGCCTGGAGCGCTGTTTATATTGACCTCAACCCAGGCACACCTGAGGAGGGCCGGCCGGCAGGTTCACGCTGCCCAGGTCAGCTAATCCTCAGCCCTCAGGGAATCACACTGTTGAAAATGGACCTCACTAAGGCAGAGTAGAAGCCAAGGAATAAAAGGACACAATGCCATTTGCAGCACTGTAGATGTGTCTAGAGGTAATCACGTGACTTGTAGTAAGTCAGAAAGTGAAAGACACGTATCATATCATATCACTTATAGGTGTTACCTAAAAACGGATACCAGGGCAGATATTTCCACGGAGAAGGACAATCACAGATTCATTAAACAAACTTATGGTTCACCAATGGAAAGGTGTGAGGATTGGTTTCATTACGATATTGGGATTAACAGACATACAAACACAGGTGACATATATAATCACCAAAGACCTTGGAATACCAAGAGAAGACGACTCAACATTCTGTCATAACGTACATGGGAAAAGGATCCCAGGAAGAACAGACATATGTGTATGTGTAAAAGAAGCACATCTTCCACACCTACCACAAGCCAAACATTGTAATCACACTTGCTGTAATAAAACATAAAAAATTAAATTAAAAACACGAAGAAGAAGTAGTGAGACCAACTTGAGGGGCTTTCTCCTGGCACATTCCATTCTAAATTCCAATCTAGAACACGACTTCCATTGAGGCTCTGTTGCCCTAGTAACCAGATTTGGTAAGGGAGAACTGCTGCCACCTTGTGGCCGTTTCACACAACAGCAGCTTTAATCCCAGCGCTCATGGTCAGTTGATATTCAAAATCATTGCAGACCTGTAAATGACACCTGCCCTGAAAACAAATCCTGGGGTCACATATCGACCGAAAAATTCAAAGGACGCCCATATTTCAAAACGACCGTTTCAAAAGGCATATTTTACGCACATTAGTGTTCTGCTTCTTTTTCTTTCTTTCTTTCTTTGTTAAAAAAACAGGAATGGAAAAAGGCATCCCTCAGAATGGGCGAAAATATTTGCAAACGAATCAATGGACAAAGGTTTAATCTCCAACATATATAAAGAGCTCATGCAGCTTAATATTAAAACAACAAACAACCCAATACAAAAATGGGCAGAAGATCTAAAGAGACGTTTCTTCACAGAAGACACAGAGACGGCCAAGACGCACATGAAAAGCTGCTCAACATCACTAATTATTAGAGAAATGCAAATCAAAACTACAATGAGGGATCACCTCACACCTGTTAGAATCGGCATCATCAGAAAATCTACAACCAACAAACTCTGGGGAGGGTGTGGACAAAAGGAACCCTCTTCCACCATTGGTGGGAATGTAAATTGATACAGTGTCTATGGACAACAGTATGGAGTTTCGTTAAAAAAACTTGAAATAGAATTACCATATGATCCAGCAATCCTACTTCTGGGCATATACCAGAGAAAACCATAAATCAAAAAGGCACATTCACCACAATGGTCATTGCAGCACTATTGACAATAGCCAGGTAATGGAAGCAACCTAAATACCCACAGACAGACGAATGGATAAAGATGTGGTACATATATAAAATGGAATATTACTCAGCCATAAGAAGGAAAGAAACTGGGTCATTTGTAGAGACGTCGATGGATCTAGAGACTGTCATACAGAATGAAGTAAGTCAGAAAGAGCAAAACAAATATTGTATATTAATGCATATATGTGGAACCTAGACAAATGGTACAGATGAACTGGTTTGCAGGGAAGAAACAGAGACACAGAGGTAGAGAACAAACGTATGGACACCAAGTGTGGGAAGCCATGGGGTGGTGGTGGTGGGATGAGTCGGGAGATTGGGATTGACCTGTATACATGTATATGCATAAAATACATAACTAATAATAACCTGCTGTATAAAAAAATAAATAAAATTACATTTCAAAATTTTATAAAATAAAATTTAAAAATAGAAAAAAGTCTTCCCTTCACACAGATGTATTTATATGAATGAACTATTGCCATGCTTATATCAGTAAATACACAAAAGAGGAATAAAACCTAACTTGAACCAAAAAGGAAAAAAATACCTGAACCCACCAGTTATACAGAGGAAACCCCTATCAGGGCACTTGCTCCAGTGGTAAACAATTCTGAAACTGGTCAGAGGTGGGGAATCATCTCCCATACAGCCAGCAGCCCACCCCCCACGCAAGGAGCATCCTCATTGCAAAGCTGGGGGACCGTGACGAGGCATCTGTGAGTAAACGTGAGCAGAGCCCCAGGCCAGCTGCTGCTGAACTGTTCCCACTCTTCCCAGGTAAAACACCTGAATATGTACAAGGGCTTGAAAGCCTAGAGGAAGGGCCGTGGAGCCACACCAGCGGCAGCACGCAGGCCAACTTGGTGACTGCAGGACAGCCAGGATGGTCCTGGCCCCGGGTGCTCTTCTAGAAGCTTTCCATTGCCCTGCCTGAGATACCCTTCCTGTCCAGGCCCCCACTGCTTTTTTCCTTTCTCACCTCTGTCCGGAGAGAAATTCCAGCGGAAGGTATGGGTGACACATCCTCTTCTTTACAGGTGGCAGCCTGGCAACCCCTGCAGAAAGTCCAGCAGAGCCCCACTCACAACGGGCCACCCACAAAGCCGTGGCCCCTCACTCCCTCCCACCAGCACAGCCCCGAGACTGCTGACGGGGCAGAGAATATGGAGTCAGGCACAGCTTCAGGGGCTATTGCTGCCTGGAGCGCTGTTTATATTGACCTCAACCCAGGCACACCTGAGGAGGGCCGGCCGGCAGGTTCAGGCTGCCCAGGTCAGCTAATCCTCAGCCCTCAGGGAATCACACTGTTGAAAATGGACCTCACTAAGGCAGAGTAGAAGCCAAGGAATAAAAGGACACAATGCCATTTGCAGCACTGTAGATGTGTCTAGAGGTAATCACGTGACTTGTAGTAAGTCAGAAACTGAAAGACACATATCATATCATATCACTTATAGGTGTTACCTAAAAACGGATACCACGGCAGATATTTCCACGGAGAAGGACAATCACAGATTCATTAAACAAACTTATGGTTCACCAATGGAAAGGTGTGAGGATTGGTTTCATTACGATATTGGGGTTAACAGACATACAAACACAGGTGACATATATAATCACCAAAGACCTATGGAATACCAAGAGAAGACGACTCAACATTCTATCATAACGTACATGGGAAAAGGATCCCAGGAAGAACAGACATATGTGTATGTGTAAAAGAAGCACATCTTCCACACCTACCACAAGCCAAACACTGTAATCACACTTGCTGTAATCAAAAATAAAAAAATTAAATTAAAAACACGAAGAAGAAGTAGTGAGACCAACTTGAGGGGCTTTCTCCTGGCACATTCCATTCTAAATTCCAATCTAGAACACGACTTCCATTGAGGCTCTGTTGCCCTAGTAACCAGATTTGGTAAGGGAGAACTGCTGCCACCTTGTGGCCGTTTCACACAACAGCAGCTTTAATCCCAGCGCTCATGGTCAGTTGATATTCAAAATCATTGCAGACCTGTAAATGACACCTGCCCTGAAAACAAATCCTGGGGTCACATATCGACCGAAAAATTCAAAGGACGCCCATATTTCAAAACGACCGTTTCAAAAGGCATATTTTACGCACATTAGTGTTCTGCTTCTTTTTCTTTCTTTCTTTCTTTGTTAAAAAAACAGGAATGGAAAAAGGCATCCCTCAGAATGGGCGAAAATATTTGCAAACGAATCAATGGACAAAGGTTTAATCTCCAACATATATAAAGAGCTCATGCAGCTTAATATTAAAACAACAAACAACCCAATACAAAAATGGGCAGAAGATCTAAAGAGACGTTTCTTCAAAGAAGACACAGAGACGGCCAAGACGCACATGAAAAGCTGCTCAACATCACTAATTATTAGAGAAATGCAAATCAAAACTACAATGAGGGATCACCTCACACCTGTTAGAATCGGCATCATCAGAAAATCTATAACCAACAAACTCTGGGGAGGGTGTGGACAAAAGGAACCCTCTTCCACCATTGGTGGGAATGTAAATTGATACAGTGTCTATGGACAACAGTATGGAGTTTCTTTAAAAAAACTTGAAATAGAATTACCATATGATCCAGCAATCCTACTTCTGGGCATATACCAGAGAAAACCATAAATCAAAAAGGCACATTCACCACAAGGGTCATTGCAGCACTATTGACAATAGCCAGGCAATGGAAGCAACCTAAATACCCACAGACAGACGAATGGATAAAGATGTGGTACATATATAAAATGGAATATTACTCAGCCATAAGAAGGA
The DNA here is from genome assembly GCF_964165515.1 of Mesoplodon bidens. Lineage (NCBI taxonomy): Eukaryota > Metazoa > Chordata > Mammalia > Artiodactyla > Ziphiidae > Mesoplodon > Mesoplodon bidens. The sequence continues at coordinate 648,751 of NW_027672032.1, read as the reverse complement.
ATGAAACTGGGTCATTTGTAGAGACGTCGATGGATCTAGAGACTGTCATACAGAATGAAGTAAGTCAGAAAGAGAAAAACAAATATTGTATATTAATGCATATATGTGGAACCTAGACAAATGGTACAGATGAACTGGTTTGCAGGGAAGAAATAGAGACACAGAGGTAGAGAACAAACGTATGGACACCAAGTGTGGGAAGCCATGGGGTGGCGGTGGTGGGATGAGTCGGGAGATTGGGATTGACCTGTATACATGTATATGCATAAAATACATAACTAATAATAACCTGCTGTATAAAAAAAATAAATAAAATTACATTTCAAAATTTTATAAAATAAAATTTAAAAATAGAAAAAAGGTCTTCCCTTCACACAGATGTATTTATATGAATGAACTATTGCCATGCTTATATCAATAAATACACAAAAGAGGAATAAAACCTAACTAGAACCAAAAAGGAAAAAATACCTGAACCCACCAGTTATACAGAGGAAAACCCTATCAGGGCACTTGCTCCAGCGGTAAGCAATTCTGAAATTGGTCAGAGGTGGGGAATCATCTCCCGTACAGCCAGCAGCCCACCCCCCATGCAAGGAGCGTCCTCATTGCAAATCTGGGGGACAATGCCGAGGCATCTGTGAGTAAACGTGAGCAGAGCCCCAGGCCAGCTGCTGCTGAACTGTTCCCACCCTTCCCAGGTAAAACACCTGAATATGTACAAGGGCTTGAAAGCCTAGAGGAAGGGCCGTGGAGCCACACCAGCGGCAGCACGCAGGCCAACTTGGTGCCTGCGGGACAGCCAGGATGGTCCTGGCCCCGGGTGCTCTTCTAGAAGCTTTCCATTGCCCTGCCTGAGATACCCTTCCTGTCCAGGCCCCCACTGCTTTTTTCCTTCCTCACCTCTGTCCGGAGAGAAATTCCAGCGGAAGGTATGGGTGACACATCCTCTTCTTTACAGGTGGCAGCCTGGCAACCCCTGCAGAAAGTCCAGCAGAGCCCCACTCACAACGGGCCACCCACAAAGCCGTGGCCCCTCACTCCCTCCCACCAGCACAGCCCCGAGACTGCTGACGGGGCAGAGAATATGGAGTCAGGCACAGCTTCAGGGGCTATTGCTGCCTGGAGCGCTGTTTATATTGACCTCAACCCAGGCACACCTGAGGAGGGCCGGCCGGCAGGTTCAGGCTGCCCAGGTCAGCTAATCCTCAGCCCTCAGGGAATCACACTGTTGAAAATGGACCTCACTAAGGCAGAGTAGAAGCCAAGGAATAAAAGGACACACTGCCATTTGCAGCACTGTAGATGTGTCTACAGGTAATCACGTGACTTGTAGTAAGTCAGAAACTGAAAGACACATATCATATCATATCACTTATAGGTGTTACCTAAAAACGGATACCAGGGCAGATATTTCCACGGAGAAGGACAATCACAGATTCATTAAACAAACTTATGGTTCACCAATGGAAAGGTGTGAGGATTGGTTTCATTACGATATTGGGGTTAACAGACATACAAACACAGGTGACATATATAATCACCAAAGACCTATGGAATACCAAGAGAAGACGACTCAACATTCTATCATAACGTACATGGGAAAAGGATCCCAGGAAGAACAGACATATGTGTATGTGTAAAAGAAGCACATCTTCCACACCTACCACAAGCCAAACACTGTAATCACACTTGCTGTAATCAAAAATAAAAAAATTAAATTAAAAACACGAAGAAGAAGTAGTGAGACCAACTTGAGGGGCTTTCTCCTGGCACATTCCATTCTAAATTCCAATCTAGAACACGACTTCCATTGAGGCTCTGTTGCCCTAGTAACCAGATTTGGTAAGGGAGAACTGCTGCCACCTTGTGGCCGTTTCACACAACAGCAGCTTTAATCCCAGCGCTCATGGTCAGTTGATATTCAAAATCATTGCAGACCTGTAAATGACACCTGCCCTGAAAACAAATCCTGGGGTCACATATCGACCGAAAAATTCAAAGGACGCCCATATTTCAAAACGACCGTTTCAAAAGGCATATTTTACGCACATTAGTGTTCTGCTTCTTTTTCTTTCTTTCTTTCTTTGTTAAAAAAACAGGAATGGAAAAAGGCATCCCTCAGAATGGGCGAAAATATTTGCAAACGAATCAATGGACAAAGGTTTAATCTCCAACATATATAAAGAGCTCATGCAGCTTAATATTAAAACAACAAACAACCCAATACAAAAATGGGCAGAAGATCTAAAGAGACGTTTCTTCAAAGAAGACACAGAGACGGCCAAGACGCACATGAAAAGCTGCTCAACATCACTAATTATTAGAGAAATGCAAATCAAAACTACAATGAGGGATCACCTCACACCTGTTAGAATCGGCATCATCAGAAAATCTATAACCAACAAACTCTGGGGAGGGTGTGGACAAAAGGAACCCTCTTCCACCATTGGTGGGAATGTAAATTGATACAGTGTCTATGGACAACAGTATGGAGTTTCTTTAAAAAAACTTGAAATAGAATTACCATATGATCCAGCAATCCTACTTCTGGGCATATACCAGAGAAAACCATAAATCAAAAAGGCACATTCACCACAAGGGTCATTGCAGCACTATTGACAATAGCCAGGTAATGGAAGCAACCTAAATACCCACAGACAGACGAATGGATAAAGATGTGGTACATATATAAAATGGAATATTACTCAGCCATAAGAAGGAATGAAACTGGGTCATTTGTAGAGACGTCGATGGATCTAGAGACTGTCATACAGAATGAAGTAAGTCAGAAAGAGAAAAACAAATATTGTATATTAATGCATATATGTGGAACCTAGACAAATGGTACAGATGAACTGGTTTGCAGGGAAGAAATAGAGACACAGAGGTAGAGAACAAACGTATGGACACCAAGTGTGGGAAGCCATGGGGTGGCGGTGGTGGGATGAGTCGGGAGATTGGGATTGACCTGTATACATGTATATGCATAAAATACATAACTAATAATAACCTGCTGTATAAAAAAATAAATAAAATTACATTTCAAAATTTTATAAAATAAAATTTAAAAATAGAAAAAAGGTCTTCCCTTCACACAGATGTATTTATATGAATGAACTATTGCCATGCTTATATCAATAAATACACAAAAGAGGAATAAAACCTAACTTGAACCAAAAAGGAAAAAATACCTGAACCCACCAGTTATACAGAGGAAAACCCTATCAGGGCACTTGCTCCAGCGGTAAGCAATTCTGAAATTGGTCAGAGGTGGGGAATCATCTCCCGTACAGCCAGCAGCCCACCCCCCATGCAAGGAGCGTCCTCATTGCAAATCTGGGGGACAATGCCGAGGCATCTGTGAGTAAACGTGAGCAGAGCCCCAGGCCAGCTGCTGCTGAACTGTTCCCACCCTTCCCAGGTAAAACACCTGAATATGTACAAGGGCTTGAAAGCCTAGAGGAAGGGCCGTGGAGCCACACCAGCGGCAGCACGCAGGCCAACTTGGTGCCTGCGGGACAGCCAGGATGGTCCTGGCCCCGGGTGCTCTTCTAGAAGCTTTCCATTGCCCTGCCTGAGATACCCTTCCTGTCCAGGCCCCCACTGCTTTTTTCCTTCCTCACCTCTGTCCGGAGAGAAATTCCAGCGGAAGGTATGGGTGACACATCCTCTTCTTTACAGGTGGCAGCCTGGCAACCCCTGCAGAAAGTCCAGCAGAGCCCCACTCACAACGGGCCACCCACAAAGCCGTGGCCCCTCACTCCCTCCCACCAGCACAGCCCCGAGACTGCTGACGGGGCAGAGAATATGGAGTCAGGCACAGCTTCAGGGGCTATTGCTGCCTGGAGCGCTGTTTATATTGACCTCAACCCAGGCACACCTGAGGAGGGCCGGCCGGCAGGTTCACGCTACCCAGGTCAGCTAATCCTCAGCCCTCAGGGAATCACACTGTTGAAAATGGACCTCACTAAGGCAGAGTAGAAGCCAAGGAATAAAAGGACACAATGCCATTTGCAGCACTGTAGATGTGTCTAGAGGTAATCACGTGACTTGTAGTAAGTCAGAAAGTGAAAGACACATATCATATCATATCACTTATAGGTGTTACCTAAAAACGGATACCAGGGCAGATATTTCCACGGAGAAGGACAATTACAGTTTCATTAAACAAACTTATGGTTCACCAATGGAAAGGTGTGAGGATTGGTTTCATTACGATATTGGGGTTAACAGACATACAAACACAGGTGACATATATAATCACCAAAGACCAATGGAATACCAAGAGAAGACGACTCAACATTCTGTCATAACGTACATGGGAAAAGGATCCCAGGAAGAACAGACATATGTGTATGTGTAAAAGAAGCACATCTTCCACACCTACCACAAGCCAAACATTGTAATCACACTTGCTGTAATCAAAAATAAAAAATTAAATTAAAAACACGAAGAAGAAGTAGTGAGACCAACTTGAGGGGCTTTCTCCTGGCACATTCCATTCTAAATTCCAATCTAGGACACGACTTCCATTGAGGCTCTGTTGCCCTAGTAACCAGATTTGGTAAGGGAGAACTGCTGCCACCTTGTGGCCGTTTCACACAACAGCAGCTTTAATCCCAGCGCTCATGGTCACTTGATATTCAAAATCATTGCAGACCTGTAAATGACACCTGCCCTGAAAACAAATCCTGGGGTCACATATCGACCGAAAAATTCAAAGGACGCCCATATTTCAAAACGACCGTTTCAAAAGGCATATTTTACGCACATTAGTGTTCTGCTTCTTTTTCTTTCTTTCTTTCTTTGTTAAAAAAACAGGAATGGAAAAAGGCATCCCTCAGAATGGGCGAAAATATTTGCAAACGAATCAATGGACAAAGGTTTAATCTCCAACATATATAAAGAGCTCATGCAGCTTAATATTAAAACAACAAACAACCCAATACAAAAATGGGCAGAAGATCTAAAGAGACGTTTCTTCAAAGAAGACACAGAGACGGCCAAGACGCACATGAAAAGCTGCTCAACATCACTAATTATTAGAGAAATGCAAATCAAAACTACAATGAGGGATCACCTCACACCTGTTAGAATCGGCATCATCAGAAAATCTACAACCAACAAACTCTGGGGAGGGTGTGGACAAAAGGAACCCTCTTCCACCATTGGTGGGAATGTAAATTGATACAGTGTCTATGGACAACAGTATGGAGTTTCTTTAAAAAAACTTGAAATAGAATTACCATATGATCCAGCAATCCTACTTCTGGGCATATACCAGAGAAAACCATAAATCAAAAAGGCACATTCACCACAAGGGTCATTGCAGCACTATTGACAATAGCCAGGTAATGGAAGCAACCTAAATACCCACAGACAGACGAATGGATAAAGATGTGGTACATATATAAAATGGAATATTACTCAGCCATAAGAAGGAATGAAACTGGGTCATTTGTAGAGACGTCGATGGATCTAGAGACTGTCATACAGAATGAAGTAAGTCAGAAAGAGAAAAACAAATATTGTATATTAATGCATATATGTGGAACCTAGACAAATGGTACAGATGAACTGGTTTGCAGGGAAGAAATAGAGACACAGAGGTAGAGAACAAACGGATGGACACCAAGTGTGGGAAGCCATGGGGTGGCGGTGGTGGGATGAGTCGGGAGATTGGGATTGACCTGTATACATGTATATGCATAAAATACATAACTAATAATAACCTGCTGTATAAAAAAATAAATAAAATTACATTTCAAAATTTTATAAAATAAAATTAAAAATAGAAAAAAGGTCTTCCCTTCACACAGATGTATTTATATGAATGAACTATTGCCATGCTTATATCAATAAATACACAAAAGAGGAATAAAACCTAAAGTGAACCAAAAAGGAAAAAATACCTGAACCCACCAGTTATACAGAGGAAAACCCTATCAGGGCACTTGCTCCAGCGGTAAGCAATTCTGAAATTGGTCAGAGGTGGGGAATCATCTCCCGTACAGCCAGCAGCCCACCCCCCATGCAAGGAGCATCCTCATTGCAAATCTGGGGGACAATGCCGAGGCATCTGTGAGTAAACGTGAGCAGAGCCCCAGGCCAGCTGCTGCTGAACTGTTCCCACCCTTCCCAGGTAAAACACCTGAATATGTACAAGGGCTTGAAAGCCTAGAGGAAGGGCCGTGGAGCCACACCAGCGGCAGCACGCAGGCCAACTTGGTGCCTGCGGGACAGCCAGGATGGTCCTGGCCCCGGGTGCTCTTCTAGAAGCTTTCCATTGCCCTGCCTGAGATACCCTTCTTGTCCAGGCCCCCACTGCTTTTTTCCTTCCTCACCTCTGTCCGGAGAGAAATTCCAGCGGAAGGTATGGGTGACACATCCTCTTCTTTACAGGTGGCAGCCTGGCAACCCCTGCAGAAAGTCCAGCAGAGCCCCACTCACAACGGGCCACCCACAAAGCCGTGGCCCCTCACTCCCTCCCACCAGCACAGCCCCGAGACTGCTGACGGGGCAGAGAATAGGAGTCAGGCACGGCTTCAGGGGCTATTGCTGCCTGGAGCGCTGTTTATATTGACCTCAACCCAGGCACACCTGAGGAGGGCCGGCCGGCAGGTTCAGGCTGCCCAGGTCAGCTAATCCTCAGCCCTCAGGGAATCACACTGTTGAAAATGGACCTCACTAAGGCAGAGTAGAAGCCAAGGAATAAAAGGACACAATGCCATTTGCAGCACTGTAAATGTGTCTAGAGGTAATCACGTGACTTGTAGTAAGTCAGAAAGTGAAAGACACATATCATATCATATCACTTATAGGTGTTACCTAAAAACGGATACCAGGGCAGATATTTCCATGGAGAAGGACAATCACAGATTCATTAAACAAACTTATGGTTCACCAATGGAAAGGCGTGAGGATTGGTTTCATTACGATATTGCGGTTAACAGACATACAAACACAGGTGACATATATAATCACCAAAGACCTATGGAATACCAAGAGAAGACGACTCAACATTCTGTCATAACGTACATGGGAAAAGGATCCCAGGAAGAACAGACATATGTGTATGTGTAAAAGAAGCACATCTTCCACACCTACCACAAGCCAAACATTGTAATCACACTTCTGTAATCAAAAATAAAAAATTAAATTAAAAACACGAAGAAGAAGTAGTGAGACCAACTTGAGGGGCTTTCTCCTGGCACATTCCATTCTAAATTCCAATCTAGAACACGACTTCCATTGAGGCTCTGTTGCCCTAGTAACCAGATTTGGTAAGGGAGAACTGCTGCCACCTTGTGGCCGTTTCACACAACAGCAGCTTTAATCCCAGCGCTCATGGTCAGTTGATATTCAAAATCATTGCAGACCTGTAAATGACACCTGCCCTGAAAACAAATCCTGGGGTCACATATCGACCAAAAAATTCAAAGGACGCCCATATTTCAAAACGACCGTTTCAAAAGGCATATTTTACGCACATTAGTGTTCTGCTTCTTTTTCTTTCTTTCTTTCTTTGTTAAAAAAACAGGAATGGAAAAAGGCATCCCTCAGAATGGGCGAAAATATTTGCAAACGAATCAATGGACAAAGGTTTAATCTCCAACATATATAAAGAGCTCATGCAGCTTAATATTAAAACAACAAACAACCCAATACAAAAATGGGCAGAAGATCTAAAGAGACGTTTCTTCAAAGAAGACACAGAGACGGCCAAGACGCACATGAAAAGCTGCTCAACATCACTAATTATTAGAGAAATGCAAATCAAAACTACAATGAGGGATCACCTCACACCTGTTAGAATCGGCATCATCAGAAAATCTACAACCAACAAACTCTGGGGAGGGTGTGGACAAAAGGAACCCTCTTCCACCATTGGTGGGAATGTAAATTGATACAGTGTCTATGGACAACAGTATGGAGTTTCGTTAAAAAAACTTGAAATAGAATTACCATATGATCCAGCAATCCTACTTCTGGGCATATACCAGAGAAAACCATAAATCAAAAAGGCACATTCACCACAAGGGTCATTGCAGCACTATTGACAATAGCCAGGTAATGGAAGCAACCTAAATACCCACAGACAGACGAATGGATAAAGATGTGGTACATATATAAAATGGAATATTACTCAGCCATAAGAAGGAATGAAACTGGGTCATTTGTAGAGACGTCGATGGATCTAGAGACTGTCATACAGAATGAAGTAAGTCAGAAAGAGAAAAACAAATATTGTATATTAATGCATATATGTGGAACCTAGACAAATGGTACAGATGAACTGGTTTGCAGGGAAGAAATAGAGACACAGAGGTAGAGAACAAACGTATGGACACCAAGTGTGGGAAGCCATGGGGTGGCGGTGGTGGGATGAGTCGGGAGATTGGGATTGACCTGTATACATGTATATGCATAAAATACATAACTAATAATAACCTGCTGTATAAAAAAATAAATAAAATTACATTTCAAAATTTTATAAAATAAAATTTAAAAATAGAAAAAAGGTCTTCCCTTCACACAGATGTATTTATATGAATGAACTATTGCCATGCTTATATCAATAAATACACAAAAGAGGAATAAAACCTAACTTGAACCAAAAAGGAAAAAATACCTGAACCCACCAGTTATACAGAGGAAAACCCTATCAGGGCACTTGCTCCAGCGGTAAACAATTCTGAAATTGGTCAGAGGTGGGGAATCATCTCCCGTACAGCCAGCAGCCCACCCCCCATGCAAGGAGCGTCCTCATTGCAAATCTGGGGGACAATGCCGAGGCATCTGTGAGTAAACGTGAGCAGAGCCCCAGGCCAGCTGCTGCTGAACTGTTCCCACCCTTCCCAGGTAAAACACCTGAATATGTACAAGGGCTTGAAAGCCTAGAGGAAGGGCCGTGGAGCCACACCAGCGGCAGCACGCAGGCCAACTTGGTGCCTGCAGGACAGCCAGGATGGTCCTGGCCCCGGGTGCTCTTCTAGAAGCTTTCCATTGCCCTGCCTGAGATACCCTTCCTGTCCAGGCCCCCACTGCTTTTTTCCTTCCTCACCTCTGTCCGGAGAGAAATTCCAGCGGAAGGTATGGGTGACACATCCTCTTCTTTACAGGTGGCAGCCTGGCAACCCCTGCAGAAAGTCCAGCAGAGCCCCACTCACAACGGGCCACCCACAAAGCCGTGGCCCCTCACTCCCTCCCACCAGCACAGCCCCGAGACTGCTGACGGGGCAGAGAATATGGAGTCAGGCACAGCTTCAGGGGCTATTGCTGCCTGGAGCGCTGTTTATATTGACCTCAACCCAGGCACACCTGAGGAGGGCCGGCCGGCAGGTTCAGGCTGCCCAGGTCAGCTAATCCTCAGCCCTCAGGGAATCACACTGTTGAAAATGGACCTCACTAAGGCAGAGTAGAAGCCAAGGAATAAAAGGACACAATGCCATTTGCAGCACTGTAGATGTGTCTAGAGGTAATCACGTGACTTGTAGTAAGTCAGAAAGTGAAAGACACATATCATATCATATCACTTATAGGTGTTACCTAAAAACGGATACCAGGGCAGATATTTCCACGGAGAAGGACAATCACAGATTCATTAAACAAACTTATGGTTCACCAATGGAAAGGCGTGAGGATTGGTTTCATTACGATATTGCGGTTAACAGACATACAAACACAGGTGACATATATAATCACCAAAGACCTATGGAATACCAAGAGAAGACGACTCAACATTCTGTCATAACGTACATGGGAAAAGGATCCCAGGAAGAACAGACATATGTGTATGTGTAAAAGAAGCACATCTTCCACACCTACCACAAGCCAAACATTGTAATCACACTTGCTGTAATCAAAAATAAAAAATTAAATTAAAAACACGAAGAAGAAGTAGTGAGACCAACTTGAGGGGCTTTCTCCTGGCACATTCCATTCTAAATTCCAATCTAGAACACGACTTCCATTGAGGCTCTGTTGCCCTAGTAACCAGATTTGGTAAGGGAGAACTGCTGCCACCTTGTGGCCGTTTCACACAACAGCAGCTTTAATCCCAGCGCTCATGGTCACTTGATATTCAAAATCATTGCAGACCTGTAAATGACACCTGCCCTGAAAACAAATCCTGGGGTCACATATCGACCGAAAAATTCAAAGGACGCCCATATTTCAAAACGACCGTTTCAAAAGGCATATTTTACGCACATTAGTGTTCTGCTTCTTTTTCTTTCTTTCTTTCTTTGTTAAAAAAACAGGAATGGAAAAAGGCATCCCTCAGAATGGGCGAAAATATTTGCAAACGAATCAATGGACAAAGGTTTAATCTCCAACATATATAAAGAGCTCATGCAGCTTAATATTAAAACAACAAACAACCCAATACAAAAATGGGCAGAAGATCTAAAGAGACGTTTCTTCAAAGAAGACACAGAGACGGCCAAGACGCACATGAAAAGCTGCTCAACATCACTAATTATTAGAGAAATGCAAATCAAAACTACAATGAGGGATCACCTCACACCTGTTAGAATCGGCATCATCAGAAAATCTACAACCAACAAACTCTGGGGAGGGTGTGGACAAAAGGAACCCTCTTCCACCATTGGTGGGAATGTAAATTGATACAGTGTCTATGGACAACAGTATGGAGTTTCGTTAAAAAAACTTGAAATAGAATTACCATATGATCCAGCAATCCTACTTCTGGGCATATACCAGAGAAAACCATAAATCAAAAAGGCACATTCACCACAAGGGTCATTGCAGCACTATTGACAATAGCCAGGTAATGGAAGCAACCTAAATACCCACAGACAGACGAATGGATAAAGATGTGGTACATATATAAAATGGAATATTACTCAGCCATAAGAAGGAATGAAACTGGGTCATTTGTAGAGACGTCGATGGATCTAGAGACTGTCATACAGAATGAAGTAAGTCAGAAAGAGAAAAACAAATATTGTATATTAATGCATATATGTGGAACCTAGACAAATGGTACAGATGAACTGGTTTGCAGGGAAGAAATAGAGACACAGAGGTAGAGAACAAACGTATGGACACCAAGTGTGGGAAGCCATGGGGTGGCGGTGGTGGGATGAGTCGGGAGATTGGGATTGACCTGTATACATGTATATGCATAAAATACATAACTAATAATAACCTGCTGTATAAAAAAATAAATAAAATTACATTTCAAAATTTTATAAAATAAAATTTAAAAATAGAAAAAAGGTCTTCCCTTCACACAGATGTATTTATATGAATGAACTATTGCCATGCTTATATCAATAAATACACAAAAGAGGAATAAAACCTAACTTGAACCAAAAAGGAAAAAATACCTGAACCCACCAGTTATACAGAGGAAAACCCTATCAGGGCACTTGCTCCAGCGGTAAACAATTCTGAAATTGGTCAGAGGTGGGGAATCATCTCCCGTACAGCCAGCAGCCCACCCCCCATGCAAGGAGCGTCCTCATTGCAAAGCTGGGGGACAATGCCGAGGCATCTGTGAGTAAACGTGAGCAGAGCCCCAGGCCAGCTGCTGCTGAACTGTTCCCACCCTTCCCAGGTAAAACACCTGAATATGTACAAGGGCTTGAAAGCCTAGAGGAAGGGCCGTGGAGCCACACCAGCGGCAGCACGCAGGCCAACTTGGTGCCTGCAGGACAGCCAGGATGGTCCTGGCCCCGGGTGCTCTTCTAGAAGCTTTCCATTGCCCTGCCTGAGATACCCTTCCTGTCCAGGCCCCCACTGCTTTTTTCCTTCCTCACCTCTGTCCGGAGAGAAATTCCAGCGGAAGGTATGGGTGACACATCCTCTTCTTTACAGGTGGCAGCCTGGCAACCCCTGCAGAAAGTCCAGCAGAGCCCCACTCACAACGGGCCACCCACAAAGCCGTGGCCCCTCACTCCCTCCCACCAGCACAGCCCCGAGACTGCTGACGGGGCAGAGAATATGGAGTCAGGCACAGCTTCAGGGGCTATTGCTGCCTGGAGCGCTGTTTATATTGACCTCAACCCAGGCACACCTGAGGAGGGCCGGCCGGCAGGTTCAGGCTGCCCAGGTCAGCTAATCCTCAGCCCTCAGGGAATCACACTGTTGAAAATGGACCTCACTAAGGCAGAGTAGAAGCCAAGGAATAAAAGGACACAATGCCATTTGCAGCACTGTAGATGTGTCTAGAGGTAATCACGTGACTTGTAGTAAGTCAGAAAGTGAAAGACACATATCATATCATATCACTTATAGGTGTTACCTAAAAACGGATACCAGGGCAGATATTTCCACGGAGAAGGACAATCACAGATTCATTAAACAAACTTATGGTTCACCAATGGAAAGGCGTGAGGATTGGTTTCATTACGATATTGCGGTTAACAGACATACAAACACAGGTGACATATATAATCACCAAAGACCTATGGAATACCAAGAGAAGACGACTCAACATTCTGTCATAACGTACATGGGAAAAGGATCCCAGGAAGAACAGACATATGTGTATGTGTAAAAGAAGCACATCTTCCACACCTACCACAAGCCAAACATTGTAATCACACTTGCTGTAATCAAAAATAAAAAATTAAATTAAAAACACGAAGAAGAAGTAGTGAGACCAACTTGAGGGGCTTTCTCCTGGCACATTCCATTCTAAATTCCAATCTAGAACACGACTTCCATTGAGGCTCTGTTGCCCTAGTAACCAGATTTGGTAAGGGAGAACTGCTGCCACCTTGTGGCCGTTTCACACAACAGCAGCTTTAATCCCAGCGCTCATGGTCACTTGATATTCAAAATCATTGCAGACCTGTAAATGACACCTGCCCTGAAAACAAATCCTGGGGTCACATATCGACCGAAAAATTCAAAGGACGCCCATATTTCAAAACGACCGTTTCAAAAGGCATATTTTACGCACATTAGTGTTCTGCTTCTTTTTCTTTCTTTCTTTCTTTGTTAAAAAAACAGGAATGGAAAAAGGCATCCCTCAGAATGGGCGAAAATATTTGCAAACGAATCAATGGACAAAGGTTTAATCTCCAACATATATAAAGAGCTCATGCAGCTTAATATTAAAACAACAAACAACCCAATACAAAAATGGGCAGAAGATCTAAAGAGACGTTTCTTCAAAGAAGACACAGAGACGGCCAAGACGCACATGAAAAGCTGCTCAACATCACTAATTATTAGAGAAATGCAAATCAAAACTACAATGAGGGATCACCTCACACCTGTTAGAATCGGCATCATCAGAAAATCTACAACCAACAAACTCTGGGGAGGGTGTGGACAAAAGGAACCCTCTTCCACCATTGGTGGGAATGTAAATTGATACAGTGTCTATGGACAACAGTATGGAGTTTCGTTAAAAAAACTTGAAATAGAATTACCATATGATCCAGCAATCCTACTTCTGGGCATATACCAGAGAAAACCATAAATCAAAAAGGCACATTCACCACAAGGGTCATTGCAGCACTATTGACAATAGCCAGGTAATGGAAGCAACCTAAATACCCACAGACAGACGAATGGATAAAGATGTGGTACATATATAAAATGGAATATTACTCAGCCATAAGAAGGAATGAAACTGGGTCATTTGTAGAGACGTCGATGGATCTAGAGACTGTCATACAGAATGAAGTAAGTCAGAAAGAGAAAAACAAATATTGTATATTAATGCATATATGTGGAACCTAGACAAATGGTACAGATGAACTGGTTTGCAGGGAAGAAATAGAGACACAGAGGTAGAGAACAAACGTATGGACACCAAGTGTGGGAAGCCATGGGGTGGCGGTGGTGGGATGAGTCGGGAGATTGGGATTGACCTGTATACATGTATATGCATAAAATACATAACTAATAATAACCTGCTGTATAAAAAAATAAATAAAATTACATTTCAAAATTTTATAAAATAAAATTTAAAAATAGAAAAAAGGTCTTCCCTTCACACAGATGTATTTATATGAATGAACTATTGCCATGCTTATATCAATAAATACACAAAAGAGGAATAAAACCTAACTTGAACCAAAAAGGAAAAAATACCTGAACCCACCAGTTATACAGAGGAAAACCCTATCAGGGCACTTGCTCCAGCGGTAAACAATTCTGAAATTGGTCAGAGGTGGGGAATCATCTCCCGTACAGCCAGCAGCCCACCCCCCATGCAAGGAGCGTCCTCATTGCAAATCTGGGGGACAATGCCGAGGCATCTGTGAGTAAACGTGAGCAGAGCCCCAGGCCAGCTGCTGCTGAACTGTTCCCACCCTTCCCAGGTAAAACACCTGAATATGTACAAGGGCTTGAAAGCCTAGAGGAAGGGCCGTGGAGCCACACCAGCGGCAGCACGCAGGCCAACTTGGTGCCTGCAGGACAGCCAGGATGGTCCTGGCCCCGGGTGCTCTTCTAGAAGCTTTCCATTGCCCTGCCTGAGATACCCTTCCTGTCCAGGCCCCCACTGCTTTTTTCCTTCCTCACCTCTGTCCGGAGAGAAATTCCAGCGGAAGGTATGGGTGACACATCCTCTTCTTTACAGGTGGCAGCCTGGCAACCCCTGCAGAAAGTCCAGCAGAGCCCCACTCACAACGGGCCACCCACAAAGCCGTGGCCCCTCACTCCCTCCCACCAGCACAGCCCCGAGACTGCTGACGGGGCAGAGAATATGGAGTCAGGCACAGCTTCAGGGGCTATTGCTGCCTGGAGCGCTGTTTATATTGACCTCAACCCAGGCACACCTGAGGAGGGCCGGCCGGCAGGTTCAGGCTGCCCAGGTCAGCTAATCCTCAGCCCTCAGGGAATCACACTGTTGAAAATGGACCTCACTAAGGCAGAGTAGAAGCCAAGGAATAAAAGGACACAATGCCATTTGCAGCACTGTAGATGTGTCTAGAGGTAATCACGTGACTTGTAGTAAGTCAGAAACTGAAAGACACATATCATATCATATCACTTATAGGTGTTACCTAAAAACGGATACCAGGGCAGATATTTCCACGGAGAAGGACAATCACAGATTCATTAAACAAACTTATGGTTCACCAATGGAAAGGCGTGAGGATTGGTTTCATTACGATATTGCGGTTAACAGACATACAAACACAGGTGACATATATAATCACCAAAGACCTATGGAATACCAAGAGAAGACGACTCAACATTCTGTCATAACGTACATGGGAAAAGGATCCCAGGAAGAACAGACATATGTGTATGTGTAAAAGAAGCACATCTTCCACACCTACCACAAGCCAAACATTGTAATCACACTTGCTGTAATCAAAAATAAAAAATTAAATTAAAAACACGAAGAAGAAGTAGTGAGACCAACTTGAGGGGCTTTCTCCTGGCACATTCCATTCTAAATTCCAATCTAGAACACGACTTCCATTGAGGCTCTGTTGCCCTAGTAACCAGATTTGGTAAGGGAGAACTGCTGCCACCTTGTGGCCGTTTCACACAACAGCAGCTTTAATCCCAGCGCTCATGGTCACTTGATATTCAAAATCATTGCAGACCTGTAAATGACACCTGCCCTGAAAACAAATCCTGGGGTCACATATCGACCGAAAAATTCAAAGGACGCCCATATTTCAAAACGACCGTTTCAAAAGGCATATTTTACGCACATTAGTGTTCTGCTTCTTTTTCTTTCTTTCTTTCTTTGTTAAAAAAACAGGAATGGAAAAAGGCATCCCTCAGAATGGGCGAAAATATTTGCAAACGAATCAATGGACAAAGGTTTAATCTCCAACATATATAAAGAGCTCATGCAGCTTAATATTAAAACAACAAACAACCCAATACAAAAATGGGCAGAAGATCTAAAGAGACGTTTCTTCAAAGAAGACACAGAGACGGCCAAGACGCACATGAAAAGCTGCTCAACATCACTAATATTAGAGAAATGCAAATCAAAACTACAATGAGGGATCACCTCACACCTGTTAGAATC
The DNA here is from genome assembly GCF_964165515.1 of Mesoplodon bidens. NCBI lineage: Eukaryota > Metazoa > Chordata > Mammalia > Artiodactyla > Ziphiidae > Mesoplodon > Mesoplodon bidens. Next base: position 632,766 of record NW_027672032.1, on the reverse strand, counting down.
GGCATCATCAGAAAATCTACAACCAACAAACTCTGGGGAGGGTGTGGACAAAAGGAACCCTCTTCCACCATTGGTGGGAATGTAAATTGATACAGTGTCTATGGACAACAGTATGGAGTTTCGTTAAAAAAACTTGAAATAGAATTACCATATGATCCAGCAATCCTACTTCTGGGCATATACCAGAGAAAACCATAAATCAAAAAGGCACATTCACCACAAGGGTCATTGCAGCACTATTGACAATAGCCAGGTAATGGAAGCAACCTAAATACCCACAGACAGACGAATGGATAAAGATGTGGTACATATATAAAATGGAATATTACTCAGCCATAAGAAGGAATGAAACTGGGTCATTTGTAGAGACGTCGATGGATCTAGAGACTGTCATACAGAATGAAGTAAGTCAGAAAGAGAAAAACAAATATTGTATATTAATGCATATATGTGGAACCTAGACAAATGGTACAGATGAACTGGTTTGCAGGGAAGAAATAGAGACACAGAGGTAGAGAACAAACGTATGGACACCAAGTGTGGGAAGCCATGGGGTGGTGGTGGTGGGATGAGTCGGGAGATTGGGATTGACCTGTATACATGTATATGCATAAAATACATAACTAATAATAACCTGCTGTATAAAAAAATAAATAAAATTACATTTCAAAATTTTATAAAATAAAATTTAAAAATAGAAAAAAGGTCTTCCCTTCACACAGATGTATTTATATGAATGAACTATTGCCATGCTTATATCAATAAATACACAAAAGAGGAATAAAACCTAACTTGAACCAAAAAGGAAAAAATACCTGATCCCACCAGTTATACAGAGGAAAACCCTATCAGGGCACTTGCTCCAGCGGTAAACAATTCTGAAATTGGTCAGAGGTGGGGAATCATCTCCCGTACAGCCAGCAGCCCACCCCCCATGCAAGGAGCGTCCTCATTGCAAAGCTGGGGGACAATGCCGAGGCATCTGTGAGTAAACGTGAGCAGAGCCCCAGGCCAGCTGCTGCTGAACTGTCCCCACCCTTCCCAGGTAAAACACCTGAATATGTACAAGGGCTTGAAAGCCTAGAGGAAGGGCCGTGGAGCCACACCAGCGGCAGCACGCAGGCCAACTTGGTGCCTGCAGGACAGCCAGGATGGTCCTGGCCCCGGGTGCTCTTCTAGAAGCTTTCCATTGCCCTGCCTGAGATACCCTTCCTGTCCAGGCCCCCACTGCTTTTTTCCTTCCTCACCTCTGTCCGGAGAGAAATTCCAGCGGAAGGTATGGGTGACACATCCTCTTCTTTACAGGTGGCAGCCTGGCAACCCCTGCAGAAAGTCCAGCAGAGCCCCACTCACAACGGGCCACCCACAAAGCCGTGGCCCCTCACTCCCTCCCACCAGCACAGCCCCGAGACTGCTGACGGGGCAGAGAATATGGAGTCAGGCACAGCTTCAGGGGCTATTGCTGCCTGGAGCGCTGTTTATATTGACCTCAACCCAGGCACACCTGAGGAGGGCCGGCCGGCAGGTTCAGGCTGCCCAGGTCAGCTAATCCTCAGCCCTCAGGGAATCACACTGTTGAAAATGGACCTCACTAAGGCAGAGTAGAAGCCAAGGAATAAAAGGACACAATGCCATTTGCAGCACTGTAGATGTGTCTAGAGGTAATCACGTGACTTGTAGTAAGTCAGAAAGTGAAAGACACATATCATATCATATCACTTATAGGTGTTACCTAAAAACGGATACCAGGGCAGATATTTCCACGGAGAAGGACAATCACAGATTCATTAAACAAACTTATGGTTCACCAATGGAAAGGTGTGAGGATTGGTTTCATTACGATATAGGGGTTAACAGACATACAAACACAGGTGACATATATAATCACCAAAGACCTTGGAATACCAAGAGAAGACTACTCAACATTCTGTCATAACGTACATGGGAAAAGGATCCCAGGAAGAACAGACATATGTGTATGTATAAAAGAAGCACATCTTCCACACCTACCACAAGCCAAACATTGTAACCAAACTTGCTGTAATAAAAAATAAAAAATTAAATTAAAAACACGAAGAAATAGTGAGACGAACTTGAGGGGCTTTCTCCTGGCACATTCCATTCTAAATTCCAATCTAGAACACGACTTCCATTGAGGCTCTGTTGCCCTAGTAACCAGATGTGTTAAGGGAGAACTGCTGCCAGCTAGTGGCCGTTTCACACAACAGCAGCTTTAATCCCAGGGCTAATGGTCAGTTGATATTCAAAATCATTGCAGGCCTGTAAATGACACCTGCCCTGAAAACAAATCCTGGGGCCACATATCGACCAAAAAATTTAAAGGACGTCCATATTTCAAAACGACCGTTTCAAAAGGCATATTTTATGCACATTAGTGTTCTGCTTCTTTTTCTTTCTTTCTTTTTTGGTTAAAAACACGGGAATGGAAAAAGGCATCCCTCAGAAGGGGCGAAAATAGTTGCAAACGAATCAATGGACAAAGGTTTAATCTCCAATATATATAAACAGCTCATGCAGCTTATTAAGAAAACAAACAACCCAATACAAAAATGGGCAGAAGATCTAAAGAGACGTTTCTTCAAAGAAGACACAGAGATGGCCAAGACGCACATGAAAAGCTGCTCAAGAGCACTAATTATTAGAGAAATGCAAATCAAAACTACAATGAGGTATCACCTCACACCTGTTAGAATCGGCATCATCAGAAAATCTACAAACAACAAATTCTGGGGAGGGTGTGGACAAAAGGAGCCCTCTTCCACTATTGGTGGGAATGTAAATTGATACAGTCACTATGGAGAACAGTATGGAGTTTCCTTTATAAAACTAGAAATAGAATTACCATCTGACCCAGCAATCCCACTTTTGGGCATATACCCAGAGACAACCATAAATCAAAAAGGCACATTCACCACAAGGTTCATTGCAGCACTATTTACAATAGCCAGGTAATGGAAGCAACCTAAATGCCCACAGACAGATGAATGGATAAAGATGGGGTACATATATAAAATGGAATATTACTCGGCCATAAAAAGGAATGAAACTGGGTCATTTGTAGAGACATCGATGGATCTAGAGACTGTCATACAGAATGAAGTAAGTCAGAAAGAGGAAAACAAATATTGTATATTAATGCATATATGTGGAACCTAAAAACTGGTACAGATGAACTGGTTTGCAGGGAAGAAATAGAGACACAGAGGTAGAGAACAAACGTATGGACACCAAGTGTGGGAAGCCATGGGGTGGTGGTGGTGGGATGAGTTGGGAGTTTGCGATTGACCTGTATACATGTATATGCATAAAATACATAACTAATAATAACCCGCTGTATAAAAAAGTAAATAAAATTAAATTTCAAAATTTTAAAATATAAAATTTAAAAATAAAACAGAAAAAAGTTCTTCCCTTCACACAGATGTATTTATAGGAATGAATTATTTCCATGCTTATATCTATAAATACATAAAAGAGGAATAAAATCTAACTTGAACCATAAACGAAAAAAAACCCTGAACCCACCAGTTTTACAGAGGAAAACCCTATCAGGGCACTTGCTCCAGCGGTAAACAATTCTGAAATTGGTCAGAGGTGGGGAATCATCTCCCATACAGCCAGCAACCCACCCCCCATGCAAGGAGCGTCCTCATTGCAAAGCTGGGGGACCGTGCCGAGGCATCTCTGAATACAGGTGAGCTGAGCCCCAGGCCAGCTGCTGCTGAACTGTTCCCACCCTTCCCAGTTAAACACCTGAATATGTACAAAGGCTTGAAAGCCTAGAGGAAGGGACGTGGAGCCACACCAGCGACAGCACGCAGGCCAACTTGGTGACTGCAGGCCAGCCAGGGTGATCCTGGCCCCGGGCGCTCTTCCGGAAGCTTTCCATTGTCCTGCCTGAGATACCCCTCTTGTCCCGGCCCCCACTGCTTTCTTCCTTCCTCACCTCTGTCCGGAGAGAAATTCCAGCGGAAGGTATGGGTGACACATCCTCTTCTTTACAGGTGGCAGCCTGGCAACTACTGCAGAAAGGCCAGCAGAACCCCACTCACACCGGGCCACCAACAAAGCTGTGGCCCCTCACTCCCTCCCACCAGCACAGCCCCGAGACTGCTGACGGGGCAGAGAATATGGAGTCAGGCACAGCTTCAGGGGCTATTGCTGCCTGGAGCGCTGTTTATATTGACCTCAACCAGGCAGACCTGGGGAGGGCCGGCCGGCAGGGTAAGGCTGCCCAGGTCAGCTAATCCACAACCCTCAGGATATCACATTGTTGAAAATGGACCTCGCTAAGGCAGAATAGAAGCCAAGGAAAATAAGGACACAATGCCATTTGCAGCACCGTAGATGAGTCTAGAGGTAATCACGTGACTTGGAGTAAGTCAGAAAGTGAAAGACACATATCATTTCATATCACTTATAGGTGTTACCTAAAATAGAAACCAGGGCAGTCATTTCCACTGAGAAGTGCAATCATAGATTCATTCAACAAACTTATGGTTCACCAATGGAAAGGTGTGAGGATTGGTTTCATTACGATATCGGGGTTAACAGACATATACAAACAGAGGTGACATATATAATCACCAAAGACCTACGGAATACCAAGAGAAGACTACTCAACATTCTGTCATAACGTACATGGGAAAAGGATCCCAGGAAGAACAGACATCTGTATATGTGTAAAAGAACCACATCTTCCACACCTACAACAAGCCAAACATTGTAATCAAACTTGCTATAATAAAAAATAAAAAAAATTAAATTAAAAATACGAACAAGAAATAGGGAGTCACACTTGAGGGGCTTTCTCCTGGCACATTCCATTCAAAATTCCAATCTAGAACACGACATCCATTGAGGCTCTGTTCCCCTAGTAAACAGATGTGTTAAGGGAGAACTGCTGCCACCTAGTGGCCGTTTCACACAACAGCAGCTTTTATCCCAGTGCTAAGGTCAGTTGATATTCAAAATCATTGCAGGCCTGTAAATGACACCTGCCCTGAAAACAAATCCTGGGGCCACAAATCGACCAAAAAATTTAAAGGACGTCCATATTTCAAAACGACCATTTCAAAAGGCATATTTTATGCACATTAGTGTTCTGCTCCTTTTTCTTTCTTTCTTTTTTGGTTAAAAACACGGGAATGGAAAAACGCATCCCTCAGAAGGGGCGAAAATAGTTGCAAACGAATCAATGGACAAAGGTTTAATCTCCAATATATATAAACAGCTCATGCAGCTTATTAAGAAAACAAACAACCCAATACAAAAATGGGCAGAAGATCTAAAGTGACGTTTCTTCAAAGAAGACACAGAGATGGCCAAGACGCACATGAAAAGCTGCTCAAGAGCACTAATTATTAGAGAAATGCAAATCAAAACTACAATGAGGTATCACATCACACCTGTTAGAATCGGCATCATCAGAAAATCTACAAACAACAAATTCTGGGGAGGGTGTGGACAAAAGGAGCCCTCTTCCACTATTGGTGGGAATGTAAATTGATACAGTCACTATGGAGAACAGTATGGAGTTTCCTTTAAAAAACTAGAAATAGAATTACTATCTGACCCAGCAATCCCACTTATGGGCATATACCCAGAGACAACCATAAATCAAAAAGGCACATTCACCACAAGGTTCATTGCAGCACTATTTACAATAGCCAGGTAATGGAAGCAACCTAAATGCCCACAGACAGACGAATGGATAAAGATGTGGTACATATATAAAATGGAATATTACTCAGCCATAAGAAGGAATGAAACTGGGTCATTTGTAGAGACGTCGATGGATCTAGAGACTGTCATACAGAATGAAGTAAGTCAGAAAGAGAAAAACAAATATTGTATATTAATGCATATATGTGGAACCTAGACAAATGGTACAGATGAACTGGTTTGCAGGGAAGAAATAGAGACACAGAGGTAGAGAACAAACGTATGGACACCAAGTGTGGGAAGCCATGGGGTGGCGGTGGTGGGATGAGTCGGGAGATTGGGATTGACCTGTATACATGTATATGCATAAAATACATAACTAATAATAACCTGCTGTATAAAAAAATAAATAAAATTACATTTCAAAATTTTATAAAATAAAATTTAAAAATAGAAAAAAGGTCTTCCCTTCACACAGATGTATTTATATGAATGAACTATTGCCATGCTTATATCAATAAATACACAAAAGAGGAATAAAACCTAACTTGAACCAAAAAGGAAAAAATACCTGAACCCACCAGTTATACAGAGGAAAACCCTATCAGGGCACTTGCTCCAGCGGTAAGCAATTCTGAAATTGGTCAGAGGTGGGGAATCATCTCCCGTACAGCCAGCAGCCCACCCCCCATGCAAGGAGCGTCCTCATTGCAAATCTGGGGGACAATGCCGAGGCATCTGTGAGTAAACGTGAGCAGAGCCCCAGGCCAGCTGCTGCTGAACTGTTCCCACCCTTCCCAGGTAAAACACCTGAATATGTACAAGGGCTTGAAAGCCTAGAGGAAGGGCCGTGGAGCCACACCAGCGGCAGCACGCAGGCCAACTTGGTGCCTGCGGGACAGCCAGGATGGTCCTGGCCCCGGGTGCTCTTCTAGAAGCTTTCCATTGCCCTGCCTGAGATACCCTTCCTGTCCAGGCCCCCACTGCTTTTTTCCTTCCTCACCTCTGTCCGGAGAGAAATTCCAGCGGAAGGTATGGGTGACACATCCTCTTCTTTACAGGTGGCAGCCTGGCAACCCCTGCAGAAAGTCCAGCAGAGCCCCACTCACAACGGGCCACCCACAAAGCCGTGGCCCCTCACTCCCTCCCACCAGCACAGCCCCGAGACTGCTGACGGGGCAGAGAATATGGAGTCAGGCACAGCTTCAGGGGCTATTGCTGCCTGGAGCGCTGTTTATATTGACCTCAACCCAGGCACACCTGAGGAGGGCCGGCCGGCAGGTTCACGCTACCCAGGTCAGCTAATCCTCAGCCCTCAGGGAATCACACTGTTGAAAATGGACCTCACTAAGGCAGAGTAGAAGCCAAGGAATAAAAGGACACAATGCCATTTGCAGCACTGTAGATGTGTCTAGAGGTAATCACGTGACTTGTAGTAAGTCAGAAAGTGAAAGACACATATCATATCATATCACTTATAGGTGTTACCTAAAAACGGATACCAGGGCAGATATTTCCACGGAGAAGGACAATTACAGTTTCATTAAACAAACTTATGGTTCACCAATGGAAAGGTGTGAGGATTGGTTTCATTACGATATTGGGGTTAACAGACATACAAACACAGGTGACATATATAATCACCAAAGACCAATGGAATACCAAGAGAAGACGACTCAACATTCTGTCATAACGTACATGGGAAAAGGATCCCAGGAAGAACAGACATATGTGTATGTGTAAAAGAAGCACATCTTCCACACCTACCACAAGCCAAACATTGTAATCACACTTGCTGTAATCAAAAATAAAAAATTAAATTAAAAACACGAAGAAGAAGTAGTGAGACCAACTTGAGGGGCTTTCTCCTGGCACATTCCATTCTAAATTCCAATCTAGGACACGACTTCCATTGAGGCTCTGTTGCCCTAGTAACCAGATTTGGTAAGGGAGAACTGCTGCCACCTTGTGGCCGTTTCACACAACAGCAGCTTTAATCCCAGCGCTCATGGTCACTTGATATTCAAAATCATTGCAGACCTGTAAATGACACCTGCCCTGAAAACAAATCCTGGGGTCACATATCGACCGAAAAATTCAAAGGACGCCCATATTTCAAAACGACCGTTTCAAAAGGCATATTTTACGCACATTAGTGTTCTGCTTCTTTTTCTTTCTTTCTTTCTTTGTTAAAAAAACAGGAATGGAAAAAGGCATCCCTCAGAATGGGCGAAAATATTTGCAAACGAATCAATGGACAAAGGTTTAATCTCCAACATATATAAAGAGCTCATGCAGCTTAATATTAAAACAACAAACAACCCAATACAAAAATGGGCAGAAGATCTAAAGAGACGTTTCTTCAAAGAAGACACAGAGACGGCCAAGACGCACATGAAAAGCTGCTCAACATCACTAATTATTAGAGAAATGCAAATCAAAACTACAATGAGGGATCACCTCACACCTGTTAGAATCGGCATCATCAGAAAATCTACAACCAACAAACTCTGGGGAGGGTGTGGACAAAAGGAACCCTCTTCCACCATTGGTGGGAATGTAAATTGATACAGTGTCTATGGACAACAGTATGGAGTTTCTTTAAAAAAACTTGAAATAGAATTACCATATGATCCAGCAATCCTACTTCTGGGCATATACCAGAGAAAACCATAAATCAAAAAGGCACATTCACCACAAGGGTCATTGCAGCACTATTGACAATAGCCAGGTAATGGAAGCAACCTAAATACCCACAGACAGACGAATGGATAAAGATGTGGTACATATATAAAATGGAATATTACTCAGCCATAAGAAGGAATGAAACTGGGTCATTTGTAGAGACGTCGATGGATCTAGAGACTGTCATACAGAATGAAGTAAGTCAGAAAGAGAAAAACAAATATTGTATATTAATGCATATATGTGGAACCTAGACAAATGGTACAGATGAACTGGTTTGCAGGGAAGAAATAGAGACACAGAGGTAGAGAACAAACGGATGGACACCAAGTGTGGGAAGCCATGGGGTGGCGGTGGTGGGATGAGTCGGGAGATTGGGATTGACCTGTATACATGTATATGCATAAAATACATAACTAATAATAACCTGCTGTATAAAAAAATAAATAAAATTACATTTCAAAATTTTATAAAATAAAATTAAAAATAGAAAAAAGGTCTTCCCTTCACACAGATGTATTTATATGAATGAACTATTGCCATGCTTATATCAATAAATACACAAAAGAGGAATAAAACCTAAAGTGAACCAAAAAGGAAAAAATACCTGAACCCACCAGTTATACAGAGGAAAACCCTATCAGGGCACTTGCTCCAGCGGTAAGCAATTCTGAAATTGGTCAGAGGTGGGGAATCATCTCCCGTACAGCCAGCAGCCCACCCCCCATGCAAGGAGCATCCTCATTGCAAATCTGGGGGACAATGCCGAGGCATCTGTGAGTAAACGTGAGCAGAGCCCCAGGCCAGCTGCTGCTGAACTGTTCCCACCCTTCCCAGGTAAAACACCTGAATATGTACAAGGGCTTGAAAGCCTAGAGGAAGGGCCGTGGAGCCACACCAGCGGCAGCACGCAGGCCAACTTGGTGCCTGCGGGACAGCCAGGATGGTCCTGGCCCCGGGTGCTCTTCTAGAAGCTTTCCATTGCCCTGCCTGAGATACCCTTCTTGTCCAGGCCCCCACTGCTTTTTTCCTTCCTCACCTCTGTCCGGAGAGAAATTCCAGCGGAAGGTATGGGTGACACATCCTCTTCTTTACAGGTGGCAGCCTGGCAACCCCTGCAGAAAGTCCAGCAGAGCCCCACTCACAACGGGCCACCCACAAAGCCGTGGCCCCTCACTCCCTCCCACCAGCACAGCCCCGAGACTGCTGACGGGGCAGAGAATAGGAGTCAGGCACGGCTTCAGGGGCTATTGCTGCCTGGAGCGCTGTTTATATTGACCTCAACCCAGGCACACCTGAGGAGGGCCGGCCGGCAGGTTCAGGCTGCCCAGGTCAGCTAATCCTCAGCCCTCAGGGAATCACACTGTTGAAAATGGACCTCACTAAGGCAGAGTAGAAGCCAAGGAATAAAAGGACACAATGCCATTTGCAGCACTGTAAATGTGTCTAGAGGTAATCACGTGACTTGTAGTAAGTCAGAAAGTGAAAGACACATATCATATCATATCACTTATAGGTGTTACCTAAAAACGGATACCAGGGCAGATATTTCCATGGAGAAGGACAATCACAGATTCATTAAACAAACTTATGGTTCACCAATGGAAAGGCGTGAGGATTGGTTTCATTACGATATTGCGGTTAACAGACATACAAACACAGGTGACATATATAATCACCAAAGACCTATGGAATACCAAGAGAAGACGACTCAACATTCTGTCATAACGTACATGGGAAAAGGATCCCAGGAAGAACAGACATATGTGTATGTGTAAAAGAAGCACATCTTCCACACCTACCACAAGCCAAACATTGTAATCACACTTCTGTAATCAAAAATAAAAAATTAAATTAAAAACACGAAGAAGAAGTAGTGAGACCAACTTGAGGGGCTTTCTCCTGGCACATTCCATTCTAAATTCCAATCTAGAACACGACTTCCATTGAGGCTCTGTTGCCCTAGTAACCAGATTTGGTAAGGGAGAACTGCTGCCACCTTGTGGCCGTTTCACACAACAGCAGCTTTAATCCCAGCGCTCATGGTCAGTTGATATTCAAAATCATTGCAGACCTGTAAATGACACCTGCCCTGAAAACAAATCCTGGGGTCACATATCGACCAAAAAATTCAAAGGACGCCCATATTTCAAAACGACCGTTTCAAAAGGCATATTTTACGCACATTAGTGTTCTGCTTCTTTTTCTTTCTTTCTTTCTTTGTTAAAAAAACAGGAATGGAAAAAGGCATCCCTCAGAATGGGCGAAAATATTTGCAAACGAATCAATGGACAAAGGTTTAATCTCCAACATATATAAAGAGCTCATGCAGCTTAATATTAAAACAACAAACAACCCAATACAAAAATGGGCAGAAGATCTAAAGAGACGTTTCTTCAAAGAAGACACAGAGACGGCCAAGACGCACATGAAAAGCTGCTCAACATCACTAATTATTAGAGAAATGCAAATCAAAACTACAATGAGGGATCACCTCACACCTGTTAGAATCGGCATCATCAGAAAATCTACAACCAACAAACTCTGGGGAGGGTGTGGACAAAAGGAACCCTCTTCCACCATTGGTGGGAATGTAAATTGATACAGTGTCTATGGACAACAGTATGGAGTTTCGTTAAAAAAACTTGAAATAGAATTACCATATGATCCAGCAATCCTACTTCTGGGCATATACCAGAGAAAACCATAAATCAAAAAGGCACATTCACCACAAGGGTCATTGCAGCACTATTGACAATAGCCAGGTAATGGAAGCAACCTAAATACCCACAGACAGACGAATGGATAAAGATGTGGTACATATATAAAATGGAATATTACTCAGCCATAAGAAGGAATGAAACTGGGTCATTTGTAGAGACGTCGATGGATCTAGAGACTGTCATACAGAATGAAGTAAGTCAGAAAGAGAAAAACAAATATTGTATATTAATGCATATATGTGGAACCTAGACAAATGGTACAGATGAACTGGTTTGCAGGGAAGAAATAGAGACACAGAGGTAGAGAACAAACGTATGGACACCAAGTGTGGGAAGCCATGGGGTGGCGGTGGTGGGATGAGTCGGGAGATTGGGATTGACCTGTATACATGTATATGCATAAAATACATAACTAATAATAACCTGCTGTATAAAAAAATAAATAAAATTACATTTCAAAATTTTATAAAATAAAATTTAAAAATAGAAAAAAGGTCTTCCCTTCACACAGATGTATTTATATGAATGAACTATTGCCATGCTTATATCAATAAATACACAAAAGAGGAATAAAACCTAACTTGAACCAAAAAGGAAAAAATACCTGAACCCACCAGTTATACAGAGGAAAACCCTATCAGGGCACTTGCTCCAGCGGTAAACAATTCTGAAATTGGTCAGAGGTGGGGAATCATCTCCCGTACAGCCAGCAGCCCACCCCCCATGCAAGGAGCGTCCTCATTGCAAATCTGGGGGACAATGCCGAGGCATCTGTGAGTAAACGTGAGCAGAGCCCCAGGCCAGCTGCTGCTGAACTGTTCCCACCCTTCCCAGGTAAAACACCTGAATATGTACAAGGGCTTGAAAGCCTAGAGGAAGGGCCGTGGAGCCACACCAGCGGCAGCACGCAGGCCAACTTGGTGCCTGCAGGACAGCCAGGATGGTCCTGGCCCCGGGTGCTCTTCTAGAAGCTTTCCATTGCCCTGCCTGAGATACCCTTCCTGTCCAGGCCCCCACTGCTTTTTTCCTTCCTCACCTCTGTCCGGAGAGAAATTCCAGCGGAAGGTATGGGTGACACATCCTCTTCTTTACAGGTGGCAGCCTGGCAACCCCTGCAGAAAGTCCAGCAGAGCCCCACTCACAACGGGCCACCCACAAAGCCGTGGCCCCTCACTCCCTCCCACCAGCACAGCCCCGAGACTGCTGACGGGGCAGAGAATATGGAGTCAGGCACAGCTTCAGGGGCTATTGCTGCCTGGAGCGCTGTTTATATTGACCTCAACCCAGGCACACCTGAGGAGGGCCGGCCGGCAGGTTCAGGCTGCCCAGGTCAGCTAATCCTCAGCCCTCAGGGAATCACACTGTTGAAAATGGACCTCACTAAGGCAGAGTAGAAGCCAAGGAATAAAAGGACACAATGCCATTTGCAGCACTGTAGATGTGTCTAGAGGTAATCACGTGACTTGTAGTAAGTCAGAAAGTGAAAGACACATATCATATCATATCACTTATAGGTGTTACCTAAAAACGGATACCAGGGCAGATATTTCCACGGAGAAGGACAATCACAGATTCATTAAACAAACTTATGGTTCACCAATGGAAAGGCGTGAGGATTGGTTTCATTACGATATTGCGGTTAACAGACATACAAACACAGGTGACATATATAATCACCAAAGACCTATGGAATACCAAGAGAAGACGACTCAACATTCTGTCATAACGTACATGGGAAAAGGATCCCAGGAAGAACAGACATATGTGTATGTGTAAAAGAAGCACATCTTCCACACCTACCACAAGCCAAACATTGTAATCACACTTGCTGTAATCAAAAATAAAAAATTAAATTAAAAACACGAAGAAGAAGTAGTGAGACCAACTTGAGGGGCTTTCTCCTGGCACATTCCATTCTAAATTCCAATCTAGAACACGACTTCCATTGAGGCTCTGTTGCCCTAGTAACCAGATTTGGTAAGGGAGAACTGCTGCCACCTTGTGGCCGTTTCACACAACAGCAGCTTTAATCCCAGCGCTCATGGTCACTTGATATTCAAAATCATTGCAGACCTGTAAATGACACCTGCCCTGAAAACAAATCCTGGGGTCACATATCGACCGAAAAATTCAAAGGACGCCCATATTTCAAAACGACCGTTTCAAAAGGCATATTTTACGCACATTAGTGTTCTGCTTCTTTTTCTTTCTTTCTTTCTTTGTTAAAAAAACAGGAATGGAAAAAGGCATCCCTCAGAATGGGCGAAAATATTTGCAAACGAATCAATGGACAAAGGTTTAATCTCCAACATATATAAAGAGCTCATGCAGCTTAATATTAAAACAACAAACAACCCAATACAAAAATGGGCAGAAGATCTAAAGAGACGTTTCTTCAAAGAAGACACAGAGACGGCCAAGACGCACATGAAAAGCTGCTCAACATCACTAATTATTAGAGAAATGCAAATCAAAACTACAATGAGGGATCACCTCACACCTGTTAGAATCGGCATCATCAGAAAATCTACAACCAACAAACTCTGGGGAGGGTGTGGACAAAAGGAACCCTCTTCCACCATTGGTGGGAATGTAAATTGATACAGTGTCTATGGACAACAGTATGGAGTTTCGTTAAAAAAACTTGAAATAGAATTACCATATGATCCAGCAATCCTACTTCTGGGCATATACCAGAGAAAACCATAAATCAAAAAGGCACATTCACCACAAGGGTCATTGCAGCACTATTGACAATAGCCAGGTAATGGAAGCAACCTAAATACCCACAGACAGACGAATGGATAAAGATGTGGTACATATATAAAATGGAATATTACTCAGCCATAAGAAGGAATGAAACTGGGTCATTTGTAGAGACGTCGATGGATCTAGAGACTGTCATACAGAATGAAGTAAGTCAGAAAGAGAAAAACAAATATTGTATATTAATGCATATATGTGGAACCTAGACAAATGGTACAGATGAACTGGTTTGCAGGGAAGAAATAGAGACACAGAGGTAGAGAACAAACGTATGGACACCAAGTGTGGGAAGCCATGGGGTGGCGGTGGTGGGATGAGTCGGGAGATTGGGATTGACCTGTATACATGTATATGCATAAAATACATAACTAATAATAACCTGCTGTATAAAAAAATAAATAAAATTACATTTCAAAATTTTATAAAATAAAATTTAAAAATAGAAAAAAGGTCTTCCCTTCACACAGATGTATTTATATGAATGAACTATTGCCATGCTTATATCAATAAATACACAAAAGAGGAATAAAACCTAACTTGAACCAAAAAGGAAAAAATACCTGAACCCACCAGTTATACAGAGGAAAACCCTATCAGGGCACTTGCTCCAGCGGTAAACAATTCTGAAATTGGTCAGAGGTGGGGAATCATCTCCCGTACAGCCAGCAGCCCACCCCCCATGCAAGGAGCGTCCTCATTGCAAAGCTGGGGGACAATGCCGAGGCATCTGTGAGTAAACGTGAGCAGAGCCCCAGGCCAGCTGCTGCTGAACTGTTCCCACCCTTCCCAGGTAAAACACCTGAATATGTACAAGGGCTTGAAAGCCTAGAGGAAGGGCCGTGGAGCCACACCAGCGGCAGCACGCAGGCCAACTTGGTGCCTGCAGGACAGCCAGGATGGTCCTGGCCCCGGGTGCTCTTCTAGAAGCTTTCCATTGCCCTGCCTGAGATACCCTTCCTGTCCAGGCCCCCACTGCTTTTTTCCTTCCTCACCTCTGTCCGGAGAGAAATTCCAGCGGAAGGTATGGGTGACACATCCTCTTCTTTACAGGTGGCAGCCTGGCAACCCCTGCAGAAAGTCCAGCAGAGCCCCACTCACAACGGGCCACCCACAAAGCCGTGGCCCCTCACTCCCTCCCACCAGCACAGCCCCGAGACTGCTGACGGGGCAGAGAATATGGAGTCAGGCACAGCTTCAGGGGCTATTGCTGCCTGGAGCGCTGTTTATATTGACCTCAACCCAGGCACACCTGAGGAGGGCCGGCCGGCAGGTTCAGGCTGCCCAGGTCAGCTAATCCTCAGCCCTCAGGGAATCACACTGTTGAAAATGGACCTCACTAAGGCAGAGTAGAAGCCAAGGAATAAAAGGACACAATGCCATTTGCAGCACTGTAGATGTGTCTAGAGGTAATCACGTGACTTGTAGTAAGTCAGAAAGTGAAAGACACATATCATATCATATCACTTATAGGTGTTACCTAAAAACGGATACCAGGGCAGATATTTCCACGGAGAAGGACAATCACAGATTCATTAAACAAACTTATGGTTCACCAATGGAAAGGCGTGAGGATTGGTTTCATTACGATATTGCGGTTAACAGACATACAAACACAGGTGACATATATAATCACCAAAGACCTATGGAATACCAAGAGAAGACGACTCAACATTCTGTCATAACGTACATGGGAAAAGGATCCCAGGAAGAACAGACATATGTGTATGTGTAAAAGAAGCACATCTTCCACACCTACCACAAGCCAAACATTGTAATCACACTTGCTGTAATCAAAAATAAAAAATTAAATTAAAAACACGAAGAAGAAGTAGTGAGACCAACTTGAGGGGCTTTCTCCTGGCACATTCCATTCTAAATTCCAATCTAGAACACGACTTCCATTGAGGCTCTGTTGCCCTAGTAACCAGATTTGGTAAGGGAGAACTGCTGCCACCTTGTGGCCGTTTCACACAACAGCAGCTTTAATCCCAGCGCTCATGGTCACTTGATATTCAAAATCATTGCAGACCTGTAAATGACACCTGCCCTGAAAACAAATCCTGGGGTCACATATCGACCGAAAAATTCAAAGGACGCCCATATTTCAAAACGACCGTTTCAAAAGGCATATTTTACGCACATTAGTGTTCTGCTTCTTTTTCTTTCTTTCTTTCTTTGTTAAAAAAACAGGAATGGAAAAAGGCATCCCTCAGAATGGGCGAAAATATTTGCAAACGAATCAATGGACAAAGGTTTAATCTCCAACATATATAAAGAGCTCATGCAGCTTAATATTAAAACAACAAACAACCCAATACAAAAATGGGCAGAAGATCTAAAGAGACGTTTCTTCAAAGAAGACACAGAGACGGCCAAGACGCACATGAAAAGCTGCTCAACATCACTAATTATTAGAGAAATGCAAATCAAAACTACAATGAGGGATCACCTCACACCTGTTAGAATCGGCATCATCAGAAAATCTACAACCAACAAACTCTGGGGAGGGTGTGGACAAAAGGAACCCTCTTCCACCATTGGTGGGAATGTAAATTGATACAGTGTCTATGGACAACAGTATGGAGTTTCGTTAAAAAAACTTGAAATAGAATTACCATATGATCCAGCAATCCTACTTCTGGGCATATACCAGAGAAAACCATAAATCAAAAAGGCACATTCACCACAAGGGTCATTGCAGCACTATTGACAATAGCCAGGTAATGGAAGCAACCTAAATACCCACAGACAGACGAATGGATAAAGATGTGGTACATATATAAAATGGAATATTACTCAGCCATAAGAAGGAATGAAACTGGGTCATTTGTAGAGACGTCGATGGATCTAGAGACTGTCATACAGAATGAAGTAAGTCAGAAAGAGAAAAACAAATATTGTATATTAATGCATATATGTGGAACCTAGACAAATGGTACAGATGAACTGGTTTGCAGGGAAGAAATAGAGACACAGAGGTAGAGAACAAACGTATGGACACCAAGTGTGGGAAGCCATGGGGTGGCGGTGGTGGGATGAGTCGGGAGATTGGGATTGACCTGTATACATGTATATGCATAAAATACATAACTAATAATAACCTGCTGTATAAAAAAATAAATAAAATTACATTTCAAAATTTTATAAAATAAAATTTAAAAATAGAAAAAAGGTCTTCCCTTCACACAGATGTATTTATATGAATGAACTATTGCCATGCTTATATCAATAAATACACAAAAGAGGAATAAAACCTAACTTGAACCAAAAAGGAAAAAATACCTGAACCCACCAGTTATACAGAGGAAAACCCTATCAGGGCACTTGCTCCAGCGGTAAACAATTCTGAAATTGGTCAGAGGTGGGGAATCATCTCCCGTACAGCCAGCAGCCCACCCCCCATGCAAGGAGCGTCCTCATTGCAAATCTGGGGGACAATGCCGAGGCATCTGTGAGTAAACGTGAGCAGAGCCCCAGGCCAGCTGCTGCTGAACTGTTCCCACCCTTCCCAGGTAAAACACCTGAATATGTACAAGGGCTTGAAAGCCTAGAGGAAGGGCCGTGGAGCCACACCAGCGGCAGCACGCAGGCCAACTTGGTGCCTGCAGGACAGCCAGGATGGTCCTGGCCCCGGGTGCTCTTCTAGAAGCTTTCCATTGCCCTGCCTGAGATACCCTTCCTGTCCAGGCCCCCACTGCTTTTTTCCTTCCTCACCTCTGTCCGGAGAGAAATTCCAGCGGAAGGTATGGGTGACACATCCTCTTCTTTACAGGTGGCAGCCTGGCAACCCCTGCAGAAAGTCCAGCAGAGCCCCACTCACAACGGGCCACCCACAAAGCCGTGGCCCCTCACTCCCTCCCACCAGCACAGCCCCGAGACTGCTGACGGGGCAGAGAATATGGAGTCAGGCACAGCTTCAGGGGCTATTGCTGCCTGGAGCGCTGTTTATATTGACCTCAACCCAGGCACACCTGAGGAGGGCCGGCCGGCAGGTTCAGGCTGCCCAGGTCAGCTAATCCTCAGCCCTCAGGGAATCACACTGTTGAAAATGGACCTCACTAAGGCAGAGTAGAAGCCAAGGAATAAAAGGACACAATGCCATTTGCAGCACTGTAGATGTGTCTAGAGGTAATCACGTGACTTGTAGTAAGTCAGAAACTGAAAGACACATATCATATCATATCACTTATAGGTGTTACCTAAAAACGGATACCAGGGCAGATATTTCCACGGAGAAGGACAATCACAGATTCATTAAACAAACTTATGGTTCACCAATGGAAAGGCGTGAGGATTGGTTTCATTACGATATTGCGGTTAACAGACATACAAACACAGGTGACATATATAATCACCAAAGACCTATGGAATACCAAGAGAAGACGACTCAACATTCTGTCATAACGTACATGGGAAAAGGATCCCAGGAAGAACAGACATATGTGTATGTGTAAAAGAAGCACATCTTCCACACCTACCACAAGCCAAACATTGTAATCACACTTGCTGTAATCAAAAATAAAAAATTAAATTAAAAACACGAAGAAGAAGTAGTGAGACCAACTTGAGGGGCTTTCTCCTGGCACATTCCATTCTAAATTCCAATCTAGAACACGACTTCCATTGAGGCTCTGTTGCCCTAGTAACCAGATTTGGTAAGGGAGAACTGCTGCCACCTTGTGGCCGTTTCACACAACAGCAGCTTTAATCCCAGCGCTCATGGTCACTTGATATTCAAAATCATTGCAGACCTGTAAATGACACCTGCCCTGAAAACAAATCCTGGGGTCACATATCGACCGAAAAATTCAAAGGACGCCCATATTTCAAAACGACCGTTTCAAAAGGCATATTTTACGCACATTAGTGTTCTGCTTCTTTTTCTTTCTTTCTTTCTTTGTTAAAAAAACAGGAATGGAAAAAGGCATCCCTCAGAATGGGCGAAAATATTTGCAAACGAATCAATGGACAAAGGTTTAATCTCCAACATATATAAAGAGCTCATGCAGCTTAATATTAAAACAACAAACAACCCAATACAAAAATGGGCAGAAGATCTAAAGAGACGTTTCTTCAAAGAAGACACAGAGACGGCCAAGACGCACATGAAAAGCTGCTCAACATCACTAATATTAGAGAAATGCAAATCAAAACTACAATGAGGGATCACCTCACACCTGTTAGAATCGGCATCATCAGAAAATCTACAACCAACAAACTCTGGGGAGGGTGTGGACAAAAGGAACCCTCTTCCACCATTGGTGGGAATGTAAATTGATACAGTGTCTATGGACAACAGTATGGAGTTTCGTTAAAAAAACTTGAAATAGAATTACCATATGATCCAGCAATCCTACTTCTGGGCATATACCAGAGAAAACCATAAATCAAAAAGGCACATTCACCACAATGGTCGTTGCAGCACTATTTACAATAGCCAGGTAATGGAAGCAACCTAAATACCCACAGACAGACGAATGGATAAAGATGTGGTACATATATAAAATGGAATATTACTCAGCCATAAGAAGGAATGAAACTGGGTCATTTGTAGAGACGTCGATGGATCTAGAGACTGTCATACAGAATGAAGTAAGTCAGAAAGAGAAAAACAAATATTGTATATTAATGCATATATGTGGAACCTAGACAAATGGTACAGATGAACTGGTTTGCAGGGAAGAAATAGAGACACAGAGGTAGAGAACAAACGTATGGACACCAAGTGTGGGAAGCCATGGGGTGGTGGTGGTGGGATGAGTCGGGAGATTGGGATTGACCTGTATACATGTATATGCATAAAATACATAACTAATAATAACCTGCTGTATAAAAAAATAAATAAAATTACATTTCAAAATTTTATAAAATAAAATTTAAAAATAGAAAAAAGGTCTTCCCTTCACACAGATGTATTTATATGAATGAACTATTGCCATGCTTATATCAATAAATACACAAAAGAGGAATAAAACCTAACTTGAACCAAAAAGGAAAAAATACCTGATCCCACCAGTTATACAGAGGAAAACCCTATCAGGGCACTTGCTCCAGCGGTAAACAATTCTGAAATTGGTCAGAGGTGGGGAATCATCTCCCGTACAGCCAGCAGCCCACCCCCCATGCAAGGAGCGTCCTCATTGCAAAGCTGGGGGACAATGCCGAGGCATCTGTGAGTAAACGTGAGCAGAGCCCCAGGCCAGCTGCTGCTGAACTGTCCCCACCCTTCCCAGGTAAAACACCTGAATATGTACAAGGGCTTGAAAGCCTAGAGGAAGGGCCGTGGAGCCACACCAGCGGCAGCACGCAGGCCAACTTGGTGCCTGCAGGACAGCCAGGATGGTCCTGGCCCCGGGTGCTCTTCTAGAAGCTTTCCATTGCCCTGCCTGAGATACCCTTCCTGTCCAGGCCCCCACTGCTTTTTTCCTTCCTCACCTCTGTCCGGAGAGAAATTCCAGCGGAAGGTATGGGTGACACATCCTCTTCTTTACAGGTGGCAGCCTGGCAACCCCTGCAGAAAGTCCAGCAGAGCCCCACTCACAACGGGCCACCCACAAAGCCGTGGCCCCTCACTCCCTCCCACCAGCACAGCCCCGAGACTGCTGACGGGGCAGAGAATATGGAGTCAGGCACAGCTTCAGGGGCTATTGCTGCCTGGAGCGCTGTTTATATTGACCTCAACCCAGGCACACCTGAGGAGGGCCGGCCGGCAGGTTCAGGCTGCCCAGGTCAGCTAATCCTCAGCCCTCAGGGAATCACACTGTTGAAAATGGACCTCACTAAGGCAGAGTAGAAGCCAAGGAATAAAAGGACACAATGCCATTTGCAGCACTGTAGATGTGTCTAGAGGTAATCACGTGACTTGTAGTAAGTCAGAAAGTGAAAGACACATATCATATCATATCACTTATAGGTGTTACCTAAAAACGGATACCAGGGCAGATATTTCCACGGAGAAGGACAATCACAGATTCATTAAACAAACTTATGGTTCACCAATGGAAAGGTGTGAGGATTGGTTTCATTACGATATAGGGGTTAACAGACATACAAACACAGGTGACATATATAATCACCAAAGACCTTGGAATACCAAGAGAAGACTACTCAACATTCTGTCATAACGTACATGGGAAAAGGATCCCAGGAAGAACAGACATATGTGTATGTATAAAAGAAGCACATCTTCCACACCTACCACAAGCCAAACATTGTAACCAAACTTGCTGTAATAAAAAATAAAAAATTAAATTAAAAACACGAAGAAATAGTGAGACGAACTTGAGGGGCTTTCTCCTGGCACATTCCATTCTAAATTCCAATCTAGAACACGACTTCCATTGAGGCTCTGTTGCCCTAGTAACCAGATGTGTTAAGGGAGAACTGCTGCCAGCTAGTGGCCGTTTCACACAACAGCAGCTTTAATCCCAGGGCTAATGGTCAGTTGATATTCAAAATCATTGCAGGCCTGTAAATGACACCTGCCCTGAAAACAAATCCTGGGGCCACATATCGACCAAAAAATTTAAAGGACGTCCATATTTCAAAACGACCGTTTCAAAAGGCATATTTTATGCACATTAGTGTTCTGCTTCTTTTTCTTTCTTTCTTTTTTGGTTAAAAACACGGGAATGGAAAAAGGCATCCCTCAGAAGGGGCGAAAATAGTTGCAAACGAATCAATGGACAAAGGTTTAATCTCCAATATATATAAACAGCTCATGCAGCTTATTAAGAAAACAAACAACCCAATACAAAAATGGGCAGAAGATCTAAAGAGACGTTTCTTCAAAGAAGACACAGAGATGGCCAAGACGCACATGAAAAGCTGCTCAAGAGCACTAATTATTAGAGAAATGCAAATCAAAACTACAATGAGGTATCACCTCACACCTGTTAGAATCGGCATCATCAGAAAATCTACAAACAACAAATTCTGGGGAGGGTGTGGACAAAAGGAGCCCTCTTCCACTATTGGTGGGAATGTAAATTGATACAGTCACTATGGAGAACAGTATGGAGTTTCCTTTATAAAACTAGAAATAGAATTACCATCTGACCCAGCAATCCCACTTTTGGGCATATACCCAGAGACAACCATAAATCAAAAAGGCACATTCACCACAAGGTTCATTGCAGCACTATTTACAATAGCCAGGTAATGGAAGCAACCTAAATGCCCACAGACAGATGAATGGATAAAGATGGGGTACATATATAAAATGGAATATTACTCGGCCATAAAAAGGAATGAAACTGGGTCATTTGTAGAGACATCGATGGATCTAGAGACTGTCATACAGAATGAAGTAAGTCAGAAAGAGGAAAACAAATATTGTATATTAATGCATATATGTGGAACCTAAAAACTGGTACAGATGAACTGGTTTGCAGGGAAGAAATAGAGACACAGAGGTAGAGAACAAACGTATGGACACCAAGTGTGGGAAGCCATGGGGTGGTGGTGGTGGGATGAGTTGGGAGTTTGCGATTGACCTGTATACATGTATATGCATAAAATACATAACTAATAATAACCCGCTGTATAAAAAAGTAAATAAAATTAAATTTCAAAATTTTAAAATATAAAATTTAAAAATAAAACAGAAAAAAGTTCTTCCCTTCACACAGATGTATTTATAGGAATGAATTATTTCCATGCTTATATCTATAAATACATAAAAGAGGAATAAAATCTAACTTGAACCATAAACGAAAAAAAACCCTGAACCCACCAGTTTTACAGAGGAAAACCCTATCAGGGCACTTGCTCCAGCGGTAAACAATTCTGAAATTGGTCAGAGGTGGGGAATCATCTCCCATACAGCCAGCAACCCACCCCCCATGCAAGGAGCGTCCTCATTGCAAAGCTGGGGGACCGTGCCGAGGCATCTCTGAATACAGGTGAGCTGAGCCCCAGGCCAGCTGCTGCTGAACTGTTCCCACCCTTCCCAGTTAAACACCTGAATATGTACAAAGGCTTGAAAGCCTAGAGGAAGGGACGTGGAGCCACACCAGCGACAGCACGCAGGCCAACTTGGTGACTGCAGGCCAGCCAGGGTGATCCTGGCCCCGGGCGCTCTTCCGGAAGCTTTCCATTGTCCTGCCTGAGATACCCCTCTTGTCCCGGCCCCCACTGCTTTCTTCCTTCCTCACCTCTGTCCGGAGAGAAATTCCAGCGGAAGGTATGGGTGACACATCCTCTTCTTTACAGGTGGCAGCCTGGCAACTACTGCAGAAAGGCCAGCAGAACCCCACTCACACCGGGCCACCAACAAAGCTGTGGCCCCTCACTCCCTCCCACCAGCACAGCCCCGAGACTGCTGACGGGGCAGAGAATATGGAGTCAGGCACAGCTTCAGGGGCTATTGCTGCCTGGAGCGCTGTTTATATTGACCTCAACCAGGCAGACCTGGGGAGGGCCGGCCGGCAGGGTAAGGCTGCCCAGGTCAGCTAATCCACAACCCTCAGGATATCACATTGTTGAAAATGGACCTCGCTAAGGCAGAATAGAAGCCAAGGAAAATAAGGACACAATGCCATTTGCAGCACCGTAGATGAGTCTAGAGGTAATCACGTGACTTGGAGTAAGTCAGAAAGTGAAAGACACATATCATTTCATATCACTTATAGGTGTTACCTAAAATAGAAACCAGGGCAGTCATTTCCACTGAGAAGTGCAATCATAGATTCATTCAACAAACTTATGGTTCACCAATGGAAAGGTGTGAGGATTGGTTTCATTACGATATCGGGGTTAACAGACATATACAAACAGAGGTGACATATATAATCACCAAAGACCTACGGAATACCAAGAGAAGACTACTCAACATTCTGTCATAACGTACATGGGAAAAGGATCCCAGGAAGAACAGACATCTGTATATGTGTAAAAGAACCACATCTTCCACACCTACAACAAGCCAAACATTGTAATCAAACTTGCTATAATAAAAAATAAAAAAAATTAAATTAAAAATACGAACAAGAAATAGGGAGTCACACTTGAGGGGCTTTCTCCTGGCACATTCCATTCAAAATTCCAATCTAGAACACGACATCCATTGAGGCTCTGTTCCCCTAGTAAACAGATGTGTTAAGGGAGAACTGCTGCCACCTAGTGGCCGTTTCACACAACAGCAGCTTTTATCCCAGTGCTAAGGTCAGTTGATATTCAAAATCATTGCAGGCCTGTAAATGACACCTGCCCTGAAAACAAATCCTGGGGCCACAAATCGACCAAAAAATTTAAAGGACGTCCATATTTCAAAACGACCATTTCAAAAGGCATATTTTATGCACATTAGTGTTCTGCTCCTTTTTCTTTCTTTCTTTTTTGGTTAAAAACACGGGAATGGAAAAACGCATCCCTCAGAAGGGGCGAAAATAGTTGCAAACGAATCAATGGACAAAGGTTTAATCTCCAATATATATAAACAGCTCATGCAGCTTATTAAGAAAACAAACAACCCAATACAAAAATGGGCAGAAGATCTAAAGTGACGTTTCTTCAAAGAAGACACAGAGATGGCCAAGACGCACATGAAAAGCTGCTCAAGAGCACTAATTATTAGAGAAATGCAAATCAAAACTACAATGAGGTATCACATCACACCTGTTAGAATCGGCATCATCAGAAAATCTACAAACAACAAATTCTGGGGAGGGTGTGGACAAAAGGAGCCCTCTTCCACTATTGGTGGGAATGTAAATTGATACAGTCACTATGGAGAACAGTATGGAGTTTCCTTTAAAAAACTAGAAATAGAATTACTATCTGACCCAGCAATCCCACTTATGGGCATATACCCAGAGACAACCATAAATCAAAAAGGCACATTCACCACAAGGTTCATTGCAGCACTATTTACAATAGCCAGGTAATGGAAGCAACCTAAATGCCCACAGACAGATGAATGGATAAAGATGGGGTACATATATAAAATGGAATATTACTCGGCCATAAAAAGGAATGAAACTGGGTCATTTGTAGAGACATCGATGGATCTAGAGACTGTCATACAGAATGAAGTAAGTCAGAAAGAGGAAAACAAATATTGTATATTAATGCATATATGTGGAACCTAAAAAATTGTACAGATGAACTGGTTTGCAGGGAAGAAATAGAGACACAGAGGTAGAGAACAAACGTATGGACACCAAGTGTGGGAAGCCCTGGGGTGGTGGTGGTGGGATGAGTTGGGAGTTTGCGATTGACCTGTATACATGTATATGCATAAAATACATAACTAATAATAACCCGCTGTATAAAAAAGTAAATAAAATTAAATTTCAAAATTTTAAAATATAAAATTTAAAAATAAAACAGAAAAAAGTTCTTCCCTTCACACAGATGTATTTATAGGAATGAATTATTTCCATGCTTATATCTATAAATACATAAAAGAGGAATAAAATCTAACTTGAACCATAAACGAAAAAAAACCCTGAACCCACCAGTTTTACAGAGGAAAACCCTATCAGGGCACTTGCTCCAGCGGTAAACAATTCTGAAATTGGTCAGAGGTGGGGAATCATCTCCCATACAGCCAGCAACCCACCCCCCATGCAAGGAGCGTCCTCATTGCAAAGCTGGGGGACCGTGCCGAGGCATCTCTGAATACAGGTGAGCTGAGCCCCAGGCCAGCTGCTGCTGAACTGTTCCCACCCTTCCCAGGTAAAACACCTGAATATGTACAAAGGCTTGAAAGCCTAGAGGAAGGGCCGTGGAGCCACACCAGCGACAGCACGCAGGCCAACTTGGTGACTGCAGGCCAGCCAGGATGATCCTGGCCCCGGGCGCTCTTCCAGAAGCTTTCCATTGTCCTGCCTGAGATACCCCTCTTGTCCCGGCCCCCACTGCTTTTTTCCTTCCTCACCTCTGTCCGGAGAGAAATTCCAGCGGAAGGTATGGGTGACACATCCTCTTCTTTACAGGTGGCAGCCTGGCAACTCCTGCAGAAAGGCCAGCAGAACCCCACTCACACCGGGCCACCAACAAAGCTGTGGCCCCTCACTCCCTCCCACCAGCACAGCCCCGAGACTGCTGACGGGGCAGAGAATATGGAGTCAGGCACAGCTTCAGGGGCTATTGCTGCCTGGAGCGCTGTTTATATTGACCTCAACCAGGCAGACCTGGGGAGGGCCGGCCGGCAGGGTAAGGCTGCCCAGGTCAGCTAATCCACAACCCTCAGGGAATCACATTGTTGAAAATGGACCTCGCTAAGGCAGAATAGAGGCCAAGGAAAATTAGGACACAATGCCATTTGCAGCACAGTAGATGAGTCTAGAGGTAATCACGTGACTTGGAGTAAGTCAGAAAGTGAAAGACACATATCATTTCATATCACTTATAGGTGTTACCTAAAGTAGAAACCAGGGCAGTCATTTCCACTGAGAAGTGCAATCATAGATTCATTCAACAAACTTATGGTTCACCAATGGAAAGGTGTGAGGATTGGTTTCATTACGATATCGGGGTTAACAGACATATACAAACAGAGGTGACATATATAATCACCAAAGACCTACGGAATACCAAGAGAAGACTACTCAACATTCTGTCATAACGTACATGGGAAAAGGATCCCAGGAAGAACAGACATCTGTATATGTGTAAAAGAACCACATCTTCCACACCTACAACAAGCCAAACATTGTAATCAAACTTGCTATAATAAAAAATAAAAAAATTAAATTAAAAATACGAACAAGAAGTAGGGAGTCAAACTTGAGGGGCTTTCTCCTGGCACATTCCATTCTAAATTCCAATCTAGAACACGACTTCCATTGAGGCTCTGTTGCCCTAGTAACCAGATGTGTTAAGGGAGAACTGCTGCCAGCTAGTGGCCGTTTCACACAACAGCAGCTTTAATCCCAGGGCTAATGGTCAGTTGATATTCAAAATCATTGCAGGCCTGTAAATGACACCTGCCCTGAAAACAAATCCTGGGGCCACATATCGACCAAAAAATTTAAAGGACGTCCATATTTCAAAACGACCGTTTCAAAAGGCATATTTTATGCACATTAGTGTTCTGCTTCTTTTTCTTTCTTTCTTTTTTGGTTAAAAACACGGGAATGGAAAAAGGCATCCCTCAGAAGGGGCGAAAATAGTTGCAAACGAATCAATGGACAAAGGTTTAATCTCCAATATATATAAACAGCTCATGCAGCTTATTAAGAAAACAAACAACCCAATACAAAAATGGGCAGAAGATCTAAAGAGACGTTTCTTCAAAGAAGACACAGAGATGGCCAAGACGCACATGAAAAGCTGCTCAAGAGCACTAATTATTAGAGAAATGCAAATCAAAACTACAATGAGGTATCACCTCACACCTGTTAGAATCGGCATCATCAGAAAATCTACAAACAACAAATTCTGGGGAGGGTGTGGACAAAAGGAGCCCTCTTCCACTATTGGTGGGAATGTAAATTGATACAGTCACTATGGAGAACAGTATGGAGTTTCCTTTATAAAACTAGAAATAGAATTACCATCTGACCCAGCAATCCCACTCTTGGGCATATACCCAGAGACAACCATAAATCAAAAAGGCACATTCACCACAAGGTTCATTGCAGCACTATTTACAATAGCCAGGTAATGGAAGCAACCTAAATGCCCACAGACAGATGAATGGATAAAGATGGGGTACATATATAAAATGGAATATTACTCGGCCATAAAAAGGAATGAAACTGGGTCATTTGTAGAGACATCGATGGATCTAGAGACTGTCATACAGAATGAAGTAAGTCAGAAAGAGGAAAACAAATATTGTATATTAATGCATATATGTGGAACCTAAAAACTGGTACAGATGAACTGGTTTGCAGGGAAGAAATAGAGACACAGAGGTAGAGAACAAACGTATGGACACCAAGTGTGGGAAGCCATGGGGTGGTGGTGGTGGGATGAGTTGGGAGTTTGCGATTGACCTGTATACATGTATATGCATAAAATACATAACTAATAATAACCCGCTGTATAAAAAAGTAAATAAAATTAAATTTCAAAATTTTAAAATATAAAATTTAAAAATAAAACAGAGAAAAGTTCTTCCCTTCACACAGATGTATTTATAGGAATGAATTATTTCCATGCTTATATCTATAAATACATAAAAGAGGAATAAAATCTAACTTGAACCATAAACGAAAAAAAACCCTGAACCCACCAGTTTTACAGAGGAAAACCCTATCAGGGCACTTGCTCCAGCGGTAAACAATTCTGAAATTGGTCAGAGGTGGGGAATCATCTCCCATACAGCCAGCAACCCACCCCCCATTCAAGGAGCGTCCTCATTGCAAAGCTGGGGGACCGTGCCGAGGCATCTCTGAAGAAAGGTGAGCTGAGCCCCAGGCCAGCTGCTGCTGAACTGTTCCCAACCTTCCCAGTTAAACACCTGAATATGTACAAAGGCTTGAAAGCCTAGAGAAAGGGCCGTGGAGCCACACCAGCGACAGTACGCAGGCCAACTTGGTGACTGCAGGCCAGCCAGGGTGATCCTGGCCCCGGGCGCTCTTCCGGAAGCTTTCCATTGTCCTGCCTGAGATACCCCTCTTATCCCGGCCCCCACTGCTTTTTTCCTTCCTCACCTCTGTCCGGAGAGAAATTCCAGCGGAAGGTATGGGTGACACATCCTCTTCTTTACAGGTGGCAGCCTGGCAACTCCTGCAGAAAGGCCAGCAGAACCCCACTCACACCGGGCCACCAACAAAGCTGTGGCCCCTCACTCCCTCCCACCAGCACAGCCCCGAGACTGCTGACGGGGCAGAGAATATGGAGTCAGGCACAGCTTCAGGGGCTATTGCTGCCTGGAGCGCTGTTTATATTGACCTCAACCAGGCAGACCTGGGGAGGGCCGGCCGGCAGGGTAAGGCTGCCCAGGTCAGCTAATCCACAACCCTCAGGGAATCACATTGTTGAAAATGGACCTCGCTAAGCAGAATAGAAGCCAAGGAAAATAAGGACACAATGCCATTTGCAGCACCATAGATGAATCTAGAGGTAATCACGTGACTTGGAGTAAGTCAGAAAGTGAAAGACACATATCATTTCATATCACTTATAGGTGTTACCTAAAATAGAAACCAGGGCAGTCATTTCCACTGAGAAGTGCAATCATAGATTCATTAAACAAACTTATGGTTCACCAATGGAAAGGTGTGAGGATTGGTTTCATTACGATATCGGGGTTAACAGACATATACAAACAGAGGTGACATATATAATCACCAAAGACCTACAGAATACCAAGAGAAGACTACTCAACATTCTGTCATAACGTACATGGGAAAAGGATCCCAGGAAGAACAGACATCTGTATATGTGTAAAAGAACCACATCTTCCACACCTACAACAAGCCAAACATTGTAATCAAACTTGCTATAATAAAAAATAAAAAAAATTAAATTAAAAATACGAACAAGAAATAGGGAGTCACACTTGAGGGGCTTTCTCCTGGCACATTCCATTCAAAATTCCAATCTAGAACACGACATCCATAGAGGCTCTGTTGCCCTAGTAACCAGATGTGTTAAGGGAGAACTGGTGCCACCTAGTGGCCGTTTCACACAACAGCAGCTTTTATCCCAGTGCTAAGGTCAGATGATATTCAAAATCATTGCAGGCCTGTAAATGACACCTGCCCTGAAAACAAATCCTGGGGTCACATATCGACCGAAAAATTCAAAGGACGCCCATATTTCAAAACGACCGTTTCAAAAGGCATATTTTACGCACATTAGTGTTCTGCTTCTTTTTCTTTCTTTCTTTCTTTGTTAAAAAAACAGGAATGGAAAAAGGCATCCCTCAGAATGGGCGAAAATATTTGCAAACGAATCAATGGACAAAGGTTTAATCTCCAACATATATAAAGAGCTCATGCAGCTTAATATTAAAACAACAAACAACCCAATACAAAAATGGGCAGAAGATCTAAAGAGACGTTTCTTCAAAGAAGACACAGAGACGGCCAAGACGCACATGAAAAGCTGCTCAACATCACTAATTATTAGAGAAATGCAAATCAAAACTACAATGAGGGATCACCTCACACCTGTTAGAATCGGCATCATCAGAAAATCTACAACCAACAAATTCTGGGGAGGGTGTGGACAAAAGGAACCCTCTCCCACTATTGGTGGGAATGTAAATTGATACAGTGTCTATGGACAACAGTAGGGAGTTTCGTTAAAAAAACTTGAAATAGAATTACCATATGATCCGGCAATCCCACTTCTGGGCATATACCCAGAGAAAACCATAAATCAAAAAGGCACATTCACCACAATGGTCATTGCAGCACTATTTACAATAGCCAGGTAATGGAAGCAACCTAAATACCCACAGACAGACGAATGGATAAGATGTGGTACATATATAAAATGGAATATTACTCAGCCATAAGAAGGAATGAAACTGGGTCATTTGTAGAGACGTCGATGGATCTAGAGACTGTCATACAGAATGAAGTAAGTCAGAAAGAGAAAAACAGATATTGTATTTTAATGCATATATGTGGAACCTAGAAAAATGGTACAGATGAACTGGTTTGCAGGGAAGAAACAGAGACACAGAGGTAGAGAAAAAACGTATGGACACCAAGTGTGGGAAGCCATGGGGTGGTGGTGGTGGGATGAGTCGGGAGATTGGGATTGACCTGTATACATGTATATGCATAAAATACATAACTAATAATAACCTGCTGTATAAAAAAATAAATAAAATTAAATTTCAAAATTTTATAAAATAAAATTTAAAAATAGAAAAAAGGTCTTCCCTTCACACAGATGTATTTATATGAATGAACTATTGCCATGCTTATATCAATAAATACACAAAAGAGGAATAAAACCTAACTTGAACCAAAAAGGAAAAAAATACCTGAACCCACCAGTTATACAGAGGAAAACCCTATCAGGGCACTTGCTCCAGCGGTAAACAATTCTGAAATTGGTCAGAGGTGGGGCATCATCTCCCATACAGCCAGCAGCCCACCCCCCACGCAAGGAGCGTCCTCATTGCAAAGCTGGGGGACCGTGCCGAGGCATCTGTGAGTAAACGTGAGCAGAGCCCCAGGCCAGCTGCTGCTGAACTGTTCCCACCCTTCCCAGGTAAAACACCTGAATATGTACAAGGGCTTGAAAGCCTAGAGGAAGGGCCGTGGAGCCACACCAGCGGCAGCACGCAGGCCAACTTGGTGCCTGCAGGCCAGCCAGGATGGTCCTGGCCCCGGGTGCTCTTCTAGAAGCTTTCCATTGCCCTGCCTGAGATACCCTTCCTGTCCAGGCCCCCACTGCTTTTTTCCTTCCTCACCTCTGTCCGGAGAGAAATTCCAGCGGAAGGTATGGGTGACACATCCTCTTCTTTACAGGTGGCAGCCTGGCAACTCCTGCAGAAAGTCCAGCAGAGCCCCACTCACAACGGGCCACCCACAAAGCCGTGGCCCCTCACTCCCTCCCACCAGCACAGCCCCGAGACTGCTGACGGGGCAGAGAATATGGAGTCAGGCACAGCTTCAGGGGCTATTGCTGCCTGGAGCGCTGTTTATATTGACCTCAACCCAGGCACACCTGAGGAGGGCCGGCCGGCAGGTTCACGCTGCCCAGGTCAGCTAATCCTCAGCCCTCAGGGAATCACACTGTTGAAAATGGACCTCACTAAGGCAGAGTAGAAGCCAAGGAATAAAAGGACACAATGCCATTTTCAGCACTGTAGATGTGTCTAGAGGTAATCACGTGACTTGTAGTAAGTCAGAAAGTGAAAGACACATATCATATCATATCACTTATAGGTGTTACCTAAAAACGGATACCAGGGCAGATATTTCCACGGAGAAGGACAATCACAGATTCATTAAACAAACTTATGGTTCACCAATGGAAAGGTGTGAGGATTGGTTTCATTACGATATTGGGGTTAACAGACATACAAACACAGGTGACATATATAATCACCAAAGACCTATGGAATACCAAGAGAAGACGACTCAACATTCTGTCATAACGTACATGGGAAAAGGATCCCAGGAAGAACAGACATATGTGTATGTGTAAAAGAAGCACATCTTCCACACCTACCACAAGCCAAACATTGTAATCACACTTGCTGTAATCAAAAATAAAAAATTAAATTAAAAACACGAAGAAGAATTAGTGAGACCAACTTGAGGGGCTTTCTCCTGGCACATTCCATTCTAAATTACAATCTAGAACACGACTTCCATTGAGGCTCTCTTGCCCTAGTAACCAGATTTGGTAAGGGAGAACTGCTGCCACCTTGTGGCCGTTTCACAAAACAGCAGCTTTAATCCCAGCGCTCATGCTCAGTTGATATTCAAAATCATTGCAGACATGTAAATGACACCTGCCCTGAAAACAAATCCTGGGGTCACATATCGACCGAAAAATTCAAAGGACGCCCATATTTCAAAACGACCGTTTCAAAAGGCATATTTTACGCACATTAGTGTTCTGCTTCTTTTTCTTTCTTTCTTTCTTTGTTAAAAAAACAGGAATGGAAAAAGGCATCCCTCAGAATGGGCGAAAATATTTGCAAACGAATCAATGGACAAAGGTTTAATCTCCAACATATATAAAGAGCTCATGCAGCTTAATATGAAAACAACAAACAACCCAATACAAAAATGGGCAGAAGATCTAAAGAGACGTTTCTTCAAAGAAGACACAGAGACGGCCAAGACGCACATGAAAAGCTGCTCAACATCACTAATTATTAGAGAAATGCAAATCAAAACTACAATGAGGGATCACCTCACACCTGTTAGAATCGGCATCATCAGAAAATCTACAACCAACAAATTCTGGAGAGGGTGTGGACAAAAGGAACCCTCTTCCACTATTGGTGGGAATGTAAATTGATACAGTGTCTATG